>NW_022589706.1:44853264-44915348 GCF_004348235.1 Phoca vitulina
TGCAAAAGCTTTTTATCTTGATGAAGTCCCAATAGTTCATTTTTGCCCTTGCTTCCCTTGCCTTTGGCGATGTTTCTAGGAAGAAGTTGCTGCGGCTGAGGTCGAAGAGGTTGCTGCCTGTGTTCTCCTTTAGGATTTTGATGGACTCCTGTCTCACATTGAGGTCTTTCAACCATTTGGAGTCTATTTTTGTGTGTGGTGTAAGGAAATGGTCCAGTTTCATTCTTCTGCATGTGGCTGTCCAATTTTCCCAACACCATTTGTTGAAGAGACTGTCTTTTTTCCATTGGACATTCTTTCCTGCTTTGTCAAAGATTAGTTGACCATAGAGTTGAGGGTCCATTTCTGGGCTCTCTATTCTGTTCCATTGATCTATGTGTCTGTTTTTGTGCCAGTACCATACTGTCTTGATGATGACAGCTTTGTAGTAGAGCTGGAAGTCTGGAATTGTGATGCCGCCAGCTTTGCTTTTCTTTTTCAACATTCCTCTGGCTATGCGGGGTCTTTTCTGGTTCCATACAAATTTTAGGATTATTTGTTCCATTTCTTTGAAGAAAGTGGATGGTATTTTGATGGGGATTGCATTGAATGTGTAGATTGCTCTAGGTAGGATTGACATCTTCACAATATTTGTTCTTCCAATCCATGAGCATGGAACGTTTTTCCATTTCTTTGTGTCTTCCTCAATTTCTTTCATGAGTATTTTATAGTTTTCTGAGTACAGATCCTTTGCCTCTTTGGTTAGATTTATTCCTAGGTATCTTATGGTTTTGGGTGCAATTGTAAATGGGATCGACTCCTTAATTTCTCTTTCTTCTGACTTGTTGTTGGTGTATAGGAATGCCACTGACTTCTGTGCATTGATTTTATATCCTGCCACTTGACTGAATTCCTGTATGAGTTCTAGCAGTTTTGGGGTGGAGTCTTTGGGATTTTCCACATAAAGTATCATATCATCTGCAAAGAGTGAGAGTTTGACTTCTTCCTTGCCAATTTGGATGCCTTTGATTTCTTTTTGTTGTCTGATTGCTGTGGCTAGGACTTCCAATACTATGTTGAATAGCAGTGGCGATAGTGGACATCCCTGCCGCGTTCCTGACCTTAGGGGGAAAGCTCTCAGTTTTTCCCCATTGAGAATGATATTCGCTGTAGGTTTTTCATAGATGGCTTTTATGATATTGAGGTATGTACCCTCTATCCCTATACTCTGAAGAGTTTTGATCAAGAAAGGATGCTGTACTTTGTCAAATGCTTTTTCTGCATCTATTGAGAGGATCATGTGATTCTTGTTCTTTCTTTTGTTAATGTATTGTATCACGTTGATTGATTTGCGGATGTTGAACCAACCTTGCAGCCCAGGGATAAATCCGACTTGGTCGTGGTGAATAATCCTTTTAATGTACTGTTGGATCCTATTGGCTAGTATTTTGGGGAGAATTTTTGCATCCATATTCATCAGGGATATTGGTCTGTAATTCTCCTTTTTGATGGGGTCTTTGTCTGGTTTTGGGATCAAGGTAATGCTGGCCTCATAAAATGAGTTTGGAAGTTTTCCTTCCATTTCTATTTTTTGGAACAGTTTCAGAAGGATAGGTATTAATTCTTCTTTAAATGTTTGGTAGAATTCCCCTGGGAAGCCATCTGGCCCTGGGCTTTTGTGTTTTGGGAGATTTTTGATGACTGCTTCTATTTCCTTAGTGGTTATAGGTCTGTTCAGGTTTTCTATTTCTTCCTGGTTCAGTTTTGGTAGTTGATACATCTCTAGGAATGCATCCATTACTTCCAGGTTATCTACTTTGCTGGCATAGAGTTGCTCATAATATGTTCTTATAATTGTTTGTATTTCTTTGGTGTTGGTTGTGATTTCTCCTCTTTCATTCATGATTTTGTTGATTTGGGTCATTTCTCTTTTCTTTTTGATAAGTCTGGCCAGGGGCTTATCAATCTTGTTAATTCTTTCAAAGAACCAGCTCCTAGTTTCGTTGATCTGTTCTACTGTTCTTTTGGTTTCTATTTCATTGATTTCTGCTCTGATCTTTATTATTTCTCTTCTCCTGCTGGGTTTAGGCTTTATTTGCTGTTCTTTCTCCAGCTCCTTTAGGTGTAGGCTTAGGTTGTGTACTTGAGACCTTTCTTGTTTCTTGAGAAAGGCTTGTATTGCTATATACTTTCCTCTTAGGACTGCCTTTGCTGTATCCCAAAGATTTTGAATAGTTGTGTTTTCATTTTCATTGGTTTCCATGAATTTTTTTAATTCTTCTTTAATTTCCTGATTGACCCATTCATTCTTCAGTAGGATGCTCTTTAGCCTCCATGTATTTGAGTTCTTTCTGACTTTCCTCTTGTGATTGAGTTCTAGTTTCAAAGCATTGTGGTCTGAAAATAGGCAAGGGATGATCCCAATCTTCTGGTACCGGTTGAGACCTGATTTATGACCTAGGATGTGATCTATTCTGGAGAATGTTCCATGGGCACTAGAGAAGAATGTGTATTCCGTTGCTTTGGGATGGAATGTTCTGAATATGTCTGCGAAGTCCATTTGGTCCAGTGTGTCATTTAAAGTCTTTATTTCCTTGTTGATCTTTTGCTTAGACGATCTGTCCATTTCAGTGAGGGGGGTGTTAAAGTCCCCCACTATTATTGTATTGTTGTCGATGTGTTTCTTTGCTTTTGTTATTAATTGCCTTATATAATTGGCTGCTCCCATGTTAGGGGCATAGATATTTACAATTGTTAGATCTTCTTGTTGGATAGACCCTTTAAGTATGATATAGTGTCCTTCCTCATCTCTTATTACCGTCTTTGGTTTAAAATCTAATTTGTCTGATATAAGGATTGCCACCCCAGCTTTCTTTTGGTGTCCATTAGCATGGTAAATGGTTTTCCACCCCCTCACTTTCAATCTGGGGGTGTCTTTGGGTCTAAAATGAGTCTCTTGCAGACAGCATATCGATGGGTCTTGTTTTTTAATCCAATCTGATAGCCTGTGTCTTTTGATTGGGGCATTTAGCCCATTTACATTCAGGGTAACTATTGAAAGATAGGAGTTCAGTGCCATTGTATTGCCTGTAAAGTGACTGTTACTGTATATTGTTTGTGTTCCTTTCTGGTCTATGTTGCTTTTAGGCTCTCTCTTTGCTTAGAGGACCCCTTTCAAGATCTCTTGTAGGGCTGGTTTCGTGTTTGCAAATTCCTTTAGTTTTTGTTTGTCCTGGAAGCTTTTTATCTCTCCTTCAATTTTCAATGACAGCCTAGCTGGATATAGTATTCTTGGCTGCATATTTTTCTCATTTAGTGCTCTGAATATGTCCTGCCAGTCCTTTCTGGCCTGCCAGGTCTCTGTGGATAAGTCTGTTGCCAATCTAATGTTTCTACCATTGTAGGTTACATATCTCTTCTCCCGAGCTGCTTTCAGGATTTTCTCTTTGTCTCTGAGACTCGTAAGTTTTACTATTAGATGTCGGGGTGTTGACCTATTTTTATTGATTTTGAGAGGGGTTCTCTGTGCTTCCTGGATTTTGATGCCTGTTTCCTTCCCCAAATTAGGGAAGTTCTCTGCTATAATTTGCTCCATTATACCTTCTGCCCCTCTCTCTCTTTCTTCTTCTTCTGGGATCCCAATTATTCTAATGTTGTTTCGTCTTATGGTATCGTTTATCTCTCGAATTCTGCCCTCGTGATCCAGTAGTTGTTTATCTCTCTTTTTCTCATCTTCTTTATTTTCCATCATTTGGTCTTCTATCTCACTGATTCTTTCTTCTGCCTCATTTATCCTAGCAGTTAGCGCCCCCATATTTGATTGCACCTCATTAATAGCCTTTTTGATTTCTACTTGGTTCGATTTTAGTTCTTTTACTTCTCCAGAAAGGGTTTCTCTAATAACTTCCATGCTTTTTTCAAGCCCAGCTAGTATCTTTAAAGTGATGATTCTGAACTCTAGATCTGACATCGTACTAATGTCCGTATTGAGTAGGTCCCTGGCAGTCGGTACTACCTCTTGTTCTTTTTGTTGAGGTGATTTTTTCCGTCTTGTCATTTTGTGCAGAGGAGAATAGATTAATGAGAGAACAAAATGCTAGCAGGGTAACAACGTCCCCAGAAAATATACTCTAAACAAATCAGAAAAGACCTGAAGCAGTGGGAAAAGAAAGGGAAAGAGAGAAAAAAGAAAAGGAAAGAAAAAAAGAAAAAAAGAAAAAGATAAAGATAAAAACAAACAAAAGCAGAACAAAACAAAACAAAACAAAAACAGAATGTGATCAAATATGATCAGGCTGGATTATAGATCAGTGCCACACACTAGATTTTGGGTGTATTTTGGTCTGTTAAAAGAAAGTCCCTCCCAAAATTTTAAAGAAAGAAAAACTTATATATGTACAAAAATAAGGGTTGATATGATGAAGGGATGGAATATAACTGTAAAGATGGAAATTATAAAAAATTTTAAAAAAGGATTTGATAAGTTGTTTGAAAAAAGAAAGAAGAGGATTAAAAAAAAAAAAAAAGAAAGAAAAAAGGGAGAGAATGTGATCAGGCAGGGGAGTAGAAAAAAACCATACACTAGAGATTTAGAGTATATTTTGATCTGTTAGAAGAAACTATCTCAAGATTTTAAAGAGAGAACAACTTATATATATATGCCAAAAATACGGGTAACTACTATGAAGGGATAGAATATGACTTTAAAAATGAAAAATAAAAATGTTTTTTTTTAAAAAAGGGATTGATAAGATGTTGGTTGAAAAAGGGAAAAAGAAAAATTCAAAAAAAAAGAAAAAAGGAAAAAAGAAAAAAAGACAGTTAAAAAAAATAATTAACTTTGAAAGACTAAAGAATCATGGTAAAAAAGCCATGAATTCTATGTGCAGTATTCCCCTAGCGCTGGAGTTCTGCCGTTCTCATTGATCGGTAAACTTGGTCTTGGCTGGCTATTCTCGCTGATCTTCTGGGGGAGGGGCCTGTTGCCGTGGTTCCCAAATGTCTTTGCCGGAGGCAAAATTGCCCCGCCCTTGCCGGTCCGGGCTAAGTAATCTGCTCGGGTTTGCTCTCGGAGCTTTTGTTCCCTGCAAGCTTTCCGTACAGCTTTGGAGGCGGAGAGTGAAAATGGTGGCCTCCCAGTCTCCGACCCGGCGGAGCCGAGAACTCGGGGTCCCGCTCCTCAGCGAGCCCCCAGAGAAAAGCAGTCACTCCCGTCTCCCCGGTCTCCGGCCACACTCCGCGCTCACCCGGCCTGTGACTGTGCCTTTCTATCTGGCACCCGACCCCGGGTGGAGTCTCCAAACCCAGCAGATCCCCGCGGTGCGCTCCCGCACCTCTCCTCCCGGGGGAAGAAGGTGAGTCTCCCCGGATCTGCCGCTTGTTGGGTCCCTGCTGGAGGAGCAGTGGCCCGACTGTGCCGCGGATCACGGTTTATGGCAACCCCGAGCTGAGAGCCCGTGCCTGGGCTCCGTCTCTGCAGCCGGCTTCCCCGCTCCGATACCTGGGAGCTCTGCCGCACTCAGGCACCCCCGGTCTTTCTGTGACCCCGAGGGTCCTGAGACCACACTGTCCCGCGAGGGTTCCACCCCCCACTTCGCCACCAGAGTGACGTCCCTCAGCGGAGCAGACTTCTAAAAGTTCCGATTTTGTGCTCCGTGGCTCTATCACTTGCCAGAAGCGGCCGACGGAGGCCCCTCCCCGCCGTCTATCTTCCCCAATATCGCCTCGGATTCACTTCTCCGCACGTCCTACCTTCCAGAAAGTGGTCGCTTTTCTGTTCAGAGAGTTGTTGCTATTCTTTTCTTCGATCTCCTGTTGAGTTTGTAGGTGTTCAGAATGGTTTGATCCCTATCTAGCTGAATTCCTGAGAGGAGACGAAATCCAGGTCTCCTACTCCTCCGCCATCTTGCTCCGCCCCCCTCATTCTGTACTCATCCTTCTGCAGTGGTCCTGGATTTTTTCTTTTTTCTTCCCCGGGATACACTGATTTCATTCAAAGCCCCCCACTTCCTTGAATATTTTCTACCAAAGAGTGCTTGCCCCTGGCACATGTTGGGATAGAAAATGTTCCATCTCAATCCATGTTTGAGAACACCTAACTCCTCCTATGGGTTTCTAGACCCCTCAACCCCTTCCTTCTCAATATCCACCCTTCCCTGTCTTTGCATATGCCACAGTTATTGCCAAATTGTGAGGGAGCATAAATTCCCATCTGGGTCAGTGTGTGAATACATAGAAAGATATATCTGTACACAGCCTTAGCATTCCTGGGTATGACTTCAGACTTTACATTATATACTTTATATACTAGCAATAACTCTAATTGGTCTAATATTAAATGTGGATCTTCTTGTAGTTGTCTGCTAAAATTCTGTTGTGAGACTCAATGTTCTTTTTGCAGTTTCTGGTCTTGCATCTGCATGTCATAGAAATTTTTTTCTGTTACATATATAACCCAAAGCAGATGTATTTGCTGGCACATCTCCAATACATTTTTAGGTTAAAAGAGTATCTTTCTCTGTATTAGCCAAGACTCTTAATGTTGTAAATGACAGAATCTCAGTCAAAATTGGCTTAAGCAAAATTAAATTTATTGGGATCCATAACTGGAAAAGTCCATTGGCAGGTCTGGCTTCAGGATTCAAACAATGTCATTAGAACTCATTTTATCTTTCGTCATTTCTTGGCTTGCTTTCACATTTTTGGTTCCAAGTGGTAACAAGATGATTGCAGGATCTCCAGTTCTTACATAATCTCAGGACTCACAGAAAGGGGCAGGGTTATATTTTCTAGAAATTAGGGTGACATCTCCTTCCATCTCACAAGCTCAGTTTGGGTTATGTGTCCATTCCTTAACCATTACTGTTGACAGGCAAATGCAAGACTCCAAATTTCCAGGTGGCAGTCACACAGTATTGGGAGATAGGTTCAACTCTAACAGAAGCAAATGAACTGAGAAGAAAATTGGGATGTGGTTATCAGAAAGTGCTGGGCAGCAAAAATGACAGATGTTCACTGTAGTCTCCCTAACCTTAGTATGTGGCAGGATCCAGGAAAGAAATGGGTTGAAAAATGACTCAATATAAAAAGATGGCATTGCAGGGAATAATTAGTTTAGCAATTATTTAAGAAGAGGGTAACTTGGCATAGCATGATCTTGTGGACATTAAGATTCTGAGAAAGACAAAGTGTAGTAGGAAGTTATTGGGCATACAATACATGATACAATATATATTTTTAAAAGCTCGGCTGTTGTCCTAAGCAAAAAAGATTTCCAGCATCAAGAAGGAAATATTTAAATGTGATGTAGCAATTATAACTCTTCTAGTAGTTATCTACCTTTAATGGTCCAAACATTCTCCTTTGTATGGACATAGATAACATTTTAAAATGCCATTGCCTATTAAATAACAGTCTATGTAGTCATTAAAAATTATCTTTGACATATGCTCTACAGGACTGCTACAAATGCTAGGTGAAAAGAACATATTGTCTACATTTTATTTTATTTAAAACAATATTAAGACAGTTCCAGATGGAACAGGTAAAATATCAATAATAAAAGGTATATTTTATCCACTAATAAAACCTGAATTATATGAAACAATTTAGACAAATAAAAATCTTCCAAAGTTCAGTGATTCAGACAAAGAAGATAGCATTTTTCCTCTGCATACATTTTTCTAGTACTTTATTTTCTAGCAGGCAATTTTTCAGTCAATGTCTGTATTTCTGTGAAAGTGTAAGCTGAGAAGAAAATTATGCCACATGGAAATCAGTGAAATCCTAGATTAGGGTTACTTTTCTTGATGGGAAGAAACTAAATCTTCATAAGCAAGAGTGTGAAGTTTGAATTCTGGAAAGTGTTATGACCAGGTTTGTTATGGGTTGAATTGTGTCCCCTGAAATTAATATTTTGAAGTCTTAATGTCCAGCACCTTAAAATATAACTGTATTTGGAGATAAGGTCTTTAAAGAAGTGATTAAGTTAAAATGAGTTCCTTAGGGTGGGCCCTAATCCAATATGACTGGTGGCCTTATATAAGGAGGAAATTTGGACACAGACAACAGAAGACCATGTGAAGACATCGGAAGAAGTTACCATCTACAAGTCAAGGAAAGAGGCCTCAGAAGAACTAAACCTGCTCTCATCTTGATCCTAGACTTCTACCTTTCAGAATTGTGAGACAATAAATTTCTGTTTTTTAAGCTATCCAGTCTATGGTATTTTGTCATGGCAGCTCTAA
This sequence comes from Phoca vitulina, assembly GCF_004348235.1. Classification (NCBI taxonomy): domain Eukaryota; kingdom Metazoa; phylum Chordata; class Mammalia; order Carnivora; family Phocidae; genus Phoca; species Phoca vitulina. The sequence goes on from NW_022589706.1 coordinate 44,861,490, forward strand.
CAAACTAATACAAAGTTTAAAAACATATGAGCCCTGATAGAATAGTAAAGTAATTAATTGCTAAATATTTCCCTGGTCTAGATTCCCTGAGTAAGCATTGTGACTGAACCATCAAAGGACAAGAGAAAAATTGTGAGGTGAAACAGTAGAGTAAGTAACATCTAGAGTACGTAGCACTTTGTTGGCTCTTGAACTTGATCCAAAAGGTATTAAAAACTTACCGAAGCTGGTGACAAAGTCAGACATACCTTTTAGGAAGTTCAATCTGATGGTAGTAAGGATGGATTACACTGGATCATCCTGGATTCATGGAAACCAGGAAGGAATACATTTTAGGTAAGAAGTAAGGTTTCTCTCCACAAGAAGTATTTTCATGGGAATAGAAAGAAATGGAGGAACTTAGTATTATATAAGAGTTGAACTAGCAAGATTTTAATTAGAGGATATGAGTGGTAAGTAATACTAGAGAGGGAGGAGTCACAGATAATGCTCAGGTTCTAAGTTGAAGAACTTGGTAGACAGCACAAACACATAGTGATATAGGAAAGACTGGAATTGGGGCAATCATCAGGGAGATGATTAGACGTTCAGTTGAAGAATATTAATTATCATATAAAACAACACTGGAGTGGGGTGGGCAGGGTCAAATAAGATGAGGACTGAAAGGTGACCATTAGACAGATTGACATGGAGGTCTCAAGAGACACAGTGAAAAATTTCTGTTGGGGAGAAAATTCAGATTTTCTTTCCACATTGGCAAGAATTAAGGAGTAGTAAAAGGAGAAGAAATGTAAGACAAGAAAGATGTAAGCTTGGTCAATTGAACCTCTCTTTCCTTTTTCTGCTTACCTACCTCTTTACTATTTTCCCTGTCTCCATCCCCAAGAAAAGAAGGGTCATATTATGATTGGTTAGAACCCAGGGCATTAATTGAGTGACATTTTATTAGGAGGATGGTTTACTATATTTTAAAGTGTAGCCTTTTGGTACAGTGCCTGTTTTTCTACTTTCAGTCTTTGGTAGGATCTACATACTAGGGTAAATTGTGCTCAAATTCTATTTGTTCTCTATATTCTGAACACCTGAAAATGAGTATGTGGTGAGAACAGTGCCTGTTCTCCAGACCTGTTTTTTCTAATTCAGAAAAGAATTTGACTTCCCAAAGGACTGTAGAAACAAAACTTATTTCCCAAACCAATATGAAGAGTGCTAAGTTGACCAGGTGATCAGATTCTTGCCTATTCTTAATAAAGTGATATGCTGATTCTTTGGGCCTTAGTGCCTTCTATTCAGCTTTCTCTGGTGAGTACTTACTGTAGAGGGTTAATAGATTAGGATTTAAGCAATCCTGTGTTCCCGTTCTGAATACCGTGTAATTCCAGCCCAAAGCTTGCACCTTGACTTTTAACAGAGTGTAGAGCCTAGAGAAAGACAGTAGCTGGATGAGAAAAGTGATCAAAGAATTTTTTAAAATGGAAAAAGAATCAAGGAAATTTAAATTAAAATATAAAGGAGACAGTAGACAGGGAGACGTTAAGAACAGGAAAGAGAAGATAACTGAACGTATTATTTTCCCTAAGGGAATGACGTTTGGGCACAGCTGGAGGGATGGTGTACTTCATTATAAAAAGGCAAAGGTAATGAAGAATAGCTGCAAATACAGGTAAAAGGTTAAGAATTGTTCCAATCTTGTAACTTCCAGTTTCTCTGTAAAGTAGTAGGAGGGGTCATCTACCTAGAGTGAAGAATGAAGAAGGCTTGTCGGAGGGTTGAGAAGAGTAGAGAAGTTTTGAAATCTTTTTTGCAGAGGACTGGAGAATGAAAAGACTAGAAAAAGATGATTGCTTTGTCAGGGTTATTGAGTGTCCAGCTGAGTTTGGGGAATAAGTACCAATTTTTCCAGGTATGCTTTTTCTTCCAATGATACCCCAAGGCCTGGGGAGGTGGGTAATTAGATGAAATAGGGTTGGTATTTTGAAGGTAGGGTGGGAAAAATGACAAAGATAAGTAAGTGAAGACAAGAAGAAGGATAATATAGAGAAGGCACAGGTCAATGAAGTAAGTCCAAAATTAGTTGTGGTATGAGAAAAAATCAAGCAGGTTAAAACAATCAGTATGTAGTCATAAACTGGGATATATACATTAATTATGGAACCTTTTGAGTTGTCTGAATAGGAGGCAAGAGTTTTGGGTATTTTCATCAAGAGAGGTTGTCTAAATAACCTAAGCCAGAGACTCTTGTCATTAGTCTTATATTTCTAATTGGATTTTCCCTTAATAGTAGAACAAGAGTCAAGTAATTCTTTTTAAAAACTGTGATTCATTATATGCTAGTCTGCCCATCCCAGAATTTTTTTAAAAATCCAAGATTTGGAATAGTATTTTTAATTCTTAGATGGTCTTAAATTTTATATAATCTCTTATTTTTGACCCAAACTTTTCCCAAATGATGTCAGGACTTCTAATAATATATATGTATATATATATTATACATATATATATATTTTAAAGGTTTTATTTATTTATTTGACAGAGAGAGAGCAGAGGCAGGGGGAGCAGGAGAGGGAGAAGCAGACTCCCCACTGAGCAAGGACCCCCCCGATGCCGGGCTCCATCCCAGGACCCTGGGATCATGATCTGAGCTGAAGGCAGACACTTAACTGACTGAGCCACCCAGGGGCCCTATGGACTTCTAATAATATATTGCCAATGTTTTCCAATGTCTGTATTTAATAAAAAAAAACATAACCGAACATCCAAATGGGCCAGTAATGAATAAGAAGGTTCTATATTTTCTTTTTTAATTTAAAAGTGTTTCTTTACTAAATTAGATTTTATGGTATGCTTTGGTGTTGTAACATATAGATATGGCAAAATATATATTCAGAGACTTAAATTTTAGTGTATCCAAAGATTATAGAAAATTTAATGTAGGGGGATCTTAAGAATGTATTGTATTATTATTATTATTTTTTTCTGCGTTAGAAGAAACAAATTGTACATTCTTGGTTGGGAGACTGACTATTGCGTTCTTTTGCAGCAACTATGATATCTACATATACGTGTGTATGTATGTGTATGTGTATACGTATGTGTACATATATGTTAAATTATTCCTAATATATACATATGCATACATGCACATATATGCACACATACCCACATATAACTTAAATTATAATTTTGAGTTCCATTGCTAACAAGTTGATGAAAAATTTAAACTCTGTTCTTCACAAAGTTTGCTTAGTTCTCCCTGGGATGGTGTCACAGTTTCAGGAGTGATGTTAAGTAGGAGCTAAGTGGTCTATAGTCATATTCATATATCTTGAAATTCCAATATTCCTCGTTCCTTTCTTCCTGGCTCCTTCCACTTTTTCTGAGTTAGGATTGAGGTAACTCTTTTTGGCAGGGCTGCTTTCCTTCCCTGGGGACTTGATGGAGCAGGTGGCTATTTCCATTTGATGTCTTACTGCACTACTCTTAAATAGCTGAAGAATAAATAAAAGAAAAGGTGGCTATACCATTTTTGAGTCCTGGAGAAGAGAACAACCATACTCGAGTTTATAATCACTCATGAAGGAAAAGAAATTTCTCAAAAGGGTGAAGGCTGTGGCATGCTAAGTAGGAAGGTGCACTAACCACCATGCCTATAGAAACGAGGTTTTGACCAATTTGGAAGGCAGGGGCTCGAAGGGAGTACTTTCTCTTGGAACTAGTTTCCTCTAACTTTACCATGTGGACAATAAATAGCATCAGCAGCAACAAGGAGGGATTAATGAAAAGAAGCCACAACTGACACTTATTTTCTGGACTGAAAACCACAGAATTCTGGATCACTGGGAAGGGAAAAACTTAATAATGACTTTAGTAACTGGAGGATTGGTACATAGATCTTGTTTGTTTTGGCAAAAGAAAATGTCATGGGACCTGCACATTGAGTGCTATGAAGCAATTCGCTTTTGTTAACACATACTTATTAAGTTACCTCATTCTAGGCAATGTTCTAGGTATTGTGAATTGAATGTTGAAGAAGACAAAGTTTCTCTTCTCATAAAATTTACATTCTGGTGAGACAGCCAGACTGTTACTAAATAAGCAAATGTATGTATAACATCATGTTAAGCAACAATAAGTTATGAAGAAAAAAATGTAAGAGTGTGTAGTGTATTGAGGGTAGTGACTATTTTACATAGATAAACTAGGTTGTAAAATATCTAAAAAAATACACATTTTTACTTATTTTACAACCTATTTAAAATATATTTTATATGCATATACATATATATGTAGTATTTTCTTAAATTGAGGTTAAATTACATAGAGTAAAATTTGTGTTTTGAGTTTTGCAAATGTTTATCTTGCATGCTTAAGATCTCAACAAAGATATTAAGTATTATAATCACCTCAGAACATTCCCACTTGTGCCTTTGCAGTCAGTCTTTACCAGCCAAGGCAAAGATGATCTGATTTTCACCACCATAGGTTTAGTTTTGCCTCTGCTTGGATTTCATACAAATGAAGTCATACTCTTTTATGTTTGCTTCTCTTGATCCATATAATGTTATTGAGATTTATGCAAATTGAAGGTATTAATATTTCATTCTTTTTTATTGTTGAATAGTTATCCATTGGTGAATATGTCAAAACTTGTTTATCCATTCCTGTTTTTTTTTTTTTTTTTTTTTTTTAAAGATTTTATTTATTTATTTGACAGAGAGACACAGCGAGAGAGGGAACACAAGCAGGGGGAGTGGGAGAGGGAGAAGCAGGCTTCCCGCCGAGCAGGGAGCCCGATGCGGGGCTCGATCCCAGGACCCCGGGATCATGACCTGAGCCGAAGGCAGACGCTTAACGACTGAGCCACCCAGGCGCCCCTATCCATTCCTGTTTTGATGGGAATTTGGGTTGTTTCCAGTTTGGGACTCTCATGAATTAAACTGCTCTATCTTTTTTATCTTTTTTGCAGAAATATATTTTCCATTCTTTGAGGTTAATACTTAGAATTTGAATTACTGGTCATCTATTAAGTGTATGTTTAAGTTTATAAGAAACTATCAAACTGTTTTCCAAAGTAGTCTTATCATTTTACACTCCCAGTAGCAGTAGCAATAGATGAGAGTTCTGTTTTCTCCGAATCCTCCCCAATATTCCTTGTTACTATTCTTTTTAATTTTAACCATTCTATGGGATATAAAACTAATACCTCATCTTGGCTTCAATTTGCATTTCCCTGAAGACTAATGGTTTTGGACATTTTCATCTGCTTATTAATACAAACACATTTTTCTTTGGTGAAGTACCTGATCAAGTGCTTTGTCAATATTTTTAGCCTTTTAAGGTTGCTTTATTGTTATTAGTTACTTCTAGATGTTCTCTTACATTCTTGGTATAAATCCTTTGTCAGATATATGTATTTTCAGCTATATACATTGAGTATGTATATATTAGATGTATGTGCTATCAATAATTTTCCCCATTTAAGAAGCTTTTTTTTTTCATTCATTTTATTTTCTCTTTGCTTTTCTGTGTCATTGATTTCTGCTCTTATCTTTATTATTCCATGATTCTACTTAGTTTCTGTTTAATTTTCTTCTATTATTCCAGATTTTTAAGTTGGAAGTTTAGGATATTGATTTTATGCCTTATTTTCCGAACAGATTCAATTTAAAGCAAATTTCAAGGTAACTCTAATTTTGGTACTTCTTTAACTGCATCTTTGAAATGCTGTATTTTCATTATCATTCACTTTGAAAAATTTTGCTCATGAATTCTTTGATTCATGGATCATTTAGCAGTGGGTTGTTTATTTTCAAAATATGGAGATTTAAAAACGATATCTGATTGCTATTTTGAATATATTTCAGTTATGGTCACAAAACATACTGTGTACATTTTTAGTCTTTTTAAATTATTGAGACCTATTTTATGGCTCAGTATATTGTTTTGGTGAAGGTAAAAGCTGTGTGAATGTGTATTTCATAATTATAGGGTATGGTAGTCTATAAATATTAATTAATTCATTTTGAATGATAATTTAAATCTTCTATATTCTTACTGAATTTTGTTTGGTCTGTGGCTCTACCAATTATTAGGAAATTATGTTAATGCCTCCAATTAGGATTTTAGATTTCTTTATTTCCTTCTGGTTCTGTCAGCTTTTCCTTCAAGTGTTTTTTTTTTTTTTTTTAAAGATTTTATTTATTTATTTGACAGAGAGATAGACAGAAGAGCACAAGCAGAGGGAGTGGCAGAGGGAGAGGGAGAAGCAGGCTCTGCACTGAGCAGGGAACCCGATGCGGGACTCAATCCCAGGACCCTGAGATCATGACCTGAGCTGAAGGCAGACGCTTAACCATCTGAGCCACCCAGGCGCCCTCCTTCAAGTGTTTTGAAGTTCTACTATGTAGGCCCATGCACTATAAAGATTGTTATTTTTTTTCTGATAAGTTTCCTTTTATAGTTTGAAATATATTTATTTATCTCTGAAAATATTCCTTTAAGTATACTTTGGTATTAACTTAGCTAAACAAACTGTTTAGATGGTATTTTTTCCCATACTTTTTCTTTCCATATTTCTTTATCTCCAATTTTGAATGCACTTACTGATAACAGAATGCAGTTGGGTCTTGTGTTTGTTTGTTTGTTTTTTTCCTAAATGTAGTTCCTGATATGATTGTGTTTAGATAAATCATCTTGGTATTTATTTTCTATTTGTTCCATCTTTTTAAATTTTTACCATTTTTCTTCCTTTCCTTTCGGTGTTCATTATTTTGAGTTAACAACAGAAATTCTTTGGATTCTATTTGAACTCTTCTAAAGACTTTATAACTGCAACTCTTCAATTTCTTTTTGCTAGTAGTTACTCTAGATATTACAATGTGCATCGTTAATATACTGCAATCTACTTAGAGTTAATATTGTACCACTTCATGTGAAATGTAGGAGACTTATAAAAGTATAATTCCACTTATGCCTTTCAATCTTTTTATTTTTATCAAAAGTTTTACTTCTCTGTACGGTGTAACCATGCAAGATAGCATTATCATTTTTGTATTAAATAGTTTTTTTAAGTGAATTGTAAAAAAAAAAAACAAAAAACACTATATACTTACCCACATATTCCCTGTGTTTTTTGTTTCATTCGATAAACCTTCATTTAGCATTTATATTCATTTAGCTCAGGTCTTTTGGCAATATATTTTTTCAGTTTTTGTTTATCTCAAAATGTTTCAATTTTAACATCATTGTATCGGATATAGAATCCTATGTTAACACATTTTAAAAAAGAAAGTGTTTCCATTATTTCTGGTGAGGAGTCAGTCATATGTTTATATAATATGTCTTTTTCCCCTGGCTGCTTTTATTCTCTGGCCGCTTTGTCATAGGTTTTCAGCAACTTGCCTATGATACACAGAGGTTTGGTTTTCTTTTTATTTATTTACTTAAATTTTAGGATATGTAGTTTAAAATTTTTAAACAAATTTTGAAAAATTTTGACTATTTCCTCCAATTGTTTTTCTGCCCAATTTTTTCACTCTTCTCTTTCAGAGGCACAAGTTATATGTGTTAGGTCACTTGAGATTGTCTTATAAGTAATTTAGGAAATGCTTATTTTTTATCATCTTTTTCTTTCCTTCTTTAGGTAGAATCATTTCTATGGTTCTTCCCTCGTGTTACCTGACCATTCATTTTATTGTTTTCAATATGCTCTTAAACCCATCTAATGTGGTTTTTTGTTTCAGAAAATGTACTTTTTGTCTTTGAAATTTCCACTAGGATCTTTTTTATACTTTCCATGTTTTTGCTGAGATTCCCTGTTCTTATTTTCTGTCAGTTTCTTACACATAATTATAATTGCTATACAAAGTCCTTGTCTGCCAGTTCTAATATCTGGATCTTCTTCTGTTATGTCTCTTTTGGCTGCTTCCTCCCAGTTCCCTCTTGATCATATACCACATTTTCATGCTTCTTTGCCTTTTAGTGAATTTTTACTATATGCTAGTATTGTCAATGTTACGTTGTTGGGAATTTTGCTTATTTTCTCTTAAGGGCATTGAACTTAATTCTGGTAGGCAGCTAAATTAAGGAGGATCTTTTGGTATCATCAGACTTGATTTTATTCTTTGTGAATCATAGTTTCATTTGTGTCCTTAGTCCTAAAGTGTGCCCATTACTGTAGGAAACATTTCTCAGTTCTGATGTGTAACCATCCTGGAGTTTCAACTGACAGAGTAGATGCCCAGGGAGTTCTCCCTACTCTGACTGGGCCACAGCTTCAATACCTCACAGGACTGCATGCCTTCAGTATCTGGGATCAGCTCTCAATCCATCCAGCTGGGCTTACTTAGTCCTCACAGAATTTTTCCCTGCTGATAAGCAGCTAAGCTCTTATCCAAAGAATTGCAAGAAACCCCTACACAGATTTTTGATGTCTTCCCCCATGATATATTTTTATTGCTGTGTAACCAGTTACCACATAGTTAGCAGCTTAAAACAACCCTCATTCATTGTTTCACCATTCTGCAGGTCAGCAGACCAAGCACAGAGTGATGGGGTTCTCTCCTCAGAATTTTATAAGGCTGGGGAGGGTATGTGCTATGGTGAGCGCTGTGAATTGTGCAAGACTGTTGAATCACAGATCTGTACCTCTGAAACAAATAATACATTATATGGTAAAAAAAAAAAAAAAAAAAGAAGAAGAAGAAGATAGCAGGAGGGGAAGAATGAAGGGGGGAAATCGGAGGGGGAGATGAATCATGAGAGACAATGGACTCTGAAAAACAAACTGAGGGTTCTAGAGGGAAGGGGGGGTGGGAGGATGGGTTAGCCTGGTGATGGGTATTAAAGAGGGCACGTTCTGCATGGAGCACTGGGTGTCATACTCAAACAATGAATCATGGAACACTAAAAAAAATAATAAAAAAATAAAAAAAAATTTTAAAAAGTAGGCAAAAAGATGGTTTGTTTCAGGCACCTGGGTGGCTCAGTCGGTTAAGTGTCTGCCTTAGACTCAGGTCATGATCCCTGGGTCCTGGGATTGAGCCCCGCAGCACTGGCTGGTTCCCTGCTCAGTGGGGAGTCTACTTCTCCCTCTGCCCCTTCCCCCTGCTCCTGATCTCTCTCTCTCAAATAAATAAATAAAATCTTAAAAAAAAAAAAAGAAAAATAAAAAAAAGAATCTTATAAGGCTGAAATCAAGGTTTTGACAGGGCTATGTTCCTTTCTAGAACTTCTGGGAGAAGCCAATTCCAAGCTCGCTCAAGTTATTGGAAGAACTCAGTCTCTTGTGACTGATGTCCCTGTTTCCTTGCTCACTGTTAGCCAGGGGCCACTTAGCTCCTAGAAGTTGCCTGCATTCCTTACCATGTGGCCACAATCAGCAATTCAGAACATGGCTGTTGTTTTTCTTTCTACCTGGAAGGATTTTCTCTCTACTTCCTCAGTGACCAGCTAGAGAAAACCAAAAGACTCACCTAACCAGGTCAGGTTCATCCTGGATAATCTCTGTGATTATACAAATCAATTGGATACAAAGTCAAATGTATCACATAGTATAACCTAATCACAGGAGTAAAATCCATCATATGCACAGTCCTGGTATTTTATAAAGGCATGCATATCAGGGGACAGGAGTCTTAGGGCCATTTTAGAATTCTATTCACCACACCCTTCATGTATCTACCTTCCCTCTGATACCCTATCCTGCAAATTCCAGCTTGTTCTGCTGTCACAACTTCTTAGCTCAGTGAGAATCCCATTCTCTGTTTGGACTCTCATTTCTCTGCACTGTGGTGTGGGAAGTGCCTCCAGGCAGAAAGCTGATATGAAGGTAGGGCTTACCTCATATGTTTTTCCTCACTTGAAGGTCACAGTACTATATTGTCTTTTACCCCATGCTTGAAAAGAGTTGACTCATGAATTTTGTTCAGCTTTTTAGTTCTTTACCTCAAGAGGGCAGGTCTAATTTCAGTTATTTCATTATAACTTGAAGAACAATGGGAAATATTTTTTTAATGAGATGAGCCATGCAAATATGCAAAAGCGTACCAGGGATAGGTAACACAAGTGCACCCTTGCTGCATGTTCTCAGATACATGATCCAAACTGGATTAAACACACAGGCCTGCGTACACACATGCACAAAAGCGCTTATAGAAGATACGATTTTCCTGTGGTAATGTAATTTTAGTAAGGAGGTAGAATCACTTTAAAAGGTTTATTTTCCATATATAATCTTAGTGGGTTTCAACAACAAGAGGTATTTTTGTACCTATAGACTGCCAGATAGAAAATAAATACCCCTCTCTTTGTTATTTGTATGCACTGCCAAGGTGATCCATGTAGTCCTACGGCTTAGCTTTGCTCAAATAAATGTCATGTTCAAATAGGTTTCTTCAGCCTTGATTTTTTCCTCCAACTTTTGGGCTAATATGTCTGATCCTTTACTTAATATATTATTGTTCTTGACTAAGAGGTAAATCAAAATTAACACATTCAAAATCAACTCCTGGTAATCTTCCACTTCCCACCCAAAAAAAACTTATTTTCCCAGAGTCAGTCCTATTTTAGTAAATGACAATCTGTTCTGTTACTCAGGCTAAAATCATGGAGAAATTCTTGACTTCTTTCTTGCACAACCACATGACCCTGATAAACAAATCTTATTACCTTTGCTTTCAATATTGAATCCCATCAAGCAGTGAGATTTGATGGCTCTACTTCAAAATATATTCCAAATTTTACCACTTCTGATTCCCTCCAGTGCTACCACTCTGGAGAGAAATCAACAAAATCTCTTACTTTGATCATAGAAATAAACTCTAAACAAGTCTACTGTTTATATTCTAGTCCCCAACCCCAGTAGTTTCTTCTCACAGCACTAAAATAGTTCCTTAAAATATAAATCATAATTCCCCTTCTCAAAATTCCCTCCTATATTTCCCCATGCCTAGAAGAAAACCCTACAAATCCTTAGTAAGATTTATAATAACCCATGCGATTATCTTTTATCTACTTTTCTAGCTGTCCTCTACCAACCTCCCTCCGCCTTGCTCCATTATAGCACATTGATGTCCTTACTGCTCAATTAACAAACCTGCTCCCGTCATAAGGTTCTCTCTCTCATATCACTAAAGTTTCTGCTCCACAAATAAGCTTACCATGACCATCCTATCTAAAGTAGCAGTTGTAGGGCGCTCAGTTGGTTAAGTGTCTGCCTCAGGCTCAGGTCATGATCCCAGGGTCCTAGGATTAAGTCCGGCATTGGGCTCCGGCTCAGCGGGGAGTCTGCTTCTTCCTCTCCCTCTGTGTGCTCTCTCTGAAATAAATAAATAAATAAATCTAAAATAAATAAATAAATAAACTAGCAGTTGTTTCACTCTGCTTTATTTTTCTCCTAACATTTGTAACCTTTGGCATCATATTATACCTCAATTCGTTACTTGTTTATTGTATTCCTTCCTCACTACTATGTAAGGTCATGGAAGCCAGACACCTTGTCTGTTTGCTTGGTGTTACATCCCCAACAAATTTAACACTGCCTTGTTGATAGTAGGCAATCAATAAATAAATGCATGAATAACTAAATGTTTTGTTACTATGGAAACCTTATTTTCTCAATTCTGTGACCACTGAGACTCAGATAATTTACTCTCTGATAAATTGAGATTACTTTGTAGATCAAAGAGCAAGTAATCGATACCATATTTTTTTTTAATCAAGCCTAATTCTTAAATAAAAGAATTTGTAGACGTTGCATTTTTTTCCCTCTTCATTGCAGATATGCAAGGTATCTCTTGGAAAGAGCACATATAAGCTGTTATATTTTGTTTAACAAAATAGATACAGACTATTAATGCCATATGTTTCGTGAGAATGGTGGTGCCAGGATGTTTAAGGCCTGTATAAATAATTTTCTAGAGGGTTTTCCAACAACTATTCCCTATCAGGGAATGGCTACGATCCAATATGTTTTGTCATTTTTTTCTTTATTAACAAGCTTACAAAATTATTATTACCATCAGACACAGATGTGTACATCTGGTATGTTCTTTGAATAACAAAATGTTGACGCCCATGATAGTTCGTGAGATGCAAGACAGATTTGGAGTCAGTATATTTTAAATTACTTTTTAGAAGGAGCTTCCTTTTTATAAGTTCAAATCTTAGGTGGTAAGGTAAGTCCAATTTAAATTCTTTATTATTCTTTCCTTTTTTGGCATTATTGCATTTTTCTCTTTTTCCAGATGAAACACTTCACTAAGTTTATTGCATTTGCTAATTAGATTAGCAATTACCAATTAGATTAAATTTCAAAGTACCAATCAAATTTTATATATCTTAATTTGTTACATTATTACTAATTAGAATAGCAGTTTTTACTTAATGGATTACATGTGAATTAAAACAATTCAGGCCATTTTTAAAGCCTACATATATTTTACTAATTAGCATAGTAATCATTGGCTTATACTTAAATTTAATATGCCAAGTTAGTAAAGAGTCATGTGACAGTTCAATTCTGTGTGAAATGTAGAAAAAAATATTAAACGAGAGTTAATTTAATTCAAAATTATCTAATTTCATCCAAGATTGAGATGAATAATGCTTTTGGAAGACATATAAGCATGCTTTTGAAGACAGATATACTAAGTCCTCTAATAAGAACAAGCAGAACTTAAAATATACTAAAAATACTTAAAGAACATATTTTAGGAATGTAGTTCCTTTACCTGGCGATTACTGATTGACATACCTTTTGGTATGATAGTAGCTGAGGATGCATTGGCTGGCTGTGTCAGAGGCATGTAAATGAAATTGCAGTTTTTAAAATTCTCACTGGGTTTTGACATCTGGACTTTGAAAATTGTTCAAAAAATCTATGTCTTTTTGGCTTTTTGTAATACATACAAATATTTTGTGAACAATTCTACTGCCAGATGTTTTCTTGCTATCCTATTAGAGATACATCAAAAAACAGTAAAATCATAGCAGCATGATAAAACATACATTTATAATGAAGACAATATCCTATAAAATCACTATCAAATGCTTAATTACATTAACACTTTACTACACTTACCACATTAACTATAATAACTAATATTAATATACTTTGGTCTGACTATACCACTTTTAATGATTATTTTAGTCAGGCATGAGAGTTTATGTTGTTTAGCAGAGTTCATTAGTCGTGGGCCAAACAGGAACATGGTCAAAAGAAATGTATCCTTAGTCAATTAGTCAATTATAAACTGTGTAAATCCTGAAATTGCACTCTGCCTCATAAGACTATTATTACTTAACACACTCTAGCTCTTTGCTTATAGTTATGGTCATAATATGGTAAAAGATTATGCAAATTTACAAATTAGTAAATACATGTATTTTAAGATACTGATAATTAAAAAGGAAGTCTCCAGCCAATTTGGATAACAAATGTATGACCCTCTGTTCTCTATATCTCAAATGAGTAATTTGTGTATACCTATTCCTGAGTGGTTGATATTTGCATATCTGTCTTTCTGCAAAGGAATCTTTTATGGGATCCATCTAAGGATCTGGCATGTAAATGGTTAGGCAGTAAGTCTCTCTCTTTGTCTCTCTCTCTCTCTCTCTCAGCCTAAGGATCTGGCATGTAAATGGTTAAGCAGTAGGTCTCTATCTCTTTGTCTCTCTCTCTCTCTCTTTCTCTCTCTCTCAATCTACTCTCTCCTTTAGGGGGAACTTCCCCTGGGAAAAGAAGTTTGTTTGTTGTTTGTTTGTTTGTTTGTTTAAGTTGACCCAGTCTAATCTTTTGAACACCTTAAGAATGGCAAACAAATGAATAATACCTACTAGTAGAAGAATCGATTTTTATGGGCTGCTCTTAGCAGGTTGGACCAGGTTGTCTATAATAGGTCATGCTAAAAAAATATAGAACTGTGTATTCATGGGTCCCCTAAGCTATGTAACTAACTGAATAGAAGGTGCAGATGCTTTATGATCCAGACAACTCTCTGCTGTGTAAAGTATGTAGTTGCATACATTATCCTGGAACTCTGTTACTCGCCTGTGCATTGAGATTACTTATATCATCAAAACTATTTGTAAAGCTATATTATTGGGTCAGAACCCTGAGTCATGTGAGTGAGACTTAACAATCTGATCCTTTGTGTTATCATAATACACATATAATATTTTAAATTAACTACATGACAAAGGATTAAAACAAATTATGTGGTTGGATGAAAAATACAAAGCCATAACCACTAAAAGTAGCTATTATTTAAGCATATGGGAAAATGATAAAATCCTGGTATTGGCCACAAATATTCCTAAAAATTCACCCTATATTTAAGAATCCAATAGCTAATGTGATTTAAAGAGCTTTTGTCTATTAAATCTAAATATGAATCAATTACAACTATGGACTATTTTGTCTAGGACAGAGGGTAAAGGAATTGGAAAGGAAAAACTCAAAATACTAATTTTCACTTATCTATTTCAATACTAATAACATATCCTCCATTTGCTTTAAGTTTTGATCTTTAATTTTACTTTTATTATTTTATTTCCTCCTAGATGTTTCTCCCACTTTAACCATAGACTGTTTTCTCTTAATCATATTACTCTCCTGCATGCTTGTCTCCCTACAAACAACCTCGGTTACATTTTTGCATGTGTCTTTCTGGATATATTTATGCATAACTAAACCCATCACGTGCATAAACTTTTACATTTTGTTTACCATTTTTTAATGGCACAAAAATGTGCCATTCTATTAAGTAAATTGTTTTTTTATGTTTTAACAAATTATATTTACTATCATTAAATACAAGCTTTAAAAAAAGGAAAAAGCTTAATATTCTGGGTGATACCAGTTCCACAATTTTGATTTTGCTGAGAGATTTTCCCTAAAATCTTCTGACTCTTTTCCAGTCTTTCTCCTTCTGCCTTCCTCCCACCCCAGCTCAGTTCTCCCCAAGGGAAGAGCAACACAGAAAAAAACCTCACCAGATTCCCAGGTACCATGAGTTAGCTCCTACTTTTTATGCTCTAAGTCTTCCTGGGTCATCTGTTAAGCCCTCATGGGGAAGTTTGCCTGAGACCAGTTATCCAATGCTTGACTAATTGTGTCTGTTTAATGCTGGCATTCACTGTTGAATTGAAATATTTCATTCTCAAATTAAGCTATGTGCCCTAACTTACCCTGTATTGATGTTAATGATAACATTATTGTACTCAAATATCAATCTGTTCAGGAATAAGGTGAGGAAGAAAGTGGGAAACCAACTAATTACTAGGTTCCTTTAAAAACCTCATTAAATCATTATTTAGCCTGACAGAGGACAATTAGGTTGTTTTTAGATTTAGTTATTTACAATAAATTTGTAACAGACATTAGTTGTAACTACATTTTCGCATATCTGTGTTTTTATTTGTAGGCTAAATTCCTAAAATTGAAATTGTTCAGCCAGATATATTTGCACATTTAAAATTTTTATAGGGGTTAATGGGCGGCTCAGTCGGTTAACTATCTGCCTTCTGCTCAGGTCATGATCTCAGGGTCCTGGGATTAAGCCCTGCTTTGGGCTCCCTGCTCAACGGGAAGCTTGCTTCTCCCTCTCCTTCTGCCCCTCCTCCCTGCTGGTACTCTCTCTCCTCAAGTAAATAAACAAAATCTTTAAAAAAAAAAAATTTTTTTATATATATTTCCAAGGTACAGTCTGGAATTTTCACTAATCTATACTCAATAATGTAAAAAATCATTTTTTACAATGATGTCTGAAAAGTTGATTATTCATTTTATTTTCATGGGGCTGAACAAAGTATCATACATTTACTGTCCTTTATCCATACATTTCATATTTATGTCCTATAATGTGTTTTTAAAAATTTTTTTTAAATTTATTTGTAAAAACTTCTTTTTTATTAAATAAGTTTATTCATTCTCATATGTAGTGCGAATACTATATAGGTTGTCATTTATTTTTGACTTATACTCTATATATCTGTCTTTAACATATGTTCTTAATTTTTATGTATTTAAATTTTTTACTGTTTTTTATTTATAGTTTCAGGATTTCAGGCTTAGAAAGTTTTTTTCACTTCAAAATTACACAATAGCTATCATTTTCTTAACTTCCACAAATTTTTCTTCATTAAACAAGAAAGTGAGGGTGATGTAATGAGCCTAGTTGTTTTCAAATTTATCTCTCCATAAAAGTTGAAAAATTTCTGAGGTTGGATCAAAAATAGCAGAAAGTGAAGTAAGTTGAGACATCTTAAGCTCCTAAAAGAGACAAAAACAAATGCAGAAAAAAGAATGTATAAATAAGAAATCGTGGACAAACATAGAGTTCAGAAGTATCTGTGATAGGGAGGAGTTGATAAGCCTCTCTAAAAAAAGGATAATTCAGAAGAATGCATGTTTCCTGCGATGTAATGCAGCTATAGAAAGAAAAGGCTGATAATAGGTGGTATTTTACTTAACGCTGAATGATGGGAAGATTGTATCTATTTTCATTTCAATTTGCTCTGATTTCTAAAACAGCTTTAAACATAATACTCTATTTGTAGCTTATTTACCAATAATTCAGATTTGTGCAAGCATAAGGAGTAACTTAACATCCCAAATGTACTTACTCCTTGCTAGAAAATTATACAATATGTGTTATTTTTCAAATATGGAGTATTAAAATCTAATTTGTAATCTACTGTTATAACTTTAAGCTGGATTTAGCTTTAGAGTCAAAATAGATAATTTTTAAAAAAATTTAAATCAACAATACTTTTTCTGTTTAATGTTGATAATATAATAGTATTAAAATTTTATAATTTTAAAATCAAGTATTTTGCATTCATTGGATAAAGATTTAAAGAAGATTATCACATTGAGCTATGTTTTCTTCCAATTAGGATGACTTTAAATGAATCTTACAATTTTCTAGAATAAAAATAATTCTGTCTGGACATTATTGATGTTCTAATCCAAGAGAATTAAAATATTTTTTAAGCAAATGGAATCCTTCCTTCCCAGGGATATCATTAGTCATAGTCATACTTAGGTAGGTCTGAACTTGGTTCAGTTCAGAATCCCACCTAGAGATATTGGGGTTTCCCCCACTAACACCGCCTACTCGTCTACACTTACTAGGTGCTGAGATGCTAAAGGGGCAGGGGAAATATAGAAAACATAGATTTATACAACAAAAGTTTATCCCAGTCACATCCAGTCTGAATGACAGACAAAAGCAGATCTGATTTGCTCTTCTCCTGAGCACCTTTCCCCGAAATGCCACATATCAACACTTTTAAAAGAAAGTATGTTGACAGGAAAGTTATTAAAACTATAAAGGTAGAGAAAGTGTGTAAAAGTAAAACCTGGAGGCTGTCAGAGAAATGTGCTATTTGTTCCTGCTTTTTCCCAACCAATTCATTGCACAGGCCCTTCTGAGACCTGTCACCTGACAGTTCCTCTGTCAGTGAGATCTGACTGTCCTAAATCCACTCACCTCTCCCCAGCCCAAATATCAGAAAGGAACCAGGGGCTACATGGAGCTCAGTTAAAGCAAAGCACAAAAATCAGTTTAATTTTTAGGCCCAGCATTTTGGAGTTGGAGAAATCTGAAATTGCAAATGGATTTTGGAGAAATCTGAAATTGCAAATGTTCTACATGACGTATCCCCCTTTATCAACTGTTCTTCAATTCACATTCTCCGTCTTATTAGATTGATGACTGACTTACTGACTTATTCATTTATTAATTCAAAATTTACTGAACGCATTAGAGTTCTCCAGAGAAACAGAACCAATGGGATATATACGCACAAAGGATGGGGAAGTAGGGGAAGAGGTTTTAAGGAATTATCTCATGCAATTATGGGGGCTAGCAAATCTGAAATCTTTACAGTATCCTGGCAGGCTAGGGACCCAGAGGAGAGTTCATATTTCAGCTCAAGTCTGAAGATAATCTGGAGGCCAACTTCCTGTTTGAAGGATCTCAGTTTAATTTCTTAAGGCCTTCAACTGATTAAATGAGGCTCACCCACATTATGATAGGTAATCTGCTTTACTTGGAGTCTAGTGATTTAAATATTAATCACATCAAAACAAATTACCTTCAAAGCAACATCAAGATTGGCAGTTGACGAAACATCTGGGCATGATTGCCTAGGCAAGTTGACATATAAATTTAACCATCACACTGAGTTTCAAATACAAAAAACCTAAAAATCTGTTGAGCATATAACCTCATCAGTGGAGTTTCAAAAGTTAGGGAAGGGGAGATGAGGGACAGACACAAAGTCAACTGACTAGATTGCAATAGGAGAAGGAAAGTAACAGATACTTATAAAATGTCAAGGGAGCTCAGAGTAGGAAGTGAATAATTTTGCCTGAATAAAAAAGAGGTGCATCGATGCTCAAGATGCTTACCTCTTGCCCAGAAATTTGGCCCAGAAGAGCAATTCCTCTAGTCAGAGAGAAATTTAAAGAGATGTGTGAAGCTCCACCTTGGGGCTCATGTGGAACTTGTTCTGGGCTCAGTTCCAAAATATTTGCAAACTTAAGCTGGGATTCAATTTTATAGTGAAACTGATATGCATTGGGATCTTTCTTAGTTTGAGGCGTTGTCTTTAAAAATCTCTTTCCCCCAGAAAGATGATATTTTACAAGCATCATGTATGACTATTTGTTTGATTAAATGTGCAGAGTTTTTAGATGTCTGTTTTTAACTGCTTTAGACTGTGAGCTATGCAGTTCTTCCATTTGAAATTTTCATAGTAGAATATTTGCTTCAGCAAATTGCAAAGTTTTTCGTTGCAGATATTTGGCAGCTAAATTCACTCTGAGCACAGTGGGCTGTCTTTCTTCAGCATACTGCATTAGGGAAACATTTCTACACCCTGAGGGTTTTGGAGTTTCTTTGTTCAGCAAAGAATTGAATCATATCCCTGAAAGTGGATCTATTTCTTTCAAGGCCTAGTTTAAATGATCATTGACAAATCAAGCTAGACACTAATTAGCTCTCTTATTGAAATTAGCGTATTTTATATGTATTAATGTGAATATCAGAGGAGACACACTGTCAGTCTAGATTTCATAAAGGAATGTTAAGTACTTTTCAAATAATTTGTACTGGTAAAATTTTCTAGAATCCGATCTAATCCTGAGCTAGTTCCGTCCTTGCTGTTTGTGGTTTGGTCACACTAGCCTCCTAGATCCTTGACCCTTTCAATACTTTTCCCATCTTAAGACTTTTGTACTTCTTATTCCATTGGGCCTAGAAAACTATTTTCCTTCTTCTCTCAGGATTTGTTATCTCCTCATCCTTAAAGTCTCCTATTTTACCTGCTAAGAGAAGCTGTCTTTGGCCATCCCATCACTAGCAGGCTTCCCTACCACCCCTTTCTCATCTGTGGTCCACTGCTCTCTATCACAAGCACACTCTTTACTTCTATCAAGGCTCATATCATCATCTTAAGTTGTTTTGCTTATTTGTTTGTTTACTCAAATAAAGTCTATTTTCCCCAATAGGAAGCACACTTGATTAGAACAAACAACTTACCCTTTTTTCAAAGCTGTATCCTTAACACAAAATATGAACAAATTCATGTTTCTTGATGAACTAGTGGAAACAAAACAATGTGTTCATGACAATCAAATGTTATTAAAAGTAAAGTTCCTAGAAAAGGTCAGGTATGTAGTACAATTATAGTGTCTGCATTACCTTAAATGAGATGCCAGTAATAATAAACGTCAGACTCCAAAGTAATGTGGGACAAATGGCCATACACAGAATTTACAAAAGGGAATAGTCCACATCTTTGGATCCTTAGGCCATATCAAGGATAGTATAAAAGGTCCAGATTGTAGGGAAGGCAAGAAGACTTGATGAAGTTATTTCTTTGGGGAAAGAGTTTGCTTTCCTGGTCCCCTGGCCTCCCACCTCATTCACCTCTCTGAAACCTACAGAGGGGACACAAGTAATATCAGTCTGAGACTTGGAAGATACCTAAAACTGGAGCAGACTCAGCCAAGCTATCCAGTCTCTTCGGCAGCAGGATAAATGGCAGCTTTGAGAATGACTTATATCCTCCGAAATATTTGGTGCTGGAGGTGGGCTTACAAAGGTGTGACAATCATCCAGAATTAGAATAGAGATACCTGCATCCATGTCAAGGAGTTGACAGAAGAGTCGCTAAATTCTCTGAAGGACTTAAGAAACCCTGTGAGAGAAGGTATCAGCTTTGAACATCCACCAAGCCCACAGAGCATAAAGCCACACACCCAAGGAAAATGATGAGGATAATGAATTGCCTTTTCCATTCTTTACCTTTTCTTAGCATCTCCTGCCCCCAGACAGCCTCCCCACCACCTAGCCTTCCATGCTTTCTTTAGCCTTAGCCAAAGTTCATAGCATGGGCTGGGAAGAGGTAGAACAGTAGAGCAGGGAGAGAGTATATAGATGCTGTCCTCACCCCTTTCCCCAAAGGCAGGCCATATCTATTATAAATCTGAGCTTGGAAGGTGTTGAAAACTTCTGATTTTAAGTAGATATTAAAGCATTAGAGTAATAGCTGACTTGTATTGCACTGAAGAAATGTCTGTTGACCAAGACAAAGCAGAAAATTCATGGGATTTGACTACATTTACATCCATGGGCAGAAAAGGTTATCTCCACTGAGTAACTTTTAAAGGTCAGAGTGAGAAATAAATCTTTGTTGATCATATTATGAATCAGGTATTCTAAGATACCGGTTACAGGAAATTTTGTTATCCTAATTATTCTTTTAAAATTTATGGCTGAAATTTGTCTCTCTTTCAAACCTTTCTCCATAGAGCAGCCATATTTTAAAATCTCAAGTTAGATTGTGACACTCTCCTTCTTAAAAACTTCCAATTGTCCTTTAATGCCGTTAGAATAAAATTTAATCCCCTGACGATAGCACATAGGATTTCTGTGTTTTGGCTGGTGCCCAATTCACTGACACTTTTTCTTCTACTCACCTCTCCAATCCCTGTTCTTCAAACACATTGCGTTACTTTCCATCCTTAGAACACTCCAGTCTCATTCCTGCCTGTGTCTCCAACCTCATATGTTCTAGTACCCGATGTCACAGCTGTTTTCTGAAGCACTCAGGTCTTTTTATTTTTCTTTTTAAGATTTATTTATTTATTTTAGAGAGAGGGAGAGAACGCACGAGAGTGGTGGGGAGAGGCAGAGGCAGACGGAGAGGGAGAGAGAATCTCAAGCAGACTCCCCGCTGAGCATGGAGCTGGTTGTGGGGCTCGGTCCCACAACTCTGAGATTACAACCTGAACTGAAATCACCAGGCAGGCACTTAACCGACTAAGCCCCCCAGGCACCCCTGGTACTCAGGTCTTTAGCACAAATCTTCCCTCTGCAGTTAGAATTTCTCTGACCTCATAATTTAAATTAGACTTTATCCCTGCCCCACTGTGGGCTCACTCTATGATTCTCTACTTCAGCAACTAGTTTTATTTTCTTCATATGATTTATTGCTATGTAAAATTGTTTGCTTGTTGTGGTCTGTGGCTTACATCAGATTATGAACTGCTTAAGAGTACTAAACAGTTGGTTTTATTAACCACTAAATCTGGGACATAGTATGTGTTCAATACATTTGGTTGGATAAATAATTGAAACCAAAACCTTTCTTTAATTAAAAGTGAAATTATCGTATAGTTGAATTAATTTTTTTAAATAATATGTGATCTTAAAAATAAGATTTTTACATGTAACTTAATTTTTTTTGGATGTCATAGTAACTTTAAATTTGTGAATTCATTTTTGTGATAGTTTAATTAGTCATGTATAGTCTATGTCGAACATATTAATAAAATAAAAAATCAAACATCACTACTTTTTTTTTAAAGATTTTATTTATTTATTTGAAGAGAGAGACACAGCGAGAGAGGGAACACAAGCAGGGGGAGTGGCAGAGGGAGAAGCAGGCTTCCCGCGGAGCGGGGAGCCCGATGCGGGGCTCGATCCCAGGACCCTGGGATCATGACCTGAGCCGAAGGCAGACACTTAACGACTGAGCCACCCAGGTGCCCCCAAACATCACTACTTTTGACACAGTGTCAAACATTTAAGAATTTTTCTACAGAGTAGACTTATGGTTATCCAAAACAGATGGCCAATAGGATAATCCAGTGCATTGAATACTTTGATTAACTATGTGTTATGATATAGAACAGGCATTGATGAATAACCTCTGGAATCAGATGAAATAAATCAGTTTAAAACTGAAGGGAGGTCTTTCTGTTGTTTTAATGACTTCAAATGAACTCTATAATTTTGGTGAACATCCTTGGGAATACTGTGGAATCAGAGGTATTGGTGCTGGATTGGCTTTTGGAATCCTCTGCATTTCTAAAGAAACACTTGTTTCTGCTTCTCAACTTCTAGTAAGTAAACGTTCCTTGGGTTTGGAGGTGGGGGTAGCACTGAATTCCATGTTTCTTATCTTCATATTGAAAGTGCCACATAATCTTAACATTCTAGGAATAGAAAGTTCATTCATAGACAAATCTTATCTCCTTCTCTTGGTATCTTGATAGAAATTACTTAATTTTAGTCCTGCCCCCCCCCCCCCCATTTCTGTAAACATCCAGAGCTGGATTAGTCTACTTTGTTACTGGGAGGATGAAATATGAGTGTGCCTAGCAAGCATCTAAGTGGAAATACTACTAGAGTTCTAACTTGCTCTTGTCATTAGTTAAATGTTAAGCTCATAAATTGCCATCTGTTTATAAATGTCTTCTTAATATCACTCAAATTATGTGGCAGAAAACATCGTAAAATGGTACAGTGGCTCTTTATCTACCACTTTATGGTTTTTATTATTTAAGTAAAACTTGATCTTATTTCATCATCTGTAAAAACAGAAAAGAAAGCTCTGATGTCCAAGGTGATTTTTCTGAGGATCAAATGAGATAATGTATAGAACAGTGTTTTGTTCCTATAAGATGTTGCATTTTCTTTGAACGTGACTTGTATTACATTGCATTTCAATTAATGCTTTTATTTCAGTTTTGCACAGTGGTGAGTCCTAGGTTATTAGATGAGGCAAAAGGTTTTATTAATTAATAAAAGCCTTTATTATTAATACAAGGTTTTATTATTTTTTGTGCATCTACCTCAATATTTAACAATGGTCTTGGCCTGATATTTGAGAGAAAAGAGCAGGAGAGCTGAAAGGGGAATAACAAGAGATCCAATGTAGTCTTTAGAGAAAAAAATCTAATTTTTGGGTGATAAAATGAGTAATTCAATATTTTGAGAGTATTAATTAAAAGTGTGTTTCATTTACTTTTCTTAGAGAATTGGACAGTGGAAAGCAATTGTACTTATCTCAGGCTATAATGCCCCCCAGCAGAAGTGTAGGTATGTGCCACCACCAGAAGGGAGAATAGGACTTGGAAGAAATTTTGCCTGGAGGGGGCAATGGAGCAGATAACCAGCACCATTTGACCTTCCTGTAATTGTGGGCAGAATTGGGTACAGAGAGGGGGAGCACTCAGTGAGACATTTTTGTCATGATCCTTCTGCTCTGGGCCAGATTTCACTTGCCATACGGGGCTCTGTGAAGAGACCAGCTCTCAGTTTTCCCTGACAGAGCCTGGGGCACCTGCGCATCGGTCAGCTAGCACACAGATGTAGTGCTCCTGAGCCTCCCTAGGATCCCACCTAGTGTGAAGGGACTCAGAAATTCCTCCACTCCCCAAGCAGGGATGAGGCAATTGCTGAGTCAGAGTGGGTGGATAGCCAAAGGGAGCCATGGAGAAGGGGGAGAAATTCTGCTGTTGAGGTCTTTAGTGTAGAACAGTTTTGCTTTGGAAAAAAAATGAAAATAACAGCCAGTATTTTTTTTACATTTTTAAAATTTTATTTTTAAAATTTTTTTGATGTTATTGATCCACACGTGTCTTCATTAAAATCACAAAGGTATCAGAGGTCTCCCTTTCATTAGTCTCACAAAACCATTTTGAATGCCGTTGAATGTTCATATGTGTGTGTGTGTGTATTTAAACTTCAAGTTTTTATTTAAATTCCAGTTAGTTAACTTATAGTGTAATATTAGTTTCAGGAGTAGAATTTAGTGATTCATCACTTACATACAACACCCAGTGCTCAATCACAAGTATCCTCCTCTATCCCCATCACCTATTTAACTTATCCCCCCTGCCCACCTCCTTCCATCAACCCTCAGTCTGTTCTCTATAGTTAAGGGTCTCTTATGGTTTGCCCCTCTCTTTTTTTTCCTTTCCGTATGTTCATCTGTTTCGTTTCTTAAATTCCACATATGAGTGAAATCATATGGTATTTGCCTTTCTCTGACTGACTTATTTCACTTAGCATAATACACTCTAGCTCCATCCACATCAATGCAAATGGGAAGATTTAATTCTTTTATATGGCTGAATAATATTTCTTTTTTATCCATTCATCAGTGGATAAATGGACACTTGGACTGTTTCTATAATTTGGCTATTATGGATAATGCTGCTATAAACATGGGTGTGTGTGTATCCCTTTGAATTAGTATTTGTGTATCCTTTGGGTAAATACCTAGTAGTGCAATTGCTGGATCATAGGGTAGTTCTATTTTTAACTTTTTCAGGAACCTCCAAACTGTTTTCCAGAGTGGCTGCCATCAGTTTGCATTTCCACCAACAGTGCAAGAGGGTTTCCCGTTCTCTACATCCTCACCAATACCTGTTGTTTCTTGTGTTGTTCATTTTAGTCATTCTGACAGGTGTGAGGTGATATCTCATTGTAGTTTTGATTTGCATTTCCCTGGTGATGAGTGATGTTGAGCATCTTTTCTGTGTCTATTAGCCATCTGTATGTCTTTGGGAAAATGTCTCTTCATGTCTTTTGCCTATTTCTTAACTGGATTATTTGTTTTTTGGGTGTTGAGTTTGATAAGTTCTTTAAAGATTTTTGGATACTAACCCTTTATCAACTATGTCATTTGCAAATATCTTCTCCTATTCCGTAGGTTGCCTTTTAGTTTAGTTGATTGTTTCCTTCACTGTGAAGAAGATTTTTATCTTGATGAAGTCCCAGTAGTTCATATTTGCTTTTGTTTCCCTTTCACAGCCATTATGTAAGTTGTATGTGCCCCAAGTACTAAATCAAGGGTGTGTGTGTGTGTGTGTGTGTGTGTGTGTGTGTCAACGACCACTTTTCCTGAGATACATCTGATTCATCCCACTTATTAACCAGCCTCAAATTTCATCATTGGATGCCAGCATCACACGCAGTGTGCAGGAGCCAAGAGGCATCATTATGGAAATGAGATGAGCCAGAGGATTGTACAGAGTCTCATTCCTACAGATTTGATTCATGTGTTCCTAAAATAGGAAGTTACTTACGGTCCTACTTTCTATATCTATTGTAGATGTCATCTGGTAAGAATGAAGAGAACCTCAAAGATTAAACATTTATCAAGGAGAAAAAAAAAAAAAAGACTGAGTTATCCACAGTGATTATTTATATTATTGGATGAGACTACACTTACCAGATTGGAATACCAATTTTTTTTTTTCCGTACTACCCCTTTCCAGTGTCCAGTATGGTAGATTACTATTAATAAGAAAACATACGAAGAAAGATTATCTTTTTTTTTTTTTTTTTAAAGATTTTTTTATTTATTTATTTGAGAGAGACAGAATGCGAGAGAGCAAGCACATGAGAGGGGGGAGGGTCAGAGGGAGAAGCAGACTCCCTGCCGAGCAGGGAGCCCGATGCGGGACTCGATCCAGGGACTCCAGGATCATGACCTGAGCCGAAGGCAGTCGCTTAACCAACTGAGCCACCCAGGCGCCCAGAAAGATTATCTTTGATTATCTAGATGCTTCCCTGATAAATGCATTTTAGTAAATAGATTCATATTAGTGCAGTCTTCCCAAACACAAATAGTTCTGTTTCTATTTTTAACAATTTCATAAAATGAACTTTAAAGTTAAAATTAGAATTAGTTTGAAGAAAAAAGCATTTTAAGAAGAAATGACTTTTAAAGAGAAAACTTCTGTGTATTGTGTAAGACTGATGAATCACAGACCTGTATCCCTGAAACAAATAATACATTATATGTTAATAATAAAAAAATAATTTTAAAATATCTAGGGGAAAAATAAAGCTCAATAAATAAACATATTAAAAATAGAAAAAATAAAGAGAACACTTAAAATTGAACATAACCTGACCACTTACAAAACTCTTCATTCTTTCTTCTACTTGTTTAATTTTTAATATTAGTTTACTTTTAAAAAAAATGCTAAAGAGTATAGGAAGTTACATTTGCTGTATACTTTTATCATTGTCTAATTATGATTACAAGTAGAAATTATTTAATCTTTCTATTCACCAGTCCACTTGTCTCTATTATAATCAAGAAACAAAGTTAATTGTCTTTTAAAAGATGCCTCTAAGAAATGCCCTCTTGTGGATGTTTGAATGTAGCTGAGTAAGGTGGGTTATTGGTAAATTCAGCAATTTAATAACTCAGCATTTTGATTTTTCTAAATGCTCAGCAGTTCCTTCCTGCACAACATGCTGTGGTATTTGTGAGTCTTTTCTGAGCACTTGAGCAAATCCTGCTATCCTATTAATTTGAATAGCCCCTCACTTCACATCTCAGATCATTTGTCTGATATTCTCAATTCAACCTGCTATGGAAACTGAGATAGTGGCATGCATATTTGAAATCCACAGATAAATGAATTAATATATTTATTCAATAATTCTGTTTTTGCTAGACATGCTAATAGAGTAACTTTGAATTTTGCCCTAAGCACCTGGTGCACGTACTAATACGTAAATAAGCAGAAGAGCAGATCCCAAAGGAAAGCAGCAGTGACAGCTCACAGGAAGATATATCCCAGCATAATGAAGAGCTGGATGCATCTCATTTTAGCTGTAAGACAGAAAAGCATGTTATAGGTCTGTGAGGATGAGGCAAAGGAAAGGTTAAGTCTTATAAGCTCATCTTTCTCTACACTAACTGATTAATAATGAAATGCACTAGAATTATTTAACTTATGAATATATAGAGTTTCAATTTTGCATTTCTCCTATAATTTGAGAATAATGCTATAGATGACACAGGAAGACCTCTTCTACATAAAGGTACTTAATTTAAATTAAGGTATTCAATTTAAATTAAATTAGTTCTATTTAATGACTTTTCAACTGTAGCTCAGTATTTTAAATGCTTGAGAGTAGAGAACAATGGAGAATAAGAAGATCCAGGAGAAAGGATAAGGGACTACAGAAAATGATATTGTATGTTTGCTGCAGTGAATTCTTAATAATTGTTATAAGCCTGAGCATCAATACAAATTGAACACAAACCCAGAGATGAATTTTATAGGACTTTCAATTTTGTGGAGATACTATATTTATCATTGAAGCAAACATTTATCTAGCTAGCACCCACTATGTGCCAAACACTATAAAAAGGTGTTGGAAACAAAAGGTGAGTGAGACAAAGACATCGAGTTCAAGGAACTACAGTAGACTAGGGGAGAGAGACTCCTAATAATGCTTACTGGGCATCAGGTTTTATTCTTAGAGGTTTATGTGAATTAACTCATTTGATTTTCACCCTTATTCTGTGAGATAGGTACTTTACTCTTGTCTTACAGATGAGGAAACTGTGACACTGATCACTGAGGTTAACTTGTTCAAAGTTTCTGTGGTTATTCTACTAGGCAGGAGAGGTGAGGCCGTGCTGCTTTATCTAAGAAATAACAGAATCATAAGGGTTTAAAGAATAAATATCTACAAGGTCTATATTTCTTTTTCTTTCTTTCTTTCTTTCTTTCTTTCTTTCTTTCTTTCTTTCTTTCTTTCTTTCTTTCTTTCTTTCAAGATTTTATTTATTTATTTGACAGAGACAACAAGAGAGCGAGCACAAGCAAGGGGAGTGGGAGAGGGGGAAGCAGGCTCCTTGCTGAGCAGGGAGCCCAATGCGGGGCTCAATCCCAGGACCCTGGCTTCATGACCTGAGCTGAAGGCAGACGCTTAACTCCAGGGACCCTAACAGGTCTATTTGTTGTGCATGTCCTACTCTCATATGGTTCAGGGAGTCCTCTTCCAAGTGGCGGCTTCAGAGATCCAGCTTGCTTTCATCCTGCAGCTACTGTATTGCAACCATAGCATCCGTGATACCTAGTTCTCAATGTCATCATGGAGGGTTTAGGGTGACTAAGGGGATTGCTTAAGGGAATTATTGGTGAACATCATTTCCCTCATACCCACTGGCCATATCAATCACATCTTTTCAATTTAGTACAAAGGAATCTGGGAAGTGTAGTTGCCTGTGTGCTCACAGAAGGAAAAGGATTGGTGAACATCTGACAAGTCTCTGCCACAGTGAATGAGTAGCCCAGTCAAGTTGTCAACTTAGATGGATTTACAGGGCCCATGCTCTTAACCATCAACTGTTCCTTATGAGGAAACATTTGTAATGCAATGTGTTAAGTAAAGCTCAGCAGGGAAATAAACATGAGAATGCAAAAGGAGGGCACTTTGTAGTTAGCAAGTCTTTATCAAACTCATACCACAATCACATGTAACACAACAAAGTTTGGCATTTGTCCTGAGTACGCAGATGATGTGTTAACACTGCACTTGGTTGGTGTGCCTGGGTGGCTCAGTCAGTTGGGTGTCTGCCTTCAGCTAGGTCATGATCCCAGGGTCCTGAGATCAAGCCACAGGTGGGGTTCCCTGCTCAGCGGGGGTCTGCTTCTCCCTCTCCCTCTGCTGCTCCCCCTGCTTGTGTTCCCTTGCACTTTCTGTCAAACAAATAAATAAAAAATCTTAAAAAAAAAAAAAAACAAAAACACTGTACTTATAATGAAGTGTTTCTTTGTAAGGGGAAAATAATTTTTCATAGTTTTATTTTACTGTTGTTTATATATCTCACCCCAAAAAGGGAATAAACTCTTCATGCTTTTTACTCTTATTCAACTTTAAAACTAAAATAAAATTTACACATGAAAAATAAGCATTTCTGAAAAAAACAATAAAATTCAAATGTACATAACAATATGACAAGTAAGATTATTTTGCTGAAACTAAATTGCAGTTCCCGTTGTGACTATGATTTTGATTGTTTTGTTGCCATTCCTTTAATTTCTGGCATGACCCAACTGCCGGTTGCCCCTTGTAGCTTCAAATTTCCTACCATTTTTTCCTATTTAATAGGTGGGAAACGTTCAGTCATGTAGCACTTTCTAGTATCATTTGGCCTTCACTTGGCTTTGGTGCAAAATACAGTATATACATGTAAAGTTGGGCTCTGTCTTGTATTTATTTGCCTGTGGCGTCTAAAGCAGAATTGCCTGCAGGCAGCTTAATTATAAATATAAATGCAAACATGGGCACTAAAATTGTCTAACAGAACTCACAAATGTAATGGATATCCTTTCAGTTTGGACCTTGGCAGATTTCCAAGAATACTTGGGGACATAGAGGGACCTGTGAACAAACTGATAAGGAAGGCCTTAGGGGGTGGCTCTTTAAAACCAGAGAAATAGCTTCACTTGTTTTTCTTAAAGAAATAACGGGGAAGAGTTTCTACAGAAGACTTGGAGCAGCTCTAGTTTTTGATCACTGGAGGAGGCTACATGTAATCTCAGCCAGCCTGGAATTCGATTCTTCATTTCCAATCCTGGCACTTTATTGTACCGGATTTGTAAATGTTGTGCTTATTTGACATAAAATATTTACTGAAATACATATGAAAAAGTGAAAAATGTGTTTGTTGAGTTGACATTGTTAAATTTATAAATTATAAACAATACTAAAACCCGAAATTTTTATGGACACCTGAAGTAATAGAAATTTCTAGTCTAATACAAGTTCAGGGTCTTTTATTTTTAGAGTTCTGAATTTCCTGAGAGCAAAATAATATATTATTCAATGAAACAGGAGTTCAAGCCCAAATGAGAATTTAAAGCAGGTACCTCCATTTTATTCTGTTTTCCCCCAGCTTCTGTTTTTTTTTTCTTTTTTTTTTTTTTTACTATCACTCCCCTCTCTTACCCTCCCTTTCTCTTACTCCTCCCTCTCTCTTTCTGCATTTACTTCCATCTGTAAGGAGGGATTATGAAATGCATATTATTTGTCAGGCATTATGCTAAGTACAGGTGATTCACAGATGCAAAGGAAGCCGTCTTGAATTTCAAAGAAATTGCAGTCTGTTAGGGAAAGTAGATGGAGAAACAATCCCTAAAGTACTGAAGGGATGAGCTGAGTGCTATATTGCCTAGGGGAGGAAACAGCTAAATTTAAGTAGAGACAGTTAAATGAAGGTCAGGAGGCTAGACCAAGATCAAAAGGGCTGCTAAGAGCTGTCTCTTTCAAGAATGGCTAGGCTACTCTGGTGGCTGTGGAGATATTGGGGAGAATGACATTGTAGCACACGATACAGATTGAAGAGCTATATGCACAAATGGGGATTAACTTTTATGTCGATGCCTGTAGTTCTGTCGAACTTGTTATTGATGGTATTGTACTTTCGTGTCCATTTAAAACACCTAAAGTGTTTTGTAAGCAAGGAATTATCGAGATCCTCTCCCCCAAAGAGTCTAATTAGATCTGTATCAGGACTGAGAAATCAGCATTTTAAACAACCCTGGCTGTTTCTGAAGCAGGTGGCCAGGGACTGTAGATTTATAAACTCTGCCACATTTTTTTTTTGAACTCTACCATATTTTGGGTTGCAAATACATGAAAGGCCTGCCTTTGCGTTTGGGTGTGGGGGCCCAGTACAGTTAAATCACTCTTCAAAAGAGAGGGAGAGGCTTCCGGTGGGTGGGCGCTGCAGGAACACATTGACAGAGATATCACTGGGAGAAGAGCAAAATCTCTAAGAATCTGAGAAATGGGAGTGCTTCCTGAAGTGAAATGAAATGGGAGAAATTGTAAAAGTCACAGTAGGGCAGGGGATGAAGTTCAAAGAACAGGAATTTATAATGGTTGACTTGAAAGTTTTTTTTGTGTGTGTGGTTTTAATACAAAACCTCCTTTGCCCCACCAAAGCTTTAGTAGAGACTAAATTGCTTTGTGTGAGTGTTTTTTTTTTTTTTTTTTTTTTAAAGAAATTGAGAAAGATGCTCTGTCAGTGATGTGCTAGAGCTATTCTGTACCAGCACGGATGACCCAATTTTTAAAATTTCAAGGATTTTGTGAGATGATTGTTAAACATAAGCATTATTAAAAATTAACTTATGTAAACTTATAAGCAAGTAAATAACACTAAAAACAAAGTTAATAAGTAATGAGCATATATCACTTTTTAACTATTCTACTATGTTGTACTGTTATCATTGCTTTAGAGATTATTGATGTCAATTGTGTCTATCAATTGCATGTCTTTTCCCAACTCTGCGTTCAATGACCTGGTATCTTCAAATCATCATGGTGGGAAAATTTGCAGCATGGAAATTGTCAAACACTGTAGAGAAGACAGGTTTTTTTTTGCTTTGTTTTGCTGTTCAAGAGCTGGTTTTAAACACTGACCAACACACCAGTGTCTCAGTGGACTATTTTCCTTCTTCCCTCCCACCCTTCCCTCTTTCCCATTTTGCCTTTCTTCCCTTCCTTCCTCCCTCCCTTCCGTCTTTCCTTTCTTTGTCCTTCCCTTCCTTTTTTCTTTCCTTTTTGCCCATCCCGTATTCATTCTCTTTTCCTATGTCTATAATATGCCTATTTTGCTTCTGGGAATTATCTACTTGTACTAATGGCCTGTCTACTTTGGATGACATGATACAGTGGAGAATAGGATTTAGGGTAAACCAGTCCACACATTCTATCCTCAGCCACAGATAAATCAAGGAAATGTACTTGACTCAAGTCAGGCTAGTCACAGTTGAAACTTCTACTTGAAATTCCAGGATTTCTATCAATCTCTTCCTCTGAATATAAATCTCCAGGGTAATAGCTTAGTGGTTGCTGGAATTAATTTAGTGGCTAAGAGGAAAGATGACTTGAAAATGAAGCCAAAACTGAAAAAGGAACTAAGAGCACAGAAAGTAAAATGGGCCCTGATCATATCATTTGAGCCCTAGATTAAGCTACATCTGGACTATTCACCTCCTTGAGCCAATAAATTGTTTTTTTTTTTTTTTCATTAAGTACATTTGGGAGTGCTTTTTTGCATTAGTTATACAAAACTTTTAACTGAAACAGACTGAGCCTTGTGTTTTGGTCAAAATAGTACAGAACAGAGATCATTCCTAAGGGCTGGTGAGATAATCCACAACCTGGAGTAGGAAGAGTTCAGACAAAGTCTGTGGTGATAGCAAGGATCATGTTGTGGAAAAAACTGAGCTTTCAGACTTGACAACTGGTAATGATCACATTACTTACTATGCTTAACTTTACTCTCCATTAGTACTTGCTTTTAATAGTAGTTACTTTTCATTTTATTCTTAGGCAGTTATAGAACCTGTATTTCTTGATTTGTTTTATGTATTTTGTCTGAAGAGTTAGTTAAAATAGAAATTTCTTGAAGTCAAAATCTGTATTTTTTTGTTTGGCTTTTACCTTGACGTCACTCCGTGTTCAATAAATGCTGTTGACTGACTCACTATGCCTTATTGCCTCTTAGAGATATTTTAATTTCAAAATTTTCCTATATTTCCATTATTTATTATAGGACTCTTTTGAAAATTGTATATGACCCTAAAGTGCTTCAGTGAAAGAATGGATAATAAATTGGGCAAATTAGATCAATAACCTCTGTGATAACTTATAAAGAAGGAGCTTAAGGGAAATGATAGAAAATAAATTTTCCTATTAAGAAGTTCATGCATTAAGTGGAACTTAAAATAGTTTATTCCTAGGGTGACCATACATTCTAGTTTGCCTCTCATGCTAGTGAAATTATTAATAGAACTCCCTTCTCAATAATGTCCAGTTTGGATGATAAATTACATTGCCTTATCATTATTCCAATAGTTCCCAAATGTGGATGATGATCTGAATCCTGTGGGGACAGTATTTTTTTTAATAAAGCATATTTTAAATATATAAAAAATAATGTAAAACACAGTAACAGTAACCCCTATACCCACAACCAAAATTTGACAAATGTTAACATTTTACCATATTTTCCTTAATCATTTCTTTTTAAGAAAAAGCAATACCACTATATATATCTATATGTATCTATATATAGATATATATAGATAGATACAGATATATCTATCTATAAAATAGATATTAAAGAATATCTATCCCAGTTCCACTATCTTATCACCCTCCTCAGAGATAACCTTAAATTGTTGACACATGTCCTGACTGTGCATGCATTTAAAATTTGATTATTTATATATTAAAGAGTTAGATTATAGCAATTTGCACATAGTTTAGTACTGTTTATGGAAAAGCTACTAAACAAACAAAAACCACAATATATGCTATTATGGGAACATTTTTTAAAAATGTGGATTTCTGAGCATGCCTCTGGTATATTAACTCAATGTTTTGGGGTTGGGACCTGAAATATACATTGACCCCAGAATGATTCTGCTATTCCAGCAGCCTTGGAGAATTTTATTACTGTCATATCCCACACTAATTTACAATGTTTATTTAGATTTAAAATATCTAGGGGCGCTCGGGTGGCTCAGTCAGTTGAGCATCCAACTCTTGGTTTCAGCTCAGGTCATGATCTCATGGGTCTTGAGACAGAGCATGGGGTGGGGGTGCTCTGTGCTCAGTGGGGATTCTCTTCCTCTGCCCCTCCCCCCACTCATGTGCACATGAGCGTGTGCTCTCTCTCTCTCTCCAATAAATTATCTTTAAAAAAAAACCTGGTTTGATGGGCTAGAGATTCAGTATTGAATATGAGCACTAAACATCTCAGGGTGAAATCTGCCAACCTAAACAGGTCAATTTTTCAGTGATCTTTTAAAATATAGCCTGGTATATTTTCCCTTTGTAATATCAGTATATTAGTTTCACATTTATTTTCAGGGGTGAGATGACTATGGAATTTATACCTATTATTTCAATTCCCAAATGACAAGTGAGCCAATTAAATTGTATAGTAGTTAGCATAAGACACACAATTAGCACAATTTTTTAATATATTAAAAATTAAATTTAAGGAATACTTACATGATTAAGAGCTGATATATAATCAGATTTCAGAAAAGGCCCAGAATATTTTGGAAACCATTAACTGATTCAGAGACTAAATGTAGAGAGTATGCTCTTAACATAGTGAATAAAGAAAGGATGATATGGAAAGCATCAACAATGGGCTTTTAGAGTAGAAATAATTAAAGTAGAATATAAAACTATAAACCTGAGTAGATTGCAGATCCCTGGTATGCACTGAAAGGTATCTTATTTCAAAAAGTTTACTAAACTAAATCTTTATGGTATTATATATTTGACTTCCTTAATCATTGAATGTTTGTTCTTTAACCAAAACCAACTCATCTGGTGTGCTATGATTATATGAGTGTTTATACAATTGTCCTTGAGCCCTAGAGCAAACTGTGGATTTATTTCTTACCATGGTACTAATGGTAGAAAACAATTTAGAAGATAAACTTTGAGACTCTGCCAGAAAATTTCAAGTGACATATTTTAAATATTTACATGTGTATTTACATGAGACTTCATTGATAGAGTCTCACCATCATCCTTCATCAATCAGGCATCAATCAGAGTTAATTGGAAAGGCAGGGACACATTCCCAAAATTTCATCAAAAGATTTAACAATGTCACTCTCTGTTTCTAAAAGTTACAGTGAATTTGGCACCTCATCTTTTTACTTAGTCTTTTGGAGTCTCAAGATAATAGAAAGGGAATAATGGAATGGATAGGATAATTTGGGAAGAAATTGTGTTTGCAACCGAGCTATCAAATAAATCACCCTCTAAGGGAGACAACAATAGAAAAGATTTTGGCTCTAGTAATTGGATAAAGATAAGCATTCAAAATGAGACAACCAAGGCTAGGGGTAGATAATAGCTTGTCCATCAGGGGCAACATTGCCAATTAATGCTAATAGCATATAGAATTTCACAATATTGCTGCTGGCCATGCTTAGAATATTGTTAACATCAGTATGCCTATTCTTTATTAAACATCTAGAATGAAAAGGTGGGGAAAAATTGCATCAAAGCCTCTTTATTAAAAATAAAGGAGATTTTAATGAGAATCACTCTAAAAGAAAATGTTTTAGAAAAAAAAGAGATGGTTTCACAGTTTTCTTTATTATGTAGAGAGTTCTCAATTGTGGACTGCAAAGTTTTGACCCCATTAATCTACTAATTAAATATTACAAGTGCCTGGGTCTGTTTGAGCACTGGAGACATAGAAGTGTTAAGACAGTTGAGGCCACTGCCAATTATTGTACCCCATGGTAAGCATACAGGATGCTATGAGAGCATGTAAGAAAGTTATTTAACTCAGGCTTAAGGGTCAGGAAATGCTTTCCAGTGAGAGACACCTAACTGAACTGAAAGAAAGGTTTTGAGTTAAGCTAAAAAAGTGGTGATGGCAGTATTAAGGTTCCTGGTAAATTTAACAGCATGCACAAAGACCTGTAATAAGGATAATATGCTTAGATAACTAAAAGAAGTTTGCTTTGGTAGAATCCTATGAGGAGCAGTCATTCAAAGTAGTTAAGAACATAGCTGATAAATCATGCAATGGTAGATATTTGAATTTTATTATAGAAACTGTGAGTAGATATTGAGGACAAGGCATGATCAGGCTTGGGTTTTAGAGAGGTTTCTTTAGGGAAAATGAATTAGATGAAGGCACAATTGGAGGCAGGGGGAGATTTCAGTGGTCCAGGTAAGTCTAGACAAGGGTAGTGACAGGCAAGAGTACTAGGTAGATTTGACAGATTTCAGGGATAGTACTGGTAGACCTGGGTGATTAACTGGATGAGGTCAATGATGAGGGAGCAAAAGGAACTAAGAGTAACATCCTTGTTGAATGTCTTTGTAGATGGGTAGGACTATAATGCAGAGTTGCACTTGAATGGGGTAGAAATTATCGAAGCAGAAGATTATTTGAGAAAACAAAAATTAAGTATAAGTCAAATCTTTGTGACAGGACTAAGTTGCATTTAGAATCTGATGTTCATAGGAGTTTCCTGGGCTGGGGTTAGTTTCATGAGAATCACTAAGATTTAGATATTAACTAGAATTATAAGAGTGAGTGAGATGTCTTAGTATATAAAAAGAAAAGAGATGAAGGCTCAGCATAGGCTTCCCCTGAGATAAACTAATAAAAAAGCATTTCTGAAAAAGGAAAAGTCCAGGGATTTGGAATGAAGAGTTGAAGTTAGAAAATGCCAGAAGAACGTAGAGAGATTTGTTACAGGGTGGGGCTGCCACAGAATGGCATGGGGAAGGAGGGGTCAGTTAGATATGGGGAGACATTGAGTTGCAACAACTAAATCATCTTATGTCTATGATACTAAGATCAGAGCAGGAAGCAGGTTGAGATTACCTGAACCCATGTTTTGAAAGGAGTACTTCCAGTGGTTCCCTGGTAGGTGAGTTTGGTATCCTGGTCTCCCACAGGTGCTTTATTTTCAGAAACTATGTAAAACTTTGACAAACACTAGAACTAGAATTCTGATAAACAGAATCAATATCATATTTCCATTGGTGTGGTTTCAATATTTCAGTAATCACAGTCTAAAGAGCTAAAGAGTGTGTCTTTTTTATGGAAGAACTGGATAGCAAAGCCATCAGGCATCAGATTTCAGAGATTTAGTCAGTCCTATGAATTTTTAAATATAAGGGGTTGAATGATTTTATTAGAAATTATGACCACCAAGATTTTCATATTTTCCCTCTTTCTTTTTATAATAATACAAAATAAGGATTGGTATTTTTGTTCTTTGCTCTTGGTATTTTTAAAAAGATTTATTTATTTTAGAGAGAGAGCAGGAATGGGAGGGACAGAAGGGGAGGGAGAGAGAGAGAGAATCTCAAGCAGACCCCACACAAGCGCGGAGCCCGACTTGGGGCTCTCACGACCCATGAGATCATGACCTGAGCCGAAACTGACTGCACCACCGAGGTGCCCTACTCTTAGCATTTTTGCTAAAATTTTATGAAATATATGAGTTTTAAAATCACCATTCTTCAGTAACATGTATTTTTTTAAAGTAATAATAATCGTCACCCAAGAATCATTTTTGTTGTGCTGCTCTTTGAGAATTTGAATAATAATGACACTGGAAAATATATGGGAACTTATGTTTTCCAATGAAAGTTTTAGTTCCTAAAATACATTATTCTTGAAGATGAGATCTGTTTCCACATTAAAAATAAGTCTTCTAAATCATTTTTAAATTATAATTCACAGTTTGATCTTACATTTCCAGTTTATCTTTTGAGGTGTGCATTGTCGTTGACGACAGACTATGCTGCCTATCATAGCTTAAATCAAAGGACTTATTATTTCCATTACCTGAGAATTAGGAATGAATTTTTCATTTCTTATAAGTGTATAATAGGGAGGTAAAAATACTTGTGTTTTCAGATTAGTCGGCACAGCAACAAATACTAGAACTGATCTGGAAACTAATGAGATTCTGACAGATATTTTCACGGAAAATTAACATTTTGTTTTGCTCTTATATTTTTATTTCCTCCAGTGTATTTAAATGAACTCTTTTGTTCCTTGCAAGAAGGATTAATAGACTATGTAAGCGATTATATACTAATGTTTAGACCCGACAAATTTCTTGTATTTGTTTTCCTGGTGTGTAAATTAGGACAAAAACCCACTGTGGCTCACCAAAGTAAAAATTGAACTGCAAAAACCCAGTGGCTTATTTTTTTCTTATGTAAAGTTAGATGCAAGTCAGGCAGCCTTTCTTCATCTTTAGGTTGCACCATGTGGAACACATGGCGCCCAGGGAAACAGTGCTAAGGAAGAAGAAGAACACCAGAGGTAAATGACCTTGGCCAGGAAGGATCATTGCTTACTTCTGTTTATGGTCCATTGACCAGAACAGGTTAAATAACTGCAACTCATCTACAAAAAGGCTGGGGAAAGCAGAGAAAAACAAGAAATACTTACTGAGCACTGACTGCTTTGGTCACACTACGGGGTTCCTAGAACTGGAGAATAGTTGAAGAATCCAGACTCTAGAAAGCCTGAAACAAAGGGATCTGGGAAACCAGGGATCTCAGAGGAAGGAACTAAGTCCTTGGAGAGCACACAGCTTTCTGCTCTCTTCTGACTCTTTCTTGCTTGGATCATTCACTCATGTAATTGTAATTGTTTATTTCTTGTGTCATTAAATTGATTTATAGGAACTTTGTATGTATACTGGATGTGAGTCCTTTTAAAATTATGTGTTGCCTATCTACCTTTGCATTCTTTGGCTTGGTATTTCATTACCTTAATTTATTAACAAATTAATTTGATGAACTGATATTCTTAATTTTATCATTTTCCCTGATAGTATTATCTGTAACTTATTTAAAAGCTATTTTTTGCATGAGAATATGAAGATATTATTTTATATTATTTTCCCAGAAGATTTTTATTTTCCTTTTATATTTATGTCTATAATCTCCATGAAACATTTTTTATAGGCTGTGAATATAAATCTAATTTTTCTTTTTACTATTTAAGAATATCCAATTTCCTGCATCATACATTGAAAAGAGTATCCTATCTTCATTGCTCTACAGTGTAGGTTTTATTTTTTTTTTTATTTTATTGATTTATTTTTAAAGATTTTATTTATTTCTTTCTTTGAGAGAGAGAGCATGAGCAGGGGCAGGAGCAGGCTCCCCGCTGGGCAGGGAGCCCAACATGAGGCTTGATCCCAGGACCCTGAGATCATGACCTGAGCCGAAGGCAGATGCTTAACTGATTGAGCCACCCAGGTGCCCCTCCAGTGTAGGTTTTCTAAAAAAATCAAGTGTTCTTTTAAATATGCACAGGTCTCTTTTTTCAATTCTGTTCTATTATTCTATTCTATCTTCATGCCAATACTCCACATAGTTGTACAGCTTTATAAGTCTTAAAATCTGGGGAGGCAAGTTTTACTACTTGTTTGTCTTCTTCAAGGGGTTTTTGGCTGTTATTGGCACTTAAACCTTCTATTTAAATGTCAGATTCAGTTTGTCCTATCACAAATACACACACACACACACACACACACACACATTCTATTGAGATTATTGGGAATGTGTTGAATCTGTGGAGTCTAGTTGATAATGGCACCTTTAAAAAATTAAACCTATAAATACATGAACATGGTATATCCTATTATTTTATGGTCTTTTATTTCTGTCAATAAAGTTTACAATTTTCTTAATAGAGGTCTTACACATCTAATGTTGCATGTATTCCTAGGTACTTGACTACTAATTTTTAAATGATTTTCTATGATAGTCTCTGTAGCGTTATATTTTTATAGATATTCTATCAGATTAAGAAATTTTCCTTCTATTCCAGTTTGCTAAAATCATATATTATATGATTAATGAAGAAAAATGCATTTTTGAATCTACCTCACATTCTTGGAATTAAGTGAACTTGGTTTTAATGTTTTACCATTTTTTACATTACTGTTTTCAGTTTGCTAATATTCTGTTTAGGATTTTTGCTTGGGGTTGTGATTAGCCTTTAACTTATTTCTTTTACTGTTCTTCTCACCTTTTTTTTTTTAACTTGCAGTTGGCCAAGCTCATTAAATGAGTTTTATTCTAATCTTTGAAAAAGAACATGTATTGGTATTATATCTTTCTTAAGTGTTTGGTAACATTTATCAGAGACTCTCTCTTGGCACAGATTTTCTCATTCAGTTTTAAATTATAGATCTAGCGTCTCCCATAGTTAAATAACAGTTCAGATTTTCTGTAAATTTTGTGTCATTTTTGATAAATTATGAAATTACCATGAACTTAATATATATTCATTTGAAGTTAATTAAGTTATAAAATTGCTTATAATTTCCTCATTATTTTCCTAATGACCATAGGATCTGTAGTGAAGACTTTTCTAAGCCCAATGCTGAGTGTTTGTATCTTCTCTCTTTTTCTTGTCCTTCAACTTCACTAGAGGTTTGTAGATTTTATGTTTAGTAGTTGATTTTTGTTTTTTTTTTCCTAATAAGCTACTTTTGACTTTGTGGGTCCTATAAAAATATAATATTTTATGTATATATTGTATATATATTCTATTTTATCTCTGCTCTCTTATTTATTTTTTTACTTTGTTTCAGTCTATTTTGTTCTTCATTTTCTAATTTTGAGATGTATGCTTGACTCACTTTTTCCTCTTTCTTAACATATATGCATGTGTGTTATGTGTTTTCAGAAGAAACACATGTTCAAAAGAACACATTTTAGTTCATCTTCCTTTTTTTAAATATTTCAGATATTTTTTTATTTCTTCAAATTTATCAGGAGTGACTGAAATAAACAATATAATAGAGTCCCATCATCATGGAAATAGCTTTAAGAGACAACTGGTCAGATGAATATTATTGCTTCCCATTTCCAATCAGTAAATAGTTGCCATTTATAAATAGACAGTTGGCCAGGAATGCCCAAGATATGTTATATAATACAATACGACTGTTCACGGGGTGGGAGTGGGGGACTAGGATATAACTTATGTGAACTTCTTGATTTCATCATACAAGATAAGCACAAAGGCACCACTCATGCCCCTGAGAACACTGGACCATGAACTTTTGAAAAAAGCTTTGGCTGCTTCATCATGAGCAATCTTCCTCCAGCAGTCAAACTTGTCAGTTCCTTTGTGCCCTGACTGCATCATCATTTGGCGATGAACAGTGTCAAATGGATAGGAAGTGAACCCAGCAACCGCTGTGACAGTTTGTACGCTCATCCGGCTGATAAAGATGTGCATACTCTTGAGATCTGGAAGAATTCCCTTTGCAGTGTTCTAGATACCAAAGTAGGCACCTTGGCAGATAATGCCCTGCACAGACACATTAAGGCCTTGCTACAGGCCCTTAATCCCATCAGATTTATAGATCTCAACCAAGGAGTCACTTCAGAATCCCTTTCAGCCCCAGCTTTGCCCACATCAGCTGTTAGACAGGTATGGGCAAAATTAAGAGGATACACAAAACACAAGGATGTGGCCCCAGCGGCACCACCTGATGTCAGATTCCCTGAGAAGTAGCGTCAAAACTGGGTCCTCTTGTCCACACCCAGAAAGATCTGCTTGATTTATCTTTGAAGGCAAAGTTGAGAGCTTGGGTGGGGAAGTATCTGATGACATTGTCCAGGTTACCACACTAAGAGGACAGGGCTTCCTGCTCCTTGGGGATGCGAACCATGCTGTCTGTAATGCCCTTGTATTGCTTATCTGTGGTGATTTCCTTGTGGGCATGCGGCACCTGTAGCAGCAGCCTGACCCACTGGAAGGGTGCTACCACAGTCTCGGAGATGGCCAGGCCACTCTACCTGCTAGGAAGTCCTTGGCGAAGGACACACTGGCATCTGTCCTATTGGAAGGAAAGAGGAGGTGGGCAACTGGGGGACTCTGATAGGAACCAGCTGGGACTCCAGGACTCATCTTCTAATATTGATATCTAGTATTTTCATTTTCAATAACATCACAATATGTTTTAAATTTTCCATTATGATTTCCAAACATTTGGATGTTTTTAGTTATTTTTTGTTATTGATTCCTAGTAAAAATTTATTATGGTCAGAAAAAATAAAATTTTCAATTCTTTGAAGTATTTTGAGGCTTGATTTATAGGCCAGTACACAGTCAATTTTTGTTTTGTTGTGTTTTTAAAGTTTTTATTTATTTATTTTAGAGAGAGTGCATGAACGGGTGGAGGGGCAGAGGGGGAGGGAGAGGGAGAGAGAATCTCAAGCAGACTCTACGCAGAGCCCAGGAGCCCAACGCCCTGCCCTCCCACAACCCTGAGATCATGACCCCAGCAGAAACCAAGAATCCCACCCTTAACTGACTGAGCCACCCAGGTGCCCCCCCAGTCAGTTTTTTTAAAAAAGGTTTCATGTGTGCTTGCCCAGCACATACATTCTGCAGTTGTTTCATTATCATGGTTGTTCAAATATTCTGCTTTTCCCCAGTTCTTCTGTTATGTGCCTAGAGAGAAATATTAAAAGCTTCCACTATCATCATAGATTTTCCATTTGTCCTTGTACTTATGTCAATATTTGCTTTTTAATATTCAAGGCCAGTTATTAGATTTAAGAAATTAAAATGTTTATGTGGTCCTGGTGAATTAAACTCTTATCATTATGAAGTGATCCTCTTGATTTCTAATAATGCCTTTGCCTTAATTCTGATGTCTACTGATATTAATATATCTATGCCAGCAGTCTGTTGCTCTTTGTATAATAATTTTTTTTCTAGCATTTAACTTACAAATCTATATCCTGTATGTTTAAATCATTAATGTTTAAATATTTTTCTATAAACAATAGGGATTTAAAAATACAACTGACAATTTTTAAAAAATAGAATATTTACTTTTTATATTAAAAGTAATTTTTGATATTAGACTTTATAGTTTTTTAACACAAAGTGTTTTCATTTGTTCTGTGTTTCTTATTTCTCTTCTTCCCTTTTTTTTTTTTAAATCGTTGTATTTTTTTTTTACTGCTGGATTAGTTTAAAGTTAAATAATCAATTTCTCTTTAGTTGTTATTACAGATATAGCCATATGCTCCCACGACTTATCAAAGCCTTAGGCTGATAGATTGTTTTACTCTATAGAGGACTATAGAGCAGTTTAACTTCCATTAAACCCCACCAGCCATGATTATACTACATTTACTATACTTTCTCTCTCTCATAGATTGTTTTTCTGCCTGAAAAACTTTCTCTGATATGTTGTTAAGATTGGGGTTGCTAGTGGTAGATTCACCCAGTTGTTTTTTGTTTTTGTTTTTCAATCTCAAATTGTCTTTGTCTAGCCTCATCCTTGAAAAGTATTTTCCCCAGATATTGAATTTTAGGTTGGTAAGTTATTTTCTCTCAATCCCTTGAGAGAAAATTTTATTACATCCAGTTTCTATTCTTGCTCTTGAGAAGTCAGCTAAACATCTAATTGCTCCCTTTTTTGGAGGTAATCTTTTTTTTCTGTAATTGCTTCTACCATTTTGTTTGTCTTTTTTTTTCCTCCGTAGTTTTTGTGTGATGTGGTATGTGTAGATTTCTTTTCATTTACCTGCTTGAGATACAATAGACTTCTCATCCATAATTTCACCAAAAATTGCATACTGCTTTGTACTCTCTGAGATTCTAATTAAATCCTTGTTGCAGCTTTTATTTTTATCCCATGTTTTCTCTTTTTTATTTCCCACTTTTTGATGATCTGTTCTTCATTTTAGTTAATTTCTTTTTCTTCCCCTTAAATTAACTGTCTTCTCAGTTGTCTCAGTTTATTGACTGCAGCATTTATCATACTATTCTAGAAATTCTATTTGATTTTTTTCAGATCCGTTCAATCATTTTATATAATTACTATTTTCTTGCTTAAATATTCAAGTGTGACATTCCTATTTATTTATTATTATTTTTAAAAGATTTTATTTGTCAGAGAGAGCATGTGCAAGCAGGGGAAGCTGCAGACAGAGCGAGAGGCAGTCTCCCTACTGAGCAAGGAGCCTGATGCAGGACTTGATCCCAGGACCCCAGGATCATGACCTGAGCCAAAGGTAGATGCTTAACCAACTGAGCTACCCAGGTGTCCCTTTATTTATTTATTTTTAAAGATTTGTTTATTTATTTGAGAGAAAGGGAAAGTGAGAGCATGAGTGGAGGAAGGGGCAGAGGGAAAGGGAGAGATTCCTCAAGCAGACTCCCTGCTGAGCAGAGAACCTGATGGAGGACTCGATCCCAGGACCCTGAGATCATGACCTGAGGTGAAATCAAGAGTTGGATGCTTAACCGACTGAGCCACCCAGGTACCCCTCCTCTTTATTTTTAAACATCATAAGCATAGCTGTTTTACAGTCTAGTTATAGGTGTTTATAGTTCTGTCTCTGTGTCTAACCCCCAATCTCACTGCTTATTTGAAAAAAAAATTTTTTTTTGATGATAAGATACTGTTTTCTTCCTTCAAGAATTATTCTAGACACATAAGGACACTAGTAAGTCAGTTTCTCCTTTATCGGATTTCATATTTTCTGGTCTATCCAGATGATTTGAATGCTAGGTACAGTAGGGATAGTTTAATTCCAGTTAATCTTCTAGGGTATAACCATTTCAGTATCTGCTTACAGTGGTGGGGATGATTCAGTAGTTCCCCAACTAGAGACCAAGTGGATCAAGATTTTTGATCTCCTAATCCTGTGAGGCTGTAAAATTTTCAGCTCAGCCTCCTGATTTCATCTTCTGGAAAGGAAAATGACCTTAGAGCAAACACAGCCCAAGTATAGGGCTCACTTCACTTCTCTGGATTCCAAAGCATCCAGTTTAACTCAGCCTGCTAATTCTTAGGAACTTATTCTTATCTAGTAAAACTAAGAATTTTATTTTTA
Source organism: Phoca vitulina (assembly GCF_004348235.1). NCBI lineage: Eukaryota > Metazoa > Chordata > Mammalia > Carnivora > Phocidae > Phoca > Phoca vitulina. The sequence continues at coordinate 44,906,027 of NW_022589706.1, forward strand.
ATTTGTCCTACTTGTAAAGTTGCTTTTAGCAGGAAGGTTGGTCAAAATTACCTAGATGCTCATTATTGAAAGTGGAATTATTTTGGGAATTTTAGTTTTTCCTTTTGCAAAGTGATCAGGCATTACAGGGACCTATTGATAGCTAGGGATCTTAGATATAGTTTGTATCCTTAGAAGGACCCAGGTCCTTAACTTCTACTTCCATAGGCCAATGAAATCTATCACAGGAAAACCACTGAATCAAGATCAGAGTCAGTAGCCCCTAAGACTATAATGGTATCTCTTAGTAAATTTATCTGTTTTATATTCCTTCTCTATTTATTCACAAGGGGAATCCCTCCTGCTTTTCCCTTTCCCTCCCTCCTATCCCTTCCTTTCCCCCTCCTTTCCTCCTTCTTTTCTCTCTCCTTCCCTCCTTCCTTTTCTCTTTTCAAATAATTCATACTTCGGAAAGTATTCTTCACAGACCAAAATATCTAGGCACTTAAGTAGTACAACACTCAGGAGAAAGATAGCAAATTGTTAGATTCTTATATCATGAAAGATGAATTTTTGGAGTAGAATATGGGTGATATCATTGAGTTAGGAGAGTGATCTTTCTTTTAAGTCTTTTCTTTTGCAGTTTAACTTCACTGCTTAGTATCTGTGCTCTGGGATGGAATGCTAGAGAGCAGCATGTATAGGAAGGAAGTCATAATCAGTTTGATTAAGGTGAATGGTCACTAAAAATATGACTTAATATCATGATTGCCTTTGTTTTCATAAATACAAGTACAAATAGTTACTGTATGGAATGGTCATATACCAGGCACTCTGGTAGACAGATGGTACATACTATGTTAATCCTTAGATGTAAATGTCATCTGTTTAAATGGGGATCCTGAGGTTCAGAAGTTTAAGTGACTTGTCTAGGTCCAAATTAAGAATGGAGTTTTTCACTTCTCAACCTGGCCAAAGCAATCTTTGGGGAAAATTTACTATTATCTCAGGCTAAAAATTCAGTGTTTGGGTAGCGAAAATACTATTTTACTATTATCTGGCAGTGATGAGAGATGAGGAAAATGGAGAGGCTCGGCCAAAGGTGCTAATAAAACAAATGACTAGGAGTGCATATAGTTAAGGTTGGTCTATAAATGTATTTCTTATTTATTGCCAAGTCTTCTTTCTCATCTTTGACCATATGTTCCATTTTTGTGCATTTTCTCACTCTTCTAAACTTACCTTCAATACTGTTTTCACCTGTATCTACCCCAGATTGAAGTTTTCTTGGCCCTGCATACATCTAGAGACAAGCAGCCATTTCTAGTTTGTTTATGCAATTTAGAACTGTCCTTACTCAGCTTAATGCTTGGGGCTCAACAGTGGCATTGGGTGTGAGGGGGTGGTACCAAACAAACAATAGAAAAAATCAGAGTAGTCCTGGGTAATAACTTTCCATCTTTTCCCCCTCTGGCTACTATAAGTGATGGTGGACCTTAGGAGCTAGGATGAGTTCTCATCTATCTTAATTCTCTTTGACAGCATAATATGTGTTTCTCTAGGCTGTATAGTACTCACGTTACTGAAAGCCGATTTCATGCCAGGAGGTAAATATAGTGAACAAAAGTAAAGTGTTATTAGTTTCATATATTTTATTTAAAGAAATGTAATTATAATTCTTGGTGCCACCAAAATAAGTTTGCAAAGTTTAAGCTTGCCTGTGTAAACTTAGATTTTTTTTTTTAAAGACTTCTAGATGCCATTGGAATGGTTGTCTCAAGGTGGGAGGGTGTTGTAATAATATACTGGAGTCCACTCTCGGCTGTCTGTAATTATTGTATAAGTTATTATTACAAATTATTGTTAGTAGGCATGATTTTTCTGATTTGGCCCCATGAAATTAAACATTTTTTTTGAAGGTTACATTTCAATCACACCATCATCTCTAACAACATTTATGTGAAAAGAAAACAATGTAAGGTGAGAACAGTGCAATATTTATCTTAGACATTCATAAGTTTTACAAAGAAATCTCTGAAGACTACATCCTTGTAACTGTATCCCTGAAACAATCTTACTCTGTCATCCTGCAGGTTTATTTGTTCTGCAACTTCATAATTCAGGGAAGGACAACTTCTTTGGTAAACATCCTCTAGCAGTTGATGTTTTGGGGAACAATAAACCTAAATCTTACATATTGCTTTATTTTAACTCCAGGAAGATATTAAATATTTTTATAACAGTCTGCCTTTCTTTGGCATTAAGTCTTTGCTTATATGATACCCCAACAGTTATATTAATAGCTGCTAAAATGTGATTATATTAAGCTGTTTGTATCAAATTGTGGAGTGCCCTACAGTTTTACTATTATTTCCATTTTTATGCATATGAGGAAGAATACTCTCAAGCAAACCATTGGCAGATGTTCCCAATTTCATTGCTGATACTGTTTTTAAATGTTCCAAGGAAAATGCTCATACCATCTAAGTAGGAGGTGCTCATCTTAGCCCAAGCTGTGAAACCAACTGATAAGTTTCTATTAGCTATAAGGTGGTTTCATAACTCTTGCATGGCAGGAGTATTAAAATCTATAGCTAAGAATTTGTATTTATATTCCCACTATGGGTGGAAATTCTTCCCCGACCTCCATCCCCAAGAGTCACTCAGAACCAGTAACCTCTGGACACAACTCTAACATTACCACAAGAAAAAGGAAGAAAGGGAGAGAGAAAGTGTGTGTATATTCTATATATTACTGTGATTTGTGCTGACTATATGCAGATAAATATAATCAAAATATAGGTAAAATATGGGTGAATGTGTGTGTTTTAAGTGAACTAAAGGATGTGTTACTTTGCTTCAGTAAAGAGCCTGAATTTGGAACAGCAACTGCAAGAGCTTTCTGTACCTCCCTTTGGCCCAAGAGGCAGACGAAATGCAAGACATAATAGGTATTTCCACCTATGCACCTTTCAATTCTGATGTGGGCCCTAATCTTTCCGATTCTCCCAGAAAGGGAGTATTGCTTTTGCTTTATTACTTTAACTAGAAATGTGGTTTTAGAAGCTTTCACTTGCCTTTTTCTTTTAAAATAACCTTTACTTCATGGGTTAGGGAACCAATGTCATGATATTACCAGCCTTCTAAGATCACTATGAGAACATCTCAAGTCAAACTCTACTTATTATTTGACCCTCATAAATTCCCACTTTCATTGCTAGATCACCATAATATCCTATGTGGCCAGAAATTAGTTGTTAGTTTAGAGCCTGGTAGTAGACAGAATAATGATCACCCAAAGGTACCTATATCCTACCCTCTGGAACCTGTGGGTATGTTATGGAATTAGGGTTGTAGATGGAATAAAGACTACTAATTAACTGACCTTGGGATGGGAGGATTATACTGGGTTATTCAGGTAGGCCCAATATACTCACAGGGGTCCTTATAATGGAAGAGATGCACATGATTATGTCAAATTGTGATATGAAAAAGTCTTGACCAGTAATTATTGGCTTTGAATATAGAAGTGGGCCAGGAACCAAGAAATATGGGCAGCTTTTAGAAACTGGAAAAAGAAAAATCTAGATTCTCCCCTAGAGCCTCCAGAAAGGAAGGAAGTTTTGCTGACATTTTCATTTTAGCCCAGAAACACCCATTTCAGACTTAGGACTTTCAGAACCGTAATTTTGTGTGTGGGGGTGTATACTGTCAATTTGTGAAATTTGTTAAAGCAGCAATAGAAAACTAATGCTGAGACCATGTCAAATAAATCTTGAAAAATCTGGACACTTCTCTTTCTTTAATGCATAATCACCTTGGTTGATAGCAGCAAGTTCTTAAAGACATAAGTCTTCAACATATGAATTTTGGGGAATACAAACATTCAACCCATAACACAGCCTTTCTAGAGCCAGGATTAAGGGCTGTTTGGGTGTGTTGCTCATAATAAATCTATTCTATCAACTCTATATCACTAAATCTTTGGAACTTTCAATGAATTTTGGGCACCTCAATTTCATTTATTATAGATCTCGGAAATATCAGCCAACCATTCAAACGAAAGGTAGAATCCTACTTATTTGAGCTTGTATATTGAAGTTAGTCTAGTTAAAAGCAGCTGCCTCTCAGGTTTTTGAATTCTTCATGTTTCTCTCAATCATCTGTCACAACAGGCCCTTGGTCTGCCAAAATTTCCTTCACATCATTTCTTTTTATGTGCCTACAGGCTTAATGAAATTAAATAACTCTTTTTTGCATACCATTGGTTAATAGTCCCATCTTCTAAGGTCAACTGGATCCTAATTACCTCCAACATATAGTGTAGTACTGGTTTCAGGAGTAGAATTTAGTGATTCACACTTACATAGAACACTCAGCGCTCATCCCAACAAATTCCCTCCTTAATGCCCATCACCCATTTGGCACATCCCCCAATCCTCCTCCCTTCCAGCAACCCTCAGTTTGTTCTCTGTAGTTGAGAGTCTCTTATGGTTTGTCTTTAGGTTTTCTATCAGAAATATTACTACCCTGCATGATACTGATCAAAGCTTTTCATCAGAATAATGTCTTAAAAATGAAAATTTATCTTGTGCCACATATTCTTTACAGTGTTGACTCACATTAAAAATCTATCTACTTTATTCACTTACTGATATCTTTAGGTGATTGTTACTATTTGTTTTTTTTCTTTGTTGTTTTGTCCTATATATTTCTTTAAAGATTTATTTATCTATTTTGGAGAGAGAGAGAGCGGGAGAGAGTGTGGGGAGAAGGGGCAGAAGGAGAGGGAGAGAGAGTCTCAAGCAGACTTCACACTGAGCACAGAGCCCGACAATGGCGCTCCATCCCAGGACCCTGAGATCACGACCTGAGCCAAAACCAAGAGTCAGACACTTAACCGACTGCACTACCCAGGAGCCCCTGTCCTGTATTTTGATTGGAATTTATAATTGTCATCTTTAGGAATTTCTCTCCAATTGGAGAACTCTTGGTCATAAAAAAAATCTAAATGTGCCTATTTTTTTTTTTAATGTGAATGTAGGCTCATTGCCTAATTTTTGAAACATAGCCATACCCATTTGTTTACATGTTTACTGGCTGGTTTCCTTTAAAAGGGCAGAATACAGTAATTTGGACAAAGGCCATAGGGAATGGTCACAAATGCTAAAGAATTTACTCTCTAGCTCTTTACAGAAATAATTTTCTGACTCTTATCTTAAGCTATTATTCAGAACGTGTACCTCTTTTGGGGGGATGGGTTGGGGTGGGGATTTTAGCATATTGATTATCTGGTTTCCACACATATGATATGCAAATGTCAGTGTCAGTTGAGTAAAAGTTATATGTTTCAGGGGATAGGAGACCAAAAGGGTCATTAACATGTACCAAGAACGGTAATGATATTGATTGGGTTCTTAGTGCACACAGCATTGCTGCACAGAACAACAATTGAGTTCAAGGTAATGGGCATGCCCAATCTGAATGTTTTTTGTTTTTTTTTAATACAGATATAATTCTAATATATATTTTTTAAAAGACAGAATATGTATGTAACACAACATTAAAAGCTCTTCATTGAAAATGGCTAAAAAGGGAAGGAAAGAAAGCTTGGAAAGAAAACTCTAAACTATGTTGGAAAATATCCCAAATGAAATTATGATAAGAAATTCAAGAGGGAGTGAATTTCTTTTTTGTTTGAGTTTAAGTCCTGCTAATTGTTAAGGCAATTGAGATTGAAGTAACAAAGCCAAAGCAAAATTTGGTTGTTAAAATATGCTTTGTACCTGGCTAACTTTCAGTGCATAGGAGGGCCCAATGTAGACAAACTTACATATCGACAACATTTATATAATTTTTGTAAGATTTGAGATGACAGCATATTTGCGGAGTACCCATGCTTGGCACATGATAGACAATAATTTTAGTAGTATTTTTTTAAAGATATTATTTATTTACTTAGAGAGAAGAGGGGAGGGAAGCGAGGGAGAGGGAGAGAGAGAATCCCAAGCGGCTCCAGGCTCAGTGCTGAGCCCAACGCAGGGCTCACACGACCTTGAGATCATGACCTGAGCCAAAATCAAGAGTCAGACACTTAACCGACTGAGTCACCCAGGTGTGCCTATAGTAATATTTTTGAATGTAATTATTTTTATTTACCTCCAATACCATGAAGAAATTGCTACCATTCCCACTATTGCTCTGAGATGGTCTCACTTGTAAGATAGATTATGTTAGATAGAGTCTAGGACAGTTCCTGATGTGTATTAGACATGCTTCCTACCTCTCTGGTTTTTTTGTCTCTCTTATTTCACCCCTGGAAAAAAATGTTTATGAAGCCCTAATTCATTTATCAATTGGCTTGATACTGACCCCAAAATGAACTCTTATAAAGAGAATTACACATGTGCCCATGTGTGTGCAACAGACTCCTAGTTCTTCAATTAGAAGTGCTTTTAGGGGAATGATAGTAAACACTAACTCTTTGTGAAAGTCACACAGCTTTCAGAAGAAGGTGGATTTTTTTATGCCACCAGAAGAGCTAATGTATATGTCTGTGACATTTTGCAAACAAATGAACAATGCTTCGGAGGCTGCTAAATTTGAAATCAGAGAAGAGATGATAGGTAGCACTCATCATGTAATTAAGTTAGGCTTACTAGCTACTGGGTGATAAAATATAGTTTAGGCAATCGATCAATTTTGCAGCATATTTTTAATGTCTCCAGATATTTGTGGGAATTGATTGCTATTATTTCATTAGGTAACATCATTGCATTATTTTAAGGTGGATATCAGTAGCCACAGGCCCATTTCAAAATATAAGAACTAAATGTTAAAAGGTGACCTTCCGTCTTAGAACACAGATAAATAGTAAATGAGCTCTATAACCTCCAATATTGATGTTTCAGGGTAATTTAATAACAAGACCCTTAACTAAAATACTGAAGTGTGATACTATACATCACACTTAGAGGCATTCACAAACTTATAAGGGTAATTAGTTACTGTGACTTTTCCTATCCCACCATATTAAATTCAATTAATCTATCATTGATTGAAAGATACTTGGTTTTATTAGACGTTTTCTAGGCATTCGCAGTCATTAACAACACTTGTATATTCAAAGTTGTAGCCTGGAGAGGCAAGTCTTTATTCATTTCCAAGACAATAGTTGAGACGTTATATTTAGTTTTTATGAAGGTTGTCTGTTGGTCAAGGTCAAGAGTGTGTGTGTGAGAGAGACAGAGACAGAGAGACAGAGAGACAGAGAGAGAGGGGGAATTTTGCTAAGATCCTTTTCAGCTTGAAAATATAGACCTGTCCTGCCCCACCCTGCCGGTTTTTCAGGTGGCCTGTTATCTCCAAGAAGACTAGATTTTGGTGTTTACAATACATATGATACTTTGCACAGTATTATGTTCTCATAGATATTAATTCTGATTCCAAAGGAACAGCAATCGATTATTAAAAATGTTACACAGTAAAGAAGGGAAACACATGGAACAAGAATTTATCTCAATTACTCTAAATGACAGTCCTCAAGTGACATCTGGGTAGTGTGTCTTAGTCATTAAGAACTCCGGCTTTGGAGCCAGATACATGAGCTTGAATCACAGCTATTCTCAGCTTCTTTGCTGAGATGGCTGAGATTTGCTGATACTGGGCAAGGTAATTATGTTTATCTAACTCTTACTTTTGTTATTGATTAATGGGAAAAATAAAAATACCTTTTGCCTTGGTTTGTGTGAATTGTTATTCTTGTATGTATTTGTGTCATGATGTCTAGACAAGCAATTACAGTATTGAAAATGTGTTCTGTCCCTAAGATGTTTGAAGAATGAGTGCTCTGCCCACCGTGTGGCACAGAGAGAGTCCTAAGGGCATAGCCCCTGCTGCTGCTGGTTGCCTACCAAGTAGTCATCCCTCCGTTCAGTTTTGCAAACAGAATTCTGATTTTATTCACATTGGGGGGAAGAAATGTACTCTGCACGGAGCATAACTGATTGATCTAGTCAATTATACTAATACTATACCTTTTTACCTGATTTAGGATTAATCATGTGATCCTGTTTGGACTAAAAAAACATAACAGTAACTCTGCTGAGAGACTTTGAGGAAGAGTTTCTCTGTGATTGAAAGGGAGAGGTGCATAAGGGGTGCACCCCTCCCTCCCTTCCCACCTTTGCCTTTGAACCCGGTTGTATGTGACTGTGAGGCTTGCAGCAGCCTCTCATGATCATGAGGGAGGAGTTGAGAGAATCATAAATGATGGAAAAGCCTGACTTGGGTGAGCTGCTGAATTAACCTCTGAATTTCTTGCCATTCAACATTTATTAATATAACCATATGTTTAAGCCACTGATGACAGGTATGCTGTTTCTTTTTTTTTTTTTTTTTAAAGATTTTATTTATTTATTTGAGAGAGAGAGAATGAGAGACAGAGAGCATGAGAGGGAAGAGGGCAGAGGCAGAAGCAGACTCCCTGCTGAGCAGGGAGCCCGATGCGGGACTCGATCCTGGGACTCCAGGATCATGACCTGAGCCGAAGGCAGTCGCTTAACCAACTGAGCCACCCAGGCGCCCCAGGTATGCTGTTTCTTAAACCAAAAGCATTTTAAGTTTGCTGCTATAGTTTAAATGTATTTTTCTATTAAATTGGTTCCTTGGGATATCCCAGGTGAAGAAAGAAAGGAATAATATCCCCAAATGCTTAAATTTAATAATTGATATATTTCATTTATACATTTATTCAATACATGTTTCTTAAGCTCCAAAAGTGAAACAAAAATTTCTAAATACTGGGTGGGGGTTATTAAAATGAAGTAGGATAGTTAATGAACAATAGCTCTTTGTGCTGGCATTGCAAATAATAAGCTTTATGGCCTTCGGGACAATACTTACATTCTCAGAGTCTCCGAAAAGGGAGGATATAGTGATCCCTATCTCTAGTATCACTTAAAAGATTGGTGACTTTGCTGGCTAACCCAACATAGTAAAAAAAATTAGTGATTAATATTATTTATTACCAAAGCACTAAAGCACTATCCCTAACCACAATAAATAATAACTAAATGAATGAACAAATGGTATATTTTCTCATTGGTACATATTTCGCCTAAAGTTTAGTTCTCTTAAAAGAGTGGAACAAAATTCATTGTAGAAAACATCACTTAGGGGCACCTGGGTGGCTCAGTCGTTAAGCGTCTGCCTTCGGCTCAGGTCCTCATCCCGGCATCCTGGGATCGAGCCCCACATCGGGCTCCCTGCTCTGCGGGAAGCCTGCTTCTCCCTCTCCCACTCCCCCTGCTTGTGTTCCCTCTCTCGCTGTGTCTCTCTCTGA
>NW_022589706.1:44915448-45114551 GCF_004348235.1 Phoca vitulina
GGGATCGAGCCCCACATCGGGCTCCCTGCTCTGCGGGAAGCCTGCTTCTCCCTCTCCCACTCCCCCTGCTTGTGTTCCCTCTCTCGCTGTGTCTCTCTCTGTCAAATAAATAAATAAAATCTTAAAAAAAAAAAATAAAAAAGAAAACATCACTTAAAATACCAGTTATTAGAAATTTAAATAAAGTTGAAATGTGTATGAACCTAAGGCCCTTCAGAAGATGCATCCATGCTCTGTTTATTGTCTTGTGGATTTTCTCCTTGGCATGATATTGCGACATTACTTACCTATCTTTTGCTTTAACAATTTAGGCCAAAATGAAATTTATGTATATTCACTTCTTTCGTATGAAAAGAACTGTCTAGAATAATCAAATAAAATTTCCTCATTTTAAAGTAAGGATGGCTTCTGATACAAACTATAGTTAATGCACACAGGAAATGTGTGTGTGTGTGTGTGTGTGTGCGTGCGTACTTGCATGAGGCAGTCTGGGTGGGGCAACAGAGTTGTAGGGCTTATAGGGAAGTAGGGAGACTGTGCTTTATCATAGGGGAAAGCTGCTGCCCACCAACTATCACCACATGAGAATGTGGAATCCTCTGCCTCCCTCTACCAAGGTAATCATGGTCCTGTATCCATAAATCATCACTCTCTTGCTTTCCTTTATGATAATTTTATCTCATCTGTAGTTTTTCAAAGGAGTCTGCCAGTTTCACTGACATAAAATTAAATGTGTATAATAGTGACTATTAATGAACATCAATATATTCTTTCCTAAGCAGAGAACTTTCAGAAACAGAAAGCTCCTTTCTTAATTTTCACCTATATTTTACTGGCATATACATAAATCAAATAGCAGAAAATTATGAACAACTAAAGAATTTGGAATCTTATTGAGTATAGCCTAAAAATAAGATATATTTTCAAATCACTTAGTTATTAACAATAGTAATCAAAGTTCACATTTATTGAGCACATACTATGTGCTTGGCAATATTCTAAGTTCTTTATGTGTATTAACTCACTTAAACTCATTATATTACTGTTATTTCTATTTTATAGAAAAGGAAACTGGGGCACAGAGAAGTTTATTAACTTGCTTAAGTGTACTCAGCTACTGAGTGGCAGATCTGAGATATGATCTGGGATATGATTGAGGCACTCAACTATAGATCCCATGCTCTTAACACTTATACATTACATGTAGAAGGTGAGATTTACTTTAGTAATCATTAGTAAGGGCTAATGGTCAGTTCTGAAATGCTTAGGATTTCTGAGAAATTAAAAAATCAATAAAGCTTAGAATAAATATTGGTTGTTTGCCTATAGGAAGAAAGATCTTCCTAGGAACATGAGTACAAGTTATGCTTGGGACAGGTAGTGCATAAACAAGGGGGTGCATTTGGGCAGGGCAAAAAGCATGAGTAAAGACACTAGTGCAGGAGTGAGCTTGTTAACATATGAGATATTAGGACATGGATGAAAATAGTCTCAGAAAAAAATTATTTTTTGTATTCCTCTGTTGTTTTTTCCTCCTTTGCTGTCTCCATACCTTCCTAGTCCCTTCAGAGCCTCCTTGTAATTAAATGATCTGACAGGCTTAATAATGATTCCCCAAAAATGTCCACACCCTAATCCCCAGAACCTTTGAATAGGTTATATGCTACGTGGTAAAAAGGACGTTGCAGATGTAATTTAGAATATAAATTTCAAGATAGGCAGATTATCCTGAATTATCTGGGTGGGCCCCATCTTCTCTTATGAGCTCTTAGAGACAGAAAACTCTGGCTGGGATCAGGAAAACACAGCAACAGCAGAAGACAGTTGAAATGCCACAGAAGGGAAATCCGAGTGATCCCAAGCCTGAGGGGTCTCAGTCTGCTGTGGCTGGTTCTGGGAGATGTAAGAGTCCCATGTGAGTCCCCTGGAGAGGGGCTTCTAGAAGTTAAGGTGTCCCTGGCTGACAGCAAGGAAAAAAGGGGAACCAATCCTATGACTTTATGAAACTGGATCTGCCAACAGTGTGAAAGAGCTGAGGCTGGATTATTCCCCAGAGCCTCCAGTAAGGCAGACAGCCCTGCTGACACCTTGCTTTTCACCCCTTGAGACCTTCCTCAGGTTTCCGACTTACAGAAACTGTGAGATAATCATTGTGTATTGTTATAAGGCACCAAGCTTTGTTGTAATCTGTTGTAGTAGTCATGGAAAACTAATACAGATGATGTACAGATTATATTTGGACTACAGGGAGGCAGGGGCAAGTAATGTAAAATTCCTATCATTTTTCTTTGTTCCTTACTTCAAATCCTGATACTAATGGGGATATGTACATGTGTGCATGTATGTGTAGATATGTACATACACACACATATATACTCCCCAATCCTTTTTCTCAGATTACTCAGCAGCCTGGTATTAAAAATTGTCCATTTCTACTGTTTTTCCATCCAGACTTTTAACTAAAGGAATCATCATTCCTCAAAGTGTTTTAAAAAAGGTAAATTGAATGGATACTCTTCTCAATTTTTCCTCTCTGCACAGTGGAAGTTTTCACTTAACTGGGATATTTTTGTCTGAGTCAATACTTAAAGGAGAACAGTAGACTAAGGATTTTGTTTATTGAGAGTTCTGTGAGATTAGATTCTTTATGGATTTTTATATGGAGGGAAGGGAGAGCAAACAGTTTTCCCTGCTAGTATTTGGAATATAAAAAGAAAAGATTAGTCATGAAAAACATAATGGTAACCCAGTTTGGTTGTAATTTCCAAAATGTTTATGCCTTTTGCCAAAGGACAGGATTCCAGAATTGAATATGATTTTCCTCTTGGTGTATCTTTGCATTACTTTTCATATTCCAGGCTTTACCATGGTCTACTGCCCTCATGTGGATCTTTTTGAGAGGATTAAAAACAACTGCTTAATTAATGATAATACTAAATTTAATAACTTCACCTTTTTTTCTTTTAAACATTGACTTTAGTATTGTATTTATGAACAATTTTTGAATAATTTTCAACATCAAAGATGCAAAGTATATCTGAAAGAATTATTCTATCCCAGAGAGGTTTTCATCAAAAATTTAGATAACTAGGGGCGCCTGGGTGGCTCAGTCGTTGAGCGTCTGCCTTTCCGCTCAGGTCATGATCCCGGGGTCCTGGGATCAAGCCCCGCATCGGGCTCCCTGCTCGGCGGGAGGCCTGCTTCTCCCTCTCCCACTCCTCCTGCTTGTTCCCTCTCTTGCTGTCTCTCTCTCTCTCTCTGTCAATTAAATAAATAAATAAAATCTTTTAAAAAAATTTAGAAAAATAACTACCAAACCTCCTGAGCTTAGGGCAGAGGCTTTATTTTCTTTCCTTGATTGAACTTAAACTGGATACTTTTTGTTGTAGCTATTTTGGTGTTGTCATTCAAATCACTAAAGCTACATTGAATAGAAACCTCTTTTTTGTGTGCCACTAAACTTCTAAAATGACTTGACACTAAGAGGAATGTAGAATCTAAAGTGCTCCCTGTTTCACCTTAAGTCAAAATAGAATTATCAAGATTGTTAGATTGAGCTGAATTCTAATGATTTGGGTTATGTTTCTCTAATCTCTTTTGAGAATAGCACTCATGTTTTAATAAATGTGCTTTATTTCATGTTGATTCCAGAATCTAGACCATTGATTACCTCCGTGTTTAAAGAAAGAAATAGTTTAAATATATTTATTATTCTGTTTAATTGTTCTATTGTCAAGAAAAAATTATTTAATATCTCCCCATGATAACTGGAGCTAACACTTACTTGCTGTGACTCCATGGTTCAGGCTAATAGAAACCAAGCACTTTGCTCCACACAGATAAATAGTTATGATTTAGATTTTTAGATTTTATAAAGCATTTCTTAATATTTTAAGCTGATTATAATACATCATCATTCTAAGATGTTTGGGAAAATTTTATGAAGAAAGCAATAAAAATCACCTATGACTACACCATCAAAATAGTGTTAATATTAATTTTAAGACTTGTTTTATGTATATGTAATGGGATAACATTTTGAAAGAAAATATGATTTTTTATGCCTTTCTTATCAAAAGATCTTCCACTTACTTGACCCAAAGTATTCTTTTACCTGGAGGACATTATTACATAAGATATATAAAAGGAAAGAATGATAATAAACTTTTGACATTCAAAAGCTTCCTAATAAATCCTTGCCAGACTTAAAAAACAAACAAACAAACAAACAAAAAACACAAAATAAGATTATCCAGAAAGTGTTCAAAGCCAGTCTTCATAAAATAGAATGATTATTCTAAATTTATTTTAGATTACATTTAACCTATCAAAGGGCAGATCAGAGTTGTTTTTTTTTTTTTTAAGATGTATTTATTTATTTGAGAGAGAGAGAGAAAACCTGAGTGGGGGGGAGGGGCATATGGAGGAGAAACTGACTCCCCACTGAGCAGAGAGCCCAATGCAGGCCTATCCCAGGACCCCAAGATCATGACCTGAGCTGAAGGCAGATGCTTAACTGACTGAGCCACCCAAGTGTCCCCAGAATTTTTAATAATTTAAAGACGATATCCTGTCTTCCATTTAGACTTAAGATGCTAGAATTGGGAAGAAGTTGGAAATGTGACCAAGGAAATGTGGAAACATAAGAAGAAAAAAAAGAGATTGAGGCAGTCAAGATCTAGGACTAATTGTGTCCCCTTATTTCCCTGTCTCCAATCCAAGCCAAGGATCTAATCCAACTTAAACTCAAAATAGGTGAGAGTAGGGAGGGCGGTGAGGGCAATGATTTAAAAAATCAGGTTCAAGAAAGCACTGAAGGCAGAAAGGAATTGAACTAAAATGAGATGGTCACTCCAGGAGACAGAACTGTGAGCTTAGGCAGAGAGAAGGAAAGTGTATATGTAGTTTATATGCAGGATTCATTTGGTTGCTCTATAAGGCTGTGTTGAAATGAGGGCCAGTATACCAACAGGGCCACACCATTGTAGGGACAGACTGGACTCAAAGCAAAGGCTACAGATGATGGGTTAGTAGGTAAATGGAAAATACGGTAAAGCTTCAAAAATGATTTTAACCAGTGAGGGTTATGTGGAAGTCATGTCAACAGGAAGGGCTATTGAGAAAAGACTGAAGGGGTAAACAGGGCGTGAGTTGTGTCATCCATTGACACCGAGCTCACATACTAACACAAGAGTCAGGCAGACAAAGGGTATTGCTGTTGAGCCCACAGTAGCAAATGGGCACCTTGCTGATGCAGTGATCTGCATCTTCTGTTCAACAAGGTCACATGAGCTTTTCTGCCCACATTCATCTGGACATCATCTTGAAGAGGAGCAATAATTTAATGAGGATCAAAAATAAGAGGAAGCTGAATCATTATCCAAAAAGACTGATTCACTATAATTTTTAAAATTGTTTAACTAAGGATGAAATCAATAAATGTAGTTTTCCTGCTACCCAAAGGGGAGGGACTTGGGAGGAAGGCCACATTAGTTATTAAAGATCATCCAAATTTTAGTGTAAGTGACTTTTAAGCCCCTTACATAGCAAAGATTAAAATATGTACATGAATATTTATGCATCTGTTGAAATATATAAGTATATGGTTGACCCTTGAACAACACAGGTTTGAACTGTGTGGGTCCACTTATACATGGACTTTTTTTCAATAATAGCATGGTACTGTTAATGTATTTATCTTCCTTATAATTTTCTTAATAACATTTTCTTTTCTCTAGCTTACTTTATTATAAGAATATAGTATATAATACACATAACATACAAAATATGTTTACTTGACTGTATTTGTTATCAGAAAGGCTTATGGTCAACAGTAGACAATTAGTAGTTGAGTTTTTAGGAAGTCAAGTCATACATGGATTTTCAACTGTGGGGCAGGAGAGGATGTTGCTGCCCCATCCTCTCATTGTTTAAGGGTCAACTACGTATGTGAATACACACACTGACACAAGCACACACATGCTAAGGAAATCCTGCTATTCTATTTAATACTATGTAACATAGTTATTTTCTCCTTTCAAAAGTGAAGTTTCAAGTCATATGTTTAAAAGCATTGTTTCTATTGTGGAATATAATTTATAAATAATTATAAAACATATCTTTATGGAATAAATTCATACCTTAGAAGCCTACTATAGATTTGTTCTTAGTCATAATCATTTCTCTGCTACAAGAAGTATTCACTAACATGCCTTTATAAAAATTATTCTCTTATTTCATGTATACTTTATCACTTATATTATTTCCCTAAATGATATGCTATATTTTGCTTTTTGTTCTTTATTTAATGGAATTATATTGTGTGTAATTATGAATGAAATTTCAGGTACATAGTATAATATCATTTGACTATGTCACAAGTTTTTATTCATCCTATTATGGATAACATAAATTTTCAGTACTTTGCTATCACAAACCAAACTGCTCTAATCATTCTTATACATCTATATCTTATGTAAAACAGTGTGGGTTTCTCTAGGGTATATAACGTGGGCCAAATTGCTGTAACACAGGGCATGCATATTTTCCACTTTATTAGGAATTGCAAACTATTTTTCAAGTAGACTAGACCAACCACATCATGCTTTTAGTAGTCTTTGAAGCATTTTTATTTGAATAGATACTTTGTTCTTTGTGTTTCTATTTCTTTAGCTGGGAATATAGGTAGTTTTCCTTTATTTATGATTACATATTATGCTACAGTAAATTTCTTTGCAATTTATATGCTGTGCCAAAGTTTCTATTTTTCCCTCTAATCAATTCTTAGATTTTTAAATTATTTTGATCAAGAGTTTGATCAGTTTTGTGGTTCTTAATATAATTTTTATGCTTACATCCACTCTATTTTTGTAACAGTTTGCATATATCTATATTCCTTATCCATCTTGTGAAGTATAGTGCTGTTATTAAAAGTCAATTGTACAATAATATCAAAGAAGAAATAGATTTGGCAGAGTCAAATATACCATGTATATATTTTTTCTTTTGTATATCAGCCATTTCTTATAAACAGTGGTGTTACCCAGTTTCCCAGAATAGTAGAAATGCTTTTTCTACTCAAATTCTTTTCATTAGGACATTGAAATTATGTTAGCCTAAAAACACTTTTTTAAGTGTACATGATTTCTGGGATTATGTTTTATTCAAGAAAAAAGGATCATATTAAAACTTCCAAGAATCCTGTCCTGATGTACAGAAGAGTCAAGTGTTTCTGCTTTTATGACTAGAGCTAAGCAAAGCAATAAAGGTAAAACATGTTTATATAAGTAATCACAACATTTCTAAGTGAACTTTTAGGGCTGCCCAAACTGAAGTATACCTGGAAAAAAAAATTGCAAGTTTAAATAATTCTTAAAAAGGTCCTGCAATATATATCAAATCTGCATGGGTTATTCTTAAACATATTTTAAAAGTTTTTTATAGCCATATATTTTCTATGAAATTCCCTCAGATTTTATTTCAAAATATATTTCCTTTTGGATGCACAGTTATTTTTAAAGGGTTAACCATGCAGACAAGTAAGTTGTGGATCAAGAATAACCATGCTGGGAATTAACCTCTAAGGGAAAGGTAAATCTACTGAGACTGCACAAGATGGAACAGAACTAATGCCAGTCCATTTTATTTGGATTGAATTGCCTACAACTGGAGCTGAGTTAACCAGAACTTGATTTCTTTCTTTCTTTTTTTTCCCCTTTACTAGTGGCCTGACTGATTTGATTTCAAGTCGCCTGGGGTTTTAAGAAACAAAATCCTCCCCCATTAAAACTGGCTGGTGTTTATGACCACCACAGGGATGGTTTAAAAAACAATGAAAAAAGTATACTTATGAAAAATAAAGCTGGCTAATTACAGCAAATGGGCTTAATTTAAAAACCACAGGTGCCTCTTTTATAAGCTTTTGTTGAGCTCTTGCCCATAGCATGTTTATATGAAATGGATCAAACCGAAATCTTTGCTGTGGCCAGCTTTAAATGGGAAACATTTGGTTCACTTCTATTTAGAGTTCAGACCACATATGATGTCATAGAAATGATAAAACCTATAAAAGATTGTTTCTGCCTTGAAGAATATTGCATCTGCTTCATTATTTATGGAACTTAAGTAAAATGATATCAATTAATGCCCTGACAAAGAACCTGTATGCTATATATTTTAATTAAAAATAAAAAGGGTTTACTCTATAGTTCATATTATTTTACTTTTAGAAATCTGCAATATGAGAAGTATTAAGATATATTTAGTGAAAACATTTTTGCTAAAAAAAAAAAAAAAACTTTGGTCACAGTGAAGATCTATATGCTTATAAGTAAAATGTGTGTGATCTTATATTCTAGGACCTAAAATGTTTCCTCAGGTATATGTACACATTTTTCACACTTAACATTTCATTTGCAAGTTTATTTCATTTAACTTGGTTATTTAATAATATTCATCTCTTTAGTGATATAGCATTTCTTGCTATAAGGACCATGTAACCACAGAAGGAATGAGAATATCTGTTTTTTTCTTTGCCTAACTTCTGACACATATATTTACTTGATATATTTGTTGTGGATGTGATAAGCTTTCAAATCTCCTTAGTCTAGGTGCTTAGAGTTTAGGTTAGTTCCTTGGGGTCCTTGTATTTCTAAATCAAGCAGGCATCTAATCTTCTTCTTGTCCTTGTGTAGTTAGAACTTCTGGGCTACAATCAGAGATTTAGAACAGAATCACTTAAAGAGAATCAAGAAGGAAGCCAATGAGTCCCATAGATTACTCTCTTGAAATTAACCCAAAAAAGTACAGAGCACAGCCAAACATACATATTAAATGTTGCCAATTACTTTTCAATACAAACACTCTTTCATAAACAAATCACCTAAAATTCACTAAATAGCACCATTTCAGGTATCATATTGAATCTGTGCATAGATTGCAATGAATTATGAAATCCCACAATTAGAGGTGTGCATCTATTTGCTTTTTTATTTATCAGGGAAAAATCCATGTAAGCTATTTTGGTTTGATTATCTTTTTATATTAGTTTTACAGTTATATTTGGACAGCATGGGTTATATTGCAGAATGAGACCCTCAGGTTCTTCATCTGTTAAATCAAGCTGACACATCCTCTCTTGTAGAGTTCTTAGTGGAATTGCAAGGACCCAGTAAATGGTACAATTATGTTGTTGTTATTGCATTAATCTATAAATTTATAGCATTTCTTGTTAGAAAAAAATCACTCTATTTTGCAAAAACATTTTCTTTATCAACAATTACTAATTACAGAAGCTTTGGCAGTCATGTGCAAGTCTAATATGTGCAGATTTGGTAGCAACTGTATGACACAGATTTTACTGTCTTTTCAGGAAAACTCCACGTAACTTTATTTCCATCAAAGATATTTCCATCCTCATTATCTTATGTTTCTAAAATGGACAGTCCTGATTACTGAAGAAACATAAATAGGATTTTCCCATTATCATGATTAATCACTCTCTGAATAATAGCAGATAGAGTTTATTTAGTACCCACTACAGTGCAAATGCTGTGCTCTTCTATAATAAACATGTTATTTCCAACACTTACAACACAGATGTTATCCTCATTTTTGATATATAAAAGTGAGAAGTGAGGAGGTTATGTAATTTGTCCGAAGTGACCAAAACATGAACTGAATACAAGTTTGTCTGACTTCTGCTATTCCGATTTTTCTAGAAATGCTGTCATCTTTCATTGAGGTTCACTCAACTAGCTAATTGATATGGATAGACTTCTAAGCCTAGAACTAGTTTACCTGCATTTGGGAATTTTAACTAGGAATAACTATTGTTTAATCTGTTCTGTACTACCTTTGCTATAAGAGTATTCATTTAAGGGGTGCCTGAGTGGCTTAGTGGGTTAAGCGTCTGCCTTCAGCTCAGGTCATGATCCCAGGGTCCTGGATTGAGTTCCACCTTGGGCTCTTTGCTCAGCAGGGAGCCTGCTTCTCCCCTCTGCCTCTCTCTCTCTCTCTCTGTCTTTCATGAATAAATAAACAAAATCTTGTTTAAAAAAAAGAATATTCTTTGACTCATTTTATTCTTTTCTTAGGATATTGCTGACAATAGGAGAGCTTAAATGCTTTGCTCAGCAACAACATATTTTTCTAGCCATGGCTATAAGATACATTGCTATTACTTCATTCTCCTTTAAAGAGTGAGTGTAGAAAATTGAACTGCACACAATACAGAATAGTTAGACTTTAAATATATATAATAGGAATGACATTTACTAGTTCATCTGCCACTGAATTATAGAGCTTTAGAAGTCGAAGGGTCATCATAAACTAGTTCAAACTCAAGATTGCGGCCCAGAGGATTTTCAAAGAACTAGAACTACAAGATAGGTCTTACACACATAAATAGGATCTACCTAAAAGATTGAGATAAATGTCCTAATGCATTAAAATATGGGCTGAATGCAAGGTTGATTTGTTCTTTCAGTAATCTTTAAATGCCTCCTCCGTGTCTCAGATGTTCTTTCAGGCCCTAGAAACCACGTGGTGAATAAAATAGATAAGGTTCCTGCTCTTCTGGAGCTTATTCCTTAGTGAAAGAGAAAACAATTCATAAGCCAGAGAACAAATAAATGAAAATACACCTCAGACTTTGATAAATGCAATAATGAACAAAGCACCTGGAGACTGAAGTATAGTGTGTGTGTGTGTGTGTGTGTGTGTGTGTGTGTGTGTGTATTTATGAAGGTATATGTGGAATACTTTAGCGAAAACCCACCTGGAGGACAGAACATCGAAACTGAGACCTCTTTGCAAAGGTAATATTTGAGACTAATTTATAATAACAAGGAGACTGCATAAAAATCTGGCATCAGAGTATTTCAGAAAATGCAAAGGCCCTGAGGTGTATAAAAGTTTGGAAAGTTTGAATAAATAGAATTAAGGCCAATACGGTTAAAAGATAACACAGAGGAAGCTTAAAATTTTCTACATAGGAGGGGCCTGAGGAATAAATCTGGAAGTAGAGTTGGGGGATTATCTTGAGACTTGTAAACACACTATTTTTAGTCTGACTGCAAATTTACTGGGGACAACTTTGGGAAGACAGACAAAAATTGCAGGGATCTTAAAGCCCCCACTTTGGCATTCAGAAGCTACCCCATGCTGTTTGCATGGGCGGAACTATGGGTAGAGGTCAGATCATCTATGTCTGGTTAAATCATGTAGGGCATGTTAGGTAGTTTACATTAAGTGATATGATATGTTTTACAATTTTCAAGGATCAGTATGACTGCCATGTAAAGAATAGGAGGGGAAATCTTTCTATTAAGAGATTAATGTTGGGGTGCCTGAGTGGCTCAGTCATTAAGCGTCTGCCTTTGGCTCAGGTCATGATCCCAGGATCCTGGGATCAAGCCCCACATTGGGCTCTCTGCTTGGCGGGAAGCCTGCTTCTCCCTCTCACACTCTCCCTGCTTGTGTTCCCTCTCTCGCCGTCTCTGTCAAATTAAAAAAAAAAAAAAAGAGATTAATGTTTTATGGTTTGTTCATTCATTTATTTAATATCAGTTCCCATCATGAGCCAAACACTCTACTAGGCACTGAGGAAATAGTAATGAATACAGCAAAATGAGGGCAGAAATATAAAAATAAACAGCACAAATATCAGAGGGTGGTAAGTGCTCATTCCAAACATAAAGCAGGATAATAGGATAGAAAGTGAAGTGGTAGTAGCATGTCTTGCTAATTTATGCGGGTGTTTGGGGAAGACATCGCTGATTATGTTATTTGGACACAAACTAGAAGGCAATAAAGTAGCAAATAAGGTGGATATTTATCAGAAGGACATTCCATTGTAAGTACAAAGGCAGTGGGGTAATATTTTACGTATTTTTTCATTCATTTTGCCAAAAAAAATAAAAAAAGAAGAGTCAGAATTTTGGCCTTCTATACATGGCATATCTGTTGATTAAATATATCAATATAAATATAGCATAAATTCAATATATATTGCAAAATCTTTAGTCACTATGTATTATAGCATCTAGTAGACTTCAAAAAGGACACTACCATTTAGAAAGTAGAAGAATGAGAGACCTACAGTAGTAATTCCCAAATCCTTTGGGATAAATATTGTCTTGTACCTCTGCCCTAGAGATAGGAAATAATCCTTCTTTAGGACACAGTCCTGCATCTCCTCTAGCTCTTCAGTCCATTGTTTTTCATGGTTCTTGGCTTCTCTTTCTAGGAATTCCTTCCTTTTCTACTATCGCCCATGGCCTCATCTAAGGAATTTACTGAAGAATCTGCTCTCTTTAAAGGCTAAATAATATCCTGCTCATAAATGTTTGGGGCCTCAAAATTCCTCTTTGAGGTTTGAATATTTGTCAATAATTTAGTTTTACCATACTGGGTATTAACATTCTGGTTTTATTACTCATGCATCAGTCTGTGATTAATTGGATATTTCTGTTTTTATTATAGATGAAAATATTTTTTCTTCATAAATATTTAAGATTAAACTACTAGGCACTGTGAACACAAAGATTCAGACACATTCCATGTCCCCCCAAAATTCTATTGAGGACATTGATAAGAATATCAAAAGTTATAACATTGGTTAAGTGCTGGTTGTGTAATAATGGTGGTGTTTGTTGTGTGCTGGCAGCAGGGAAGACCATCAATCTAGCACTGTAGATAAGAGAGAGATTTTTACACATAGTATTTTTTTTCCCTAAGCTCAAATAATAGAGAGTCATTAGTTAGAGGAAGAAGGGTGTTCTAAAAGAGAATGTGTAAAAGCAGAGAGCCCCTAGAATTGGACATTCATCTGGAAAAAAGCAAATGACCTTCCATGGCTGGAATATAGCCTAACTACTGGTAAGTGAGAGGAGGAGTTTTGTTGACATAGGTATGTTAAGCAATTTGGATTTTATCTTGAGGATAAGAGGGGAGACAATGATGCGTTAAACATAGGAATCAAGTTTAAGAATAAGTAAAGGATTTGCAGGTACTAAAGAAAGGAAGGAGTGGTAATATTGAAAGGCAAAAATCTAGAAATGTTGATGGACTGAGTTTAAATGGTGACCATAGGGCATTGTGGAGAAAGATTGAGAAAGGGAAGGAGAGAGAGAGAGAGAGAGAGAGAGAAGCAACCATAAGAGACTCTTAACTATAGAGAGTAAACCAAGAGTTGATGGAGGGAGGTAGGTGGGGGGATGGCTAAATGGGTGATGGATATTAAAGAGGGCACTTGTTGTAATGAGCACTGGGTGTTATATTAAGTGATGAATCACTAAATTCTACACCTGAAACCAATTTTACCATATATATTAACTAACCATAATGTAAATAAAACTTGAAATAAAACAGTGAAAAAAAGAGAATGTAAAGCTGAGAGAGCTTCTTGACAGGGTGAGGGAAGGAGGACTGGAGAACAGTTCTCAGTTCTTATTTTACAAAGGATATTTGAAGAGGAGGAACTGATTTTGTATATGTGATGAAATTATCTGTGCTGAGACAGTGGTCTCTGTTTTATCCAAATGGATAGTTAAGTATAAATGTCTGAGGCTCAAAAGAAAGAGAACAACCTGTACATAGGTGATGTAAACCCAGGGGGATAGTTAGAGGAAAAGGAACTGGTAGAGAAGCAGGAAATGGTAAAGAGATATAAGAAAAGCTTTTTCATGGAAGTGAAGAGAGGAGGTATTGTTGATGGAGAAGGTTGTGAACAGTGCTGAGTTTCAAATAGAAGTCAGCCAAGGAAAAGATTCAGCAAACTTGGCCACTAGGAAATAATTGATTATCTTAGTGGGAACAATTCCAGCGTAATGTATTTATACAGATTTCTGAGGACTGAGATGGAAATGTAAGGCAAGAAAGTAGAGGTGATAGAACTTGGGACTAATATTTATTACACTTGATACTGAAAGAAGGGTATTAGGGCAACACTGAGATAGTTTATTAATGTCTAGAGAGACTCTAGCATTCTGTTTGGCAAGTGTTGAGAAGTGGCAGTGTGGTGGAAAGGAAGATAATAAATTTTAAGTGATATTCATCTGAGCAAGTCCCTAAGGGAGTGCCATGGATTGAACAAGGGAGAAATTGGAATCAAGTGAAGAAGCAAAAGGTGTGGGATTCTACTTCTTTTAAATTGGAGGGGGAGACGAACCATGACAGACTATGGACTCTGAGAAACCAACTGAGGGTTCTAGAGGGGAGGGGGATGGGGGGATGGGTTAGCCTGGTAATGGGTATTAAAGAGGGTACCTACTGAATGGAGCACTGGGTGTTATACACAAACAATGAATCATGGAACACTACATCCAAAACTAATGATGTAATGTATGGTGATTAACATAACATAATAAAATTAAAAAAAGGAAGTAGAAAGAGTATTTATGAAAATATACTTAGGGATTATATCTAAGACTTTAAGTGGTAAAATTAAAGTTTTGTAGCTTTTAATTTATCTAAATATTTTGCTAAATATTTGATGTGCAATGATTTGCACTGCAGAGCTAAACAGCAATATGAATTCTCTGAAAAAAACCCACAATCAGAAAGAGCAGAAACAAATAAGTATTGGTTGGATATATTAAATCAATTACCCTGTCTCAGAATAGGACTGAAAAATAATTACTTTGAGGAATTCCACTCTGACCTCAGAAAGCACAACGTAATTGCCACATTTAGCCTGTATTTTATGTATTGTCAGTCTGATCTCCTTGAGGTTATAAGTTTTCAGTCATGATTTATGAAGAATAATAATTTGATCTGTTTTCATAACTTGTCTCTAAGTAGGAAGTACAAAGTGACTCTTCAGCACAAAATAGAAATGTTACTTTTTGCTCTATATTAAAATATACATCCAGCAAATAAATTTGATTTTTGCAATGATTATTCTTGGAAGCAGCTTTGCTTAGTAGATTACACAGCAACAATGATGCTACTAATAAATAGTGTAAATAAATGTATCTGTGTTTGTTACCTCCAAATTGATTCACTCTAACCCTCATAACCAAATATGAATCACAGACCTGTACCCCTGAAACAAATAATACATTATATGTTAATAAAAAAAATTAAAAAAAATAGAAAACGCAGATATCAATCATATAAATGGTAACAGTTTAAGAATATTATCATGTGAACCAAAGAGTTTAATCAACAAATATGGGCTTCTTGATACCTAAAGATACATGCCTGGGTGTGGGTTAAGTGAAAGAGAGGAGGCTGGAGGGAAGACACAGGAGCCAGGCTGTGCAGTTTAGTCTCTGGATACAGGACAGAAAGAGTTCGACCACTCTTGAAGGCTTCTGAGATTAGCACTCTAGATAATGTACCTGCATCATTCCTCAGGGTCGGTCTTTTGTATGGCTATAGGCACAAGTCTTATTCTAAAATGACTAACTGCACAAGTTATGTGGCCTATTCTCCTCTCTGAAGTATGTCCTCTTTCCTTAGGATGCAAAAATTCCTTTAGCAGAAGAAAAGTTAAAAACTCTTCCATTGTAAATGAGAGTTAACGGACTTAAAATGCAAATATGCCCAGGAAAGACAGCACTTTGAATATGACATAGTTTTATTAGAGACAATAACCACAAGCGCTGCTTGGTATTAGCTTTGTTTTTTTTCAAAGCTTAAAGGACATGGGGGTGAGGGGTAGGATAACTGCATAAAGGAAGGGTTTAGATTTATAAAAGATACGATTCACATTCAATTGCACCTGGCTTCCTGTACAAATCCAAGAGAAAGCCAAATTTGAAAATATTTTTCCCTTGTAGGAGCAAAAACAAATAAAAAAAATTTTTATTAGATAAAGTTTTTTGCTTGTTTTTAACTAGTCTCACTTCACATAAGGACATTTTGATACCAGTGATTTGTCAGTGTACAAAAGATTTTGTTGTAAAAATTTCATCCTAAAACCTTATTTCATTTTGCATACCTAATGAAATGAAAGTTAAGTCGTAAATACATTGGAACTTTTGTCCCTCTGTCAGCATAATAGGCCTTTTCATATTTTCTTTTCCTTCACACATTGACTATTAATAATAGTTATTTGCAAGTGAAGAACATACTATTTCAAATGACCACAATTTGAAATGCAAATATAATTCCCTAAAGTGTAATAGCAGGCACTTTAATGTTAGGGCTGTCTCTGACTTCTGTTTCCTTGTCTTGCTAGTTGTGAGACTTTGGGTAACTTATGGCTTCTAAGCTTCATTTTCCATACATATTTACTAACTACTTTGTGCACTGACTATCAAAAGATAAGATGCATGTGTGGCACCATAGGAAATGCTCAGTAACTATTAGTGAAGAAGCAGCCTGCCAATGATAAAGCAGGGAGTTGCTTACCTTTTAATAAATAGTAGAATAGTATTTGTTACCTATTAGTGTCATTTGGAAAATTTTTTTTTCTTGCATTTAAAATAGGTTTGAACGAATAAGTGCAAAGACAGCAATTTTTTACTATGTATCTGCATAATATGTATATATGGGTGGCACACATCTATTAGCAATAGAAAATTCTATTTTAGTAGTTTCAGGTAGTTTTTTTAGTTAACTAAGATAACATCTTTGCCATTAAACTCTATTTTTTGAAAAAAAAAACTTATTTTTTGCATGCTATTGTATTTTCTAATAAATAGTGGTAGATGATTGGAAAGAGTCCACAGACCTAGGCTTCTGGAAATGAGTAAAGTTGGTGACAAGGGCCCTCGAGAGTATTAGGTAGACGGGATTTGGATCAGGCTACCAGGTATTTGGAGAGCCAAGAGTAAATGTGCTTGACATCCTCTGGGTCTAGGGTCGGTCAGCTCTAGGTCCTGATTTGTATCCAGTAAACTGGTAATACGACTTTTTAGGTATAGAAAGTGGAAAGATTTCAAGAGATTTTTGATTCCTGCTTTCATAGAATCTACCTACTCAGATATGAAAACCAGACCTATATTATCTTAGAAAAAGGAAAACCTATTGTTTTGCAGTACCTTTAGAAAATGAGTTAATTTAAAAAAAAAAAAAAAAACACTTGCAAGAAAAAGTCTTCAAATATAATCAGGGTACTTCATAACAAATCATTTATGATTTATTATCTACTATGTTCTGTGCATTCTTATATCATGATTTCATTAGATATAGTATATATGTGAAAAAATTTCTTGCTCTTATTTTAGTGATGACGACTTTGAGGCTCAGGCAGTTTAACAGTTTTGGCTAAGGATGCACAACTGGTCGATGTCAATGCAGTTATACTGCTTATGAGTTACCATGATTTTATGCTCTTCTTGTTTTAAAAGATTATTTGAGAGAGAGAGAGAGCGAGAGAGAGCACAAGTGGGGGGTGGGGAGAGGGAGAAACAGCTTCTCCCTGAGCAGGGAGCTGTATGCAGGGCTGGGGATGGGGGCCTGGGATCATGACCTAAGCTGAAGGCAGATGCTTAACCAACTGAACCACCCAGGTGCCCCGATTTTATGCTCTTGTTCTATTTTCAGTGACAGTAGGTAACTGGTTGTATAAAACCATCCAATCAGTCTTCTTACATTTTCCCTCCTTATAAAGGGAAATGCTTGCAGTGCAAATAAATAAATATGTGGGTATGCTTTTTTTAATAAAGAAGTTTCTATAGACTCATTTTCAGTGGGACATTTGGTATGAGATGGATTTCCCAATATTGGTAACGTGTACTGGGGAGACACTTCATTGTTCAGGACCAAAAGTATAACAATTTATCATGGTGTGGCTCTTGGAATTGAAAAAACTTGAAATCAAGTACTAGTCATGTCACTTCCTAGGTAAATTGCTAGGTAGATTTTGCTAAGTTTCCTAATCAGTATAAACCATATTTTTCTCACATGTAAAAGAAGTGTAGTAGTACCTTGGTTATTATCAAAGGATACACTGTATGTAAAGCAAAAAGTAAGCACTTAACAAATGACACCATTAGTATTATTTTTTTAATTTTCAGAAGTGTGGATATTTAGTCAAAGTCCAAGACACATTTGTTTTTCTCTTACACATCTCATTTTCTTATGACAAAATAAAGTACATTGCATTTTTCCAAACTCATCATCTCTCTCTTCCCTGACTATCCAAATGCTCAAATCTATCAGCCGGTGATTTATAGTATTTGTCCAATTCAGAGATCAGCAAACATTTTCTGTAAGGTCCGGAAGTAAATATTTTAGGCTTTGTTGGCCATGTGGTCAGTGGCAACTACTCAGCTCTGTCATCGTAGCACGAAAGTCGCTTTAGATGATGCATAAACAGACAGTGTGGCTGTATGAATAAAACTTTACTGTCAAACCAGGCTGTGACTGTGGATGCATTTGGCTTGTGGGTCATAGTTGGCTACCCTTGATATAAATTATTGATAAATAATCACTGACTATGTACTATTATTCAGCACACACACACACACACACACACACATACATATAATCACTTGTATTTATGTACCATTAAACATTTAAAATAGGACACATAGTAATTATTTAGAGAGAATTACCTGTTTTATCAACAGGCACTGTGGCATATATTAGTGTCTCTCTCTCTCCCTATTTTGATGTAATTAAATTAGGAAAAATATAGTGATCTAGGTTAGGTGGATTTCAAAATTTTTCACTGGACATGCAATCAGAAATGTCTTTTATAGCATGACTCTATATTAATTTACACATACATACACACACACGCACACACACATGCACACACGCACACGCACACACGCACACACACACCCGCACATATGTTCCTGTGGGTTTCACCCTGATCTATTTGACACTATGCTATTCTATGTTATGCTATGCCATTCTATGCCATACCATTTTACTATATTCTACTTCAAGCAAAAAAAATGTAAAACTAGATGCACTTAAACGATCTAATAATGATCTACTGATCATTCATGATCTAATGAATTATAAATTATAGCTTAGAGAATGCTGGCATAGGGATCCAAAAACTCAGGGACAGACTTCTAATAGATTCCTACCCCACATATTCTCTCATAATGTCTAAATAATACCACCTATCATAAAATTAGAAATGAACTCAGATCAAACCACTCACTAAAAATCAAAGGAATATATTCACCTGAAAGAAATATTAAAAAAATAAAATTTTATTATGAAAATCATTCCTCCTATGCTCCTCTTATTCTCATTTCCATGTTCCACTTTACAGAGGCAATCACTTTGAACTATTTTTGCTTTTGGTTATTGCTTCCATATCTCTAAGTTTATACTGCTATTTCTTTTTATTTTATTGAGGTATAATTGACATATAACATTATGTTAGTTTCTGATGCACAACTTAATGATTCAATATTTCTATATATTGCAAAATGATCACCACAATAAGTCTACTTAACATCTGTGATCATAGCCATCATCATACATAGTTAACAAATTTATTTCCTTGTGATGAGAACTTTTAAGGTTTATTCTGTTAGCTACTTTCAAATATACAATACAGTATTATTAATTATAGTTACCATGCTGTATATTATTCTCAGAACTTATTTATAACTAGAAATTTGTACCTTTTGACCTCTTCACCCATTTTCCCCCACAACCCACCCCTTGCCTCTCTCTCTGTCAGTGACCAATCTGTCCTTTGTACCTATAAGCTTAGTGTTTTTCTCTGTTTTAGATTCTATATAGAAGTGAGATCATATGGTATTTGTCTATGTCTGACTTATTTCATTTATCATAATGCCCTCAAGGGGTTCATTCATGTTGTCACAAATGGCAAAATGTCCTTTTTTTTTTTTTAAAGTTTTTATTTATTTATCTGACAGAGAGAGAGAGCAGCAGAGGTAGAGGGAGAAGCAGGCTCCCTGCTGAGCAGGGAGCCCGATGTGGGACTCAATCCCAGGATTCTGGGATCATGACCTGAGCCGAAGGCAGATGCTTAACCAACTGAGCCATGCAGGCACCACAAGATCTCCTTTTTATAGAAGAATAATATTCCATTGAATGTAGATACCACATTTTCTTTATTCATTCATCCATTGGTGGACACAGGTTGTTTCCATGTCCTGATTCTTGTAAATAATGCTGCAATGAATCTGGAGGTGCATATATCATTTTGAGTTAGTGTTTTCATTTTCTTTGGATAAATATCCAGAAGTGAAACTGCTGGATCATATGGTAGTTCTATTTTTTAATTTTTTGAGGAACCTCCATAGTGTTTTCCATAGCACTTGCACCAATTTATATTCCCACCAATATTGTACACAGGAGTTCCTTTTTTCTCCATAACCTTGTCAACAGTTCTATTTCTTGTCTTTTTGTTAGTGACCATTCTAACATTCTACAGAGAAGTTATCTCTTTATATTGTTATTTCTTGATGTGTTGATTTTAGACATTATCTAATTATTTCTTGTATGGAAATCACCATTATTATCTTCCCTGGCTTCTTTTCTGCAGCATTAATATGGATGAAGGTAAGAATGGATATTGGGAGACAGATAGTGTTTCTCCCACATACAGTTTTTGTTTTATCCTGAGATTTGTTATTGTCTTTTTTCTAAAAATCTTTACTTCCAGGTGCGTTTGGGAGTGTGTGTGTGTAAATATGCATTTGTTAGTCTTAAGCATATTATATCAAATATTTGAGTTTTTTTTTTTTTTTCTAAAGTCCTCCTACATAGCATGTCCATCTTCTGAGTCATCTGCATGTACTTTAGGCAGTTCCTCTGATCTTGAGTTCCTATCCATTCTCTCCTGAGAAGCAAATACTATTTTCTGATCACATGTCCTTCCTTTCTTTCATACTTTCTTATTTGCTGCGATACAAGGTAGGTGGGAGAGAGATACCTGCATATCTTAAAATGTTTCATCCCAAACTTACTGCTTGTTTAAAACTTTTGAAACATTTTTTAAAACAATTATAAGTTTACAAAAAAGTAAGTATGGTACAAACAGGCACAGTACAAATAACTTTATACTTCTAACAAGAAGAATGTATAAATAATGTTTTTCTTCCCTCCTTCCTTCTCTTCCTCCTTCTTTTATTCTCCATTATCTCCCTCCTCTTTCCTTCCTTCTTTCCTTCCTTCCTTCCTTCCTTTTTTCCTTCCTTCCTTCCTTCCTTCGAGTGGATGGAAAACAATTTATCATGCTAATGGACATCAAAAGAAAGCTGGGGTGGCAATCCCTATATCAGAAAAATTAGATTTTAAACCAAAGACTGTAGGAAGAGATGAGGAAGCACACTATATCATAATTAAAATGTCTACTCAATAAGAAGATCTAACAATTATAAATATTTATACCCTTAACATGGGAGCAGCCAATTATATAAACCAATTAATAACAAAATTAAAGAAATACATTGAATATAATACAATAATACTAGGGGACTTTAACAACCCCCTCACTGCAATGGACAGATCATCTCAGCAGAAGATCAATAAGGAAACAAAGGCTTTGAATGACACATTGGACAAGATGGACTTCACAGATATATTCAGAACATTCCATCACAAGGCAACTGAATACACATTCTTCTCGAGTACACATGGAACATTCCCCAGAATAGATCACATCCTGGGTCACAAATCAGGTCTCAACCAGTACCAAAAGACTGGGATCATTCCCATCATATTTTCAGACCACAATGTTTTGAAACTGGAACTTAACCACAAGAGGAAAGTCGGAAAGAACTCAAATACGTGGAGGCTAAAGAGCATCCTATTAAAGAATGAATGGGTCAACCAGGAAATTAAAGAATTAAGAAAATTCATGGAAACAAATGAAAATGAAAACACAACCATTCAGAACCTTTAAGATACAGGAAAGGCAGTCCTAAGAGGGAAGTATATAGTAAGACAACCCTTTCTCAAGAAACAAGAAATGCCTCAAATACACAACATAACCTTACACCTAAAGGAGCTGGAGAAAGAACAGCAATTAAAGCCTAAACCCAGTGGGAGAAGAGAAATAATAAAAAAATAGAGCAGAAATCAATGAAATAGAAACCACAAGAATAGTAGAACAGATCAACAAAACTAGAAGCTGGTTCTTTGAAAGAATTAATAAGATTGATAAAACCCTGGCCATACTTATCAAAAAGAAAAGAGAAAGGACCCAAATAAACAAAATCATGAATGAAAGAGGAGAGATCACAACCAACACCAAAGAAATACAAACAATTATAAGAACATATTATAAGCAACTATATGGCAACAAATTAGGCAATCTGGAAGAAACAGATGCATTCCTAGAGACATATAAACTACCTGAAACAGGAGGAAATAGAAAACCTGAACAGACCCACAAGCAGCAAGGAAATTGAAGCAGTAATCAAAAATCTCCCAACAAACAAGAGCCCAGGGCTGGGTTCCCAGGGGAATTCTTCCAAACATTCAAAGAAAATTAATGCCTATTCTTCTGAAGCTGTTTCAAAAAATAGAAATGGGAGGAAATCTTCCAAACTCTTTCAATGAGGCCAGAATTACCTTGATCCCAAAACCAGACAAAGACACCACCAAAAAGGAGAATTAGAGACTAGTATCCCTGATGAACATGGATGCCAAAATTCTCACCAAGATACTAGCTAATAGGATCCAATAGTACATTAAAATGATTATTCACCACGACCAAGTGGGATTTGTTCCTGGGCTGCAAGTGTAGTTCAACATCTGCAAATCAATCAATGTGACACACTACATTAATAAAGGAAAGGACAAGAGCCATATAATCCTCTCAATAGATCCAGAAAAAGCATTTGACAAAGTACAGCATCCTTTCTTGATTAAAACTCTTCACAGTATAGGTATAGAGGGAACATATCTCAATATCATAAAAGCCATCTATGAAAAGCCCACAGCAAATATTCTCAATGGGGGAAAAACTGAGAGCTTTTCCTCTAAGGTCAGGGACAAGGCAGGGATGTCCACTCTCACCACTGCTGTTCAACATAGTGCTAGAAGTCCTAGCCTAGCTATCAGACAACAAAAAGAAATAAAAGGCATCTAAATAGGTAAAGAAATAGTCAAACTCT
Source organism: Phoca vitulina (assembly GCF_004348235.1). Lineage (NCBI taxonomy): Eukaryota > Metazoa > Chordata > Mammalia > Carnivora > Phocidae > Phoca > Phoca vitulina. The sequence goes on from NW_022589706.1 coordinate 44,938,461, forward strand.
CTCTCTTTGCAGATGACATGATACTCTACATGGAAAACCCAAAAGACTCCACCAAAAAATTGCTAGAACTGATACAGGAATTCAGCAAAGTGGAAGAATATAAAATCAATGCACAGAAATCAGATGCATTTCTATATACTGACAATGAGACAGAAGAAAGAGAAATTAAGAAGTCAATTCCATTTAAAATTGCCTCCAAAACCATAAGATATCTAGAAAAAGATCTGTACTCAAAGAACTATAGAACACTCATGAAAGAAATTGAGGAAGACACAAAGAAATGGAAATGTTGGCGAGGATGCAGAGAAAGGGGAACCCTCTTACACTGTTGGTGGGAATGCAAGCTGGTACAGCCACTGTGGAAAACAATATGGAGGTTCCTCAAAAAGTTGAAAATAGAGCTTACCCTATAACCCAGTTTCATGCTCATGGGTTGGAAGAACAAATATTCTTAAAATGTCTATGCTACAAGAGCAATCTACACATTCAATGTAATCCCTATCAAAATACCATCAACTTTTTTCACACAGTTGGAACAAATAATCTTAAAATTTGTATGGATCCAGAAAAGACCCTGAATAGCCAAAGAAATGTTGAAAAAGTTGAAAACTGCTGGGTATTTACCCCGAAGATGCAAATGTAGTGATCCAAAGGGGGACCTTAACCCCAATGTTTATAGCAGCAATGTCCATGATAGCCAAACTATGGAAAGAGCCCAGATGTCCATCAACAGATGAATGGATAAAGAAGAGGTCATATATGTACACACACACACACACACACACACACACACACACATATATACACACACACACGATGGACTATTACTCAGCCATCAGAAAAAAATGAAATCTTGCCATTTGCAATGATATATACATTATATAAAATATAAAAAATTATATAATTGTGCATTCATTTATTTAATGTGTACTAGTACATTCACTTATTACTCCTATTTTGCTTTTCTTAGGACAAATAATGTTTCTCTTCTGCATATAAGAAATCTATGCTATTGGATGCTAATTGACTCACACCTAGGAAGTGATGTAATTGCTAAATTATCTAGATCAAAGAAATTCTTTTTGATCAAGGTATACTTTTCTATAATATTGGGCTGTCTACTGGGGCATCTGATTCCTGATTTCAGCTCAGGTCATAATCTCAGGATCATGAGATCAAGCTCCATGCTCAGGCTGGAGCCTCCTTGAGTTTTCTCTCTCCATTTGCCCCCCACCACCCAGCTTGTGCTCATGCACACGCTCTCTATCTCTTAAAAAAAAAAAAAATTATTGCATTGCATAATTTATTTTATTATGCTTTTATGATTGGGTATTCAAAATTTATCCTGTTTGGATTGTTTTGTTTGTTTAGATTCTAAGAACTATAAATGCCTAATCAAAATTTAGGAGCATTTAAATCTTAATAATTTTGCTGATATATTTATACAACAGTTATTTTAAACATTTTCTCATAATCTAAGTCATGAATATGCAGAAAATTATGACACCTCCAAGTGCTTCAAAACTAAGTGTTCACTGCATATTTTGCACTTGTAAAGTGTTATGGGATATAAAAATAATAAAATTCAAGAACTCAGTTCTCTAGAAAATGGCATGTGAAATAAAGACAATATTTACAAACATACATTTAATTTCATTCATATTACAACTTTACAAATAATGAGTAAAAATGTAGGAAAAAATGAATTTCAAGAAGGTTACTCAGCCAAAACTTTTTGAAGGAGATGAGTTTTTAGCTACTTTTAGCAGAAGAGGAGGAGAAATTACTGTTGGAGATCAGAAATACAAAGATATCTTATTGTTATCTGCCAATGAAGACAGAGTACAAAATCCCACCAACTCTTAAGCATACCTTCCTTATATACATTTTCTCCACATTTATGATAAATTTAATTTTCAAAAGTTATTTATTACCATGGGTCAGTTCCTGCATGATTTTTAGCAAAGTTTTCATGGATAAATTTAATCATAGTTACAGTAGTTCTTTGTCCTAGGCTATATTTGGAGCTTCCACTCATTTGAAGTGTATAATTTTTTATAAAAGATTGCAGCTATGAAATAGCCTCCTGTTATAAGCAAATAATAATGATGAAAAATATCACCTCTATTTTAGTACCTGTATGAAATTACCAGTAGTATTTCAGGTAGATGAAAAAGTATACATTGACATTTAAATCTAGTATATATTATGCTTCTTTCTATATTTTTGATTTAGTGATGTGAATCTTCATATAACTTTGTTTTTTCTCTACATATTATGATTATAGGGAATAAATTTCATAGAATAAATTGAGCTCTTAGGGAAATTTTATTACTTGAAACATCTTCTGGGGGAAAAATAAAGATTATATATTCTCATAACCACATAGAAAGATTCAAGTTTTCAATTGCTCTCAGTTTTTTAATAGACAAGCCTCTCCAAAAGATAAATAATAATATTTGCCCTTTGGGCCAAGCTAATGTTATACTCTCAGAGGCTGTGGTTAAATTCAGGCTCTGAGTATCATCTATAGTTACAATTCTAGCAAGTCCTGCACTGCCATTCTGTGTGTCCAGATGAAAGAACTTTCTGGTTGTCCACAGTTCTCATGATAAAGAGGTCAACTTCACCTTTAGATCTAACCTTCTGTTTGGCAATACATGTTATGTAGGTTTTGGGAATAGATCGGTTTCTCTATAGAATATTTGGGGTCTGCCACTGAATAAAAGAACCAAACGTGATCTTCAATAGAAGCTGTGCTTGTGTATAGAATAAGATGGGAGTTGGCCTTCTTTGTGGTTTATTTCTTCAAGGCCTTTTTAAACACCCAACTCCTCTTCTGCTTTTTGAGGTAGCCCTGTGAAAGCTTAATAAGCAGTTTGTGGAATCCTTAAGGAATGCAAGCCTTTTTGTGTTCTACTGTTGAATTATGGAACTGATTCTCACTTGATGTCAGAAGTGCTACCTCTATTAATAAGTTGACAACTGTTCCAAATACATCTTTGAAGAACATTTTTGAATTGGAGAAATAGACCAGAATAGAAATATAAACAAAGCAAAAAGTAGAACAGCCTTTTTAAAAAATTTTTCTACTTTTTGCCTAGTGACAATATGACACTAGGCAGCAAGTTTGTTTTAAACAACCTTCTCCAAATTCTTCTTTTTTTTCATAAAGTTTATTTCTCAGGGCAGTTTTGGGTTTACAGAAAAATTGAACACTAAGTACAGAGAGTACTCATATATCCCCTCCTTCTTCCTGCCTGTTGCCTCTCCTCAAGAGTGTTTTCAATTATTAATATCTTGCATCGATGTGATACATTTGTTACAATTGAACTAATATGATACATTATATTTAACTATAGTTGTAGTTTCCCTTAGGGTTCACTCTTTGTGTTGTAAATTTTAATAGGTTTTTGACAAATACATATTCACCAGTAAAATATCATACAAAATAGTTTTACTGTCCTAAACATGGTATGTGTTCCACCTATCCATCCTTTCCTCTCTTTTTTTTTTTTTTAAATTATTTATTTATTTGACAGAGATAGGGAGCACAAGTAGGCAGAGCGGGAGGCAGGGGGAGAGGGAGAAGCAGGCCCTCTGCTGAGGAGGGAGCCCAACGCAGGGACCATGAGACCCTGAGATCCCAGGACCCTGAGATCATGACCTGCACTGAAGGCAGCCACTTAACCAGCTGAGCCACCCAGGCACCCCTCCTTCTTCTTTTCTTCCCAACTCCTGGCAAGGACTAATTTTTTTACTGTTTCTATAGTTTTGCCTTTTCCACTATGTCATATAGTTAGAATCATATGGTATGTAGCTTTTTCAGACTTGCTTCTTTCACTGAGCAATATGCATTTGAGTTTATTCCATCTTTTTATGGCTTGATAGGTCACTTGCTTTTATCACAGAATAATATTCCATTGTATGGATATAGCACAGTTTATTCATTCACCTATTGAAAGATATTTTGCGTAAAATTTGCATGCTATTTTTGGATATAACCAGTTATGTACAGGATTTTATGTAGATGTAAGTTTTCAACTTAATTGGGCAAATACCTATGAGTTTGATTGCTGGAATGTATGGTAAAACTATGTTTAGCTTTGTAAAAACAAACAACAAAACCCCACCAAACTGCCTTCAAAGGCAGTGGTGCCATTTTGTATCACTACCAGCAATGAATGAGAGTTCCTGTTGCTCCACATCCTTGCCATCGTTTGGTGGTGTCAGTGTTTTGGGTTTTAGCCATTCTAACAGGTGTGTAGTGCCATCTTCTTTTAATTTGCAATTCCGTAATGATATATGTGGTCACACATCTTTTCACAAGCTCATTTGCCATCTGTATCTTCTTTGGTGAGGTATCTGTTCAGATCTTCTGCCTACATTTTTTTTTTATATTGGGGTCTTTGAAAACTCTCCTTATTGAGTTTCAGGAGTTCTTGCATGTTGGGGGGATACAAATTCTTTACAAATATATATTTTGCAAATATTTTTTCCTAATCTGTGAGTTGTTTTATCATGTTCTTATCAGTATTCTTTGTAGAGAAGTTTTAAATTTTAATGAAATACAACTTTTCTTTTTTTTTTTGTAGATCATGCTTTTGGTATTGTCATCTAAAAACTCATTGCTAATAAGTAAATAAATAAAATAAAAACTCATTGGTAACTCAATGCCACTTTGATTTTCTCTTATCTTCTAAAAGTTTTTTTTTGTATTTTCTACATAGATAATTATGTCATTTGCAAACAAAGACAGTTTTATTTCTTTTTTTCCCCAATATGTCTATTTTTAAATTTCCTTGTGTTTTTTTTAAGATTTTTAAAATTTATTTATTTGAGAGAGAGCATGAGCGGGGGGGGGGAGGGCAGAGGGAGAGGGAGAAGTAGACTCCCCACTGAGCAGGGAGCCCAATATGGGGCTTGATCCCAGGACCCCAGGATCATAACCTGAGCTGAAGGCACATTCTTAACCAACTGATCCACCCAGATACCCCTCCTTTTCTTGTCTTATTGCATTAGCTAGGGCATCCAGTATGATGGTAAACAGAAGATGTAAAAAGAAATATCTTTGCCTTGTTCTTGATCTTAGGGGAAAACATCTAATTTCTCACCATTAAGTAGGATGTTAGCTGTGGGGTGTTTATTTATTTGTTTTTTGTGGGGTTTTTTTGGGGGGTAGATGCTCTTTATCAAGTTGAGGAAGTTCTCTCCTATTCCTTCTGGAGGCTTCAGGGAATGGGGATATGTTGCCTTGCTTTATCCAGATTCAGAGGTCTTTTCCATTTCTTGGATTTCCTCCATCTTTAAAGTCCATCACTCCAACCTCTACTTTCATTGTTGCATCTACTTTTTCTGAATTTGATCCTCTTAACTTCCTCTTCATAAGGTCCTTGTGATTACATTGGGCCCACAAAGATAAACTGGGTTCATCTACACATCTCAAGAACTTAATCATACCTACAAAGTCCCTTTTGCCGTGTAAGATAACATATTTATTGCTTTGAGGGATTAGAATCATCTTTGGAGGCCTTTATTTTGTCTATCATAATATCATCCCTTGCTTTCATCTTTGCTATTTAAATTTTCCACATTCCTTTAAATTCAACTGAAATATCACTTCCATGGTGAAATTTTTCCTGAACTATTTAATGGGTTTTATTTCCTTTTTCCTTTTCTTTATATACAGTGTATATGTTTTCACCCTGGACTTATTTATATTTGCTTGGACTCACTAAAAATTCTCTTAACTCTTTTTGTTATCTTTAGTATCACTCTTCATCAAATTTCTTCTTTATCATTTATAATAAGACGCTGAAAATATTTATTCATTCAACAGATACTTATTGTGCCCTTATTAAATGACAAGTCCTGTGATAGACAAAAGGAATAACAATGTAAGCAAAAGAAACACCTTTCTTAATAAGTACAAATCACAAAAATATTTAATTGTAATATGGGATAGATTTAATGGAAATAAGATTATATGAAATTATATAGTAGAACTGAGCTGGTCTGGTGGGGGCAGGGGTAGCGGTAGTGATGATGATGATGGAGGTTAAGGAGAGCTTAAAGTTTTGCAAGGATATTAAAGTGATACTTGAAGTTTGTGAGATATTCCAGGCAAAGAGAACAGTATATGCAGAGGTTTTGGGGCAGGACAAATACTCAAGGAACTGAAAGAAAGTTGGAGTGACCAGCTATGGAGAAATAAAAAGAATGGCATGGAATGGGCTTTAAATGTAGGCAAGGGCTAGATCTCAAAGGGCCTTTAAAGCCATGTTACCAGTTCTTACTAGCAACTGTGGGTTTTAAGCAGTGAATCACCATGATTATATCTAAGTTCTAAAGGAATCACTGTGATAATTGAATTTGTTTTTTAAAAATATTTGATATTTCCTTATAGCCTGATTATATCTTAAAATAATTCTTCATACTACCTTCTATGCATCTCTACTGGTTAAGAAGAGTTTGTCAAGATTTTCTTCTTACAGTTTTTAATTTAGAGAAAACAGCATATGTAGTTTAAATAAGATTTTTCATACTTTGAAAAGCTCCTAAATCAGGAATATGACTGTAGCCTCTCGTTCTGTTGTTCCCTACCTCTACCTTCTACACAGAGCACACAGAGCCTCAACTTCTCCCTCACACACAGTCACACACCCACACACAAGTGAGAGTCACCAAACTATATGCTGAAGTCTAAACTCATTCAGATTTCATTTCTGTAGACTTTTCTTTACTACTACTCGCCTCACGGCACTATTTGCCATTTTCTTAACACATCATAAACCTCAGAATATGTATTCATGAGTTTTCAACCACATTATGCCATCAGCCTACATTAAAGGTTAAATAACCTTACTAAATTCACTATTGAATAAATACATCATCCCATGCATTGTCTTTATACTGAGAGTATATAAGAAACATTTGTCTCATGATCTTCTGCTAAATAACTAGTTGTCTTTATGTCAGAGACACTGTATATATCATTTACAAATTGTACTTTCCTTTTTGACTTTGTCCTTAGGTGGCTTAGACCTGTATTTAAAATGCAATTCAACTATATTGATCCACTAGGAAATATTGTGCAAGCTATTCTTACCATTGGAATTATTTTCCTATTTTTTATTTTTCTAGGATTATATGAGCTATTATTTTAATCATCTTATACCTCATATATATTGCAAAATGTATCATAAAAGAAGTACATAAAGCAGCTGTATTAATAAATTATTAAATGAACACCAATATAACCACCTATGAGAACAAAAATTACATTATCAGCCCACCAGCAACTCTTTGCATGACACTTCTTATTGACAACTGCTTCCTGCCACCTAAACGTAAAGAATATTCTTACATTTAAGCAATATTCTGATTTATATGGTAATCATTTCATTACTTTTACTTACCTGTATAATTAGAATCTTTTAGTATGTTGTGTCTGGCTTTTCTGGATCAAAAATATATTTTGTGATTTATCCATGTTATTGCATTTAATATTTCTATAATTTCTATAATAGTTTTCATAGCTAATGTGTTTTCTATTAGTTTTGACAAACTGTGAATTTCAATTTTATTGCAAAATTTTCTTATGTATTCTTATCTTTTAAATTTCTGTAGGATATAAAGGCATATTTACTTTGATTTATTCCTAATACTGTTTTATTTTTTACTTTCCTCTTTCAATAATCATTGTGCTAGAAATTTATCAATTTTATTTTTTCAAAGAAGCAATTTGCCAATTTTACATTCATATTCTATTACAATTTTCATTCTTTATTTCTTCCTTCTATTTTTCTGTTTTATAGTTCTTTTTCTAGTATTTTTAAGTTAATCCTTAGCTTATTATTTTTCTGCCATTTCACTTTTTCATATGTTGTATTTAAGCTATAAATTTTCATGTAAGCACTATTTAATTTCTCTTGTAATTTCTCCTTCAACACATGGATTATTTAGGAGTATTTTTCTTAATTTCCAAATATATGAAGTTTGTTAACTTCTAGTTTCATTATCCAGTAAAATACATTGGCTGTATCATTTCAATTTTATAAATTTTTTTTGACATTTGCACCAGTATATTGTCAAATTTGCAAATAATCTTTGTACAATAGAAAACAATGTAAATTCTGCAACACTGGCAATATCCTATATATATGTGTATTTGGTCAAGTTTGTTTAACGTTTTACCAACTCTCCTAAATCATTACTTTTTCTGTAAATATCATGTTAAAGATCTCTCACTGTAACTATATATTTATTTATTTCTCCTCATAGCTCTGCCAATTCTTGCTTTTGTATTTTGAAGACATGATTAAGTGAAAATTTATTTATTAAATTTATTTATTAAATGTTTTTGGTATTTTAAACATTTTAACTCTGTGATAAAGATTCTTGAAATGTCTTGAAACACTTCTGGCCTTGAAGTGTATTTTCTTTATTACTTTAATATATTTATATGCATTGCCTTTAGTAGTTGCATGGTATATCTTCATCTTTTATTTTCAACTTGTCTATATCATTAGTTTTTCAAAGTATATTTTACAAACAGCACACTTTTGTTTTATTCAGTAAAACAATCTTGTCTTTTAATTGAACATTTATTCCATTTAATGTAATTAGTGGTATGTTGAATTTAAGTCTACCATCTTAATACCATCTTTCTATCTTTCTCTGTTCCATTATCTTTCCATTCTTGCCTTATTTACAAATAATTATTTGTTATTATTTTAATTGTCAATTTGGAAATATTCAGAAGTGGGATTGCTGGATCATACTGTGGTTCTGTTTTATTTCTGAGTAACCTTCATACTATTTCTCCATAGTAGGTTGTATGAGTTTACATTCCCATACACCAGTGGTATACAAAGCTTCCATATCCTGCACATCCTCACAAGCATTTGTTATCTTTTGTCTTTTTTTTTTTTTTTTTTTTTTTAAGTAGGTTCCATGCCCAGCATGAAGCCCAAAGTGGGGCCTGAAGCCACCACCCTGGATCAAGACCTGGGATGAGATCAAGAGTCGGATGCTTAACAGCCCGAACCACCCAGGCACCCTTCTTTTGTCTTTTTTATAGTAGCTATGCTAACAAGTGTGAAGTGATATCTCAATGTGGCTTTGATTTGCTTTGCTCTAATGATTGGTGAAGTTGAGTATCTTTTCCTGTAGCTGTTGGCCCTTTGTATGTCTTCTTCGGAGAAATAGCTATTCAGTTATTTTGCCCATCATCTATATCTATCTATCTATCTATCTATCTATCTATCTATCTATCTATCATCTATCATCATCTATCATCTATCTATCATCTATCATCTATATCATCTGTCTATTGTGTATCTATCATCTATCTTCTATCTATTTTTGCTATTGAGCTGTATGAGTTATATAATTATATGTTAATAATTTTGGATATTAACCCCTTTTATCATATGTAGTTTTCAAAGATTTTCCCCGTTCTGTAGTTGCCTTTTCATTTTGTTAAATGTTTCCTTTGCATGCAGCAGCTTTTTAGTTGGATATAGTCCCACTTGTCTGCATTGCTTTTTTTTTTTTTTTAAAGATTTTATTTATTTATTTGACAGAGAGAGACAGCGAGAGAGGGAACACAAGCAGGGGGAGTGGGAGAGGGAGAAGCAGACTTCCCACTGAGCAGGGAGCCCGATGCGGGGCTTGATCCCAGGACCCTGGGATCATGACCTGAGCTGAAGGCAGACGCTTAACGACTGAGCCACCCAGGCGCCCCTGCATTGCTTTTGATGCCTTTGATTTAATGTCAAATAAAAAATAATAATAATTGCCAAGACCAATGTCCAGAGGAGCTTACTCCCTATATTTTCTTCTAGGAGTTTTATGGTTTCAAGTCCTATGTTCAAATCTCTAATCCATTTTGAGTTGATTTTGTGTATGGTATAAGACAGAGGTCCAGTTTCACTTTTGTGTATGGATATCCAGTTTTCTCAACACCAATTACTGAAGAAATTATCCTTTCCCTATTGTATATTCTTCGGTCCTTTGTCAAAAATTAATTAGCCGTATATATGCATGGATTTAGTTCTGCGCTATTTTGTTCTGTTGATCTGTGTCTGTTTTTATGCTAATATCATACTGTTTTGATTACTATGGCTTTATAGTATAATTTGAAATTAGGAAGTGCAATGCATCCAGCTTTGTGCTTCTTTCCCAAGATTGTTTTGAATGCTTAGGGGCTTTTATAGCTCCATGTAAATTTTAGGATAGTTTGTTCTCTTTGCAGAAGAAATGCCACTGGAATTTTCATAGGAACTGCATTGAATCTATAGGTAATTTTGAGTAATATAGACATTTTAACAATATTAATTCTTCCAATCTATGAACACACAATTTCTTTCCATTTTTTTCATCTGTATCTTATAGGACTATGGAACCAAGAAGCTTGTGTTCAAATCCTGTTTTTATCATTCACAGGTGGTATGACATTGAACAAATTACTTAAATTTGGAGCGCTTTAATCTCCTAATCTATAAAAACAGAGATGGTAATAAATAAATTGACTTCATAGGACATTATGAAACATTTATAGAGAACTTAGTGCTTAGCACAATAGATGAACTATTTATAATATGCCAAAGAAAATGTTTGTTAAAAAAATTTAAAGAAGTTGTGATTTTTTTGTGTCAGCTTAGTTGGACCATGTTGCTCAGATATCTGGTCAAACATTATTCATTACATTCATTATTCAAACATTATTCTGGGTGTTTCTGTGAGGGTGTTTTTGGATAAGATTAAAAAAAAAAAAGTGGAAGTAAGATTTTCAAAAAAATCAGTGGACTTTGAGTAAAGCAGATTTCTCTCCATAATATGGATGGGCCTTATCCAATCAGTTAAAGATCTGAATAGAACAAAAGCTGAGCTCCCCCAAGCAGGAATAAATTCTGACGGGATGCTGCCTTCAAACTTCAACTGCAACCTCAGCTTTTCCCCGGATCTCTAGTCTGTAGGACCAGCCTATAGATTTTGAACTTGCAGGATCCAATAATCACATGATCCAATTCTTTAAAAATAGTTTCTCTTTCTCTCTCTCTCTCTCTACCAGTGTGTGTGTGTGTGTGTATGTGTGTAGACACACACAGATACAGGTACAGACATGTCCTATTACAGTTGACTCTTGAATAACACAGGTTTGAAATGTGCAGGTCCACTTATGCATAGATGGTTTTTGATAAATACAGAACAGTACTGTAAATGTAATTCCTTTTTCTTTATGACTTTAATAATTTTTGTAGCTTAGTTTATTGTAAGAATATAGTATATAATTATTTTATTATTTATTTTATATTATTTATTTTATTATTTTGTTTTATTTATCTATTACAAAATATATGTTAATCAATTGTTTATGTTATTGATAAGGCTTCTTGTCAAAGGTAGGCTATTTTAGTTAAGTTTTGGGGGAGTCAAAAGTTATACATTGAATTTTGACTGTGTGGGGGTCAGTACTTCCAACCCCCAATTGTTCAAGGGTCCACTGTAGTTCTGTATCTCCGGAGAACCCTAATATACATATCTAATATTTCCACATATTTTCTCATTTTTCTAATAAAAATGATGTAGCTGGATGGTATGAAATTCAGCACAATGAAATACAGTACAACATCTTGATTTTTATTAGTTTGGACAGTGGCCTCAAACTATTTTGATAGGGCTTATCTCATGTTTTTTCTATTGATAATAAGTGTGGCATAATAAACTCTTAAGGTGGCCTATCATTCCCCCCTTCTACTCTTCATGCTCTTGTGTCATATACTCTCTTGAAATATGGGTGAGACCAATGACTTAACTTCTAACCAATTGAATAGAGAAAAGGTGACAGGATGTATGTATTTATGTGCATGTAGTTATGTTACCTAGATTGTATTGCCTGCCTCCTGTACTCTTTCTCTTCCTTGCTGGCTATGAAGAAGGAAATGGTCATGTTGGGGAATCCCACATGACAAAGAATTGCAGGTGGTTTCTAGGAGGTGAGAGCTGCCCTAGTCAACAGCCTGCAAAAGAACTGAAGCTCTCAGTCCTACAATTGCAAGTGGGTGCTGCTAAGAGCCGCATGAAGGGGCAAACACAGATTTTTACCTAGTTAACACTCCAGATAAACATCAGGTCTGCTGACAATTATAGCATGGTAGAGCACCCTGCTTAAAGCATGCCTAGACTCCAAACCCACAGAAAATGTGAGATAATAAATGTATTGTTTTAAGCTGCTAAATTAGTGATAATACTATTATACAACAATAAGTAACTAATAAAATAACATTTTATTACAACATCTATAAGAAAGATTATGCAAGTTTGGAATTATGACATATTTACTTTGTTTTACATAATTATAGTTATCTGTGTTTCTCTATGTTCTTAACATACATTCTTGGGAACCTTAAATCCTGGATTCCTTCCCTGCCCTCTTTCTCTAATATATCTCCCTCATAACCTGCCAATAATAAGGGGAGGAGAAGAAGAAGTAAGAGAAGGAGAAGAAGTAGGAGAAGAAGAAAAAGGAGAAGGAGAAAGAGGAGAAGGGGAAGGAAGGAGATACTTAGCTTCTTGTGCATACCTCTGGTACACCACTAGCTGCTTTGTGTTGACCTAATTAGTTTCCCAATTTTCCCAAATAGGCTGCAAGGAGATCAGAAAAGATGTTTTAGTTATGTTTATATACCAAATTGCCAGGAACATGATAGGTATTCAATACATGTAAATTAAATGGAAATATTTAATTAAAAATGTTACATGAAGAATATTTGCTTACACTTAATGCCAAGAACTGCAGAATTTTACCCAGAGAAATTGAATTTTACCAAAAAATTTGGACATTTGTTCTCTTTTATTGCCATAGTAACAATGTACTTTTCAGTGTGTCCTTACAATATTCATCAGTTTTCCTCTTTGCTGTCTTTAAAAATAGGAAGAAAACACACTGTCCATCTGGAAAGAAAAGGAAATAATAAATACAGCATTAAATATAATTTAAAATAACATGTGTGATTATTTTTACTGGGTGTTCCTATGCCTAAAAATAGGAAAAGATGTATTTTATGGTATTATATCCTTAGTCTGAAAACTCATGGGAAAATTCATAACCACTCATATGTATTAACCACTCAACATGATGATTTTGAGGTTTTATGACTATTTTTATAAGAAACACAGTGACTTAGGCACTGAACTTTTTTGTTTTTTTGACAATCTCACAAACCTCAGGTTATCTGTAGATCTTATGTATCCTTTTTGTAATGTCCTGCCTCACTAAATATATCAGACCAATACAGCTCTTCTTTTTAGGTCACTTCCACCAAAACTTACACCAACTAATGTTAATATGTGTTTATTGCATCTAATTTGCTATGTGTCTGACTTGCAGGACTACTTCTCATTTTAGTAACATATGTAAAATAAAAAACAATTGAATTTAGTTTATGTAAGAGACTGATTTGGCAGTATATTTCACAAAGAGAAAAAAATGCAAGGGCGTAGTAAAGGAAGGGAATGAAAATTTAAGTGTGTGTAAATATATACATGTGTCTGTGTGTGTGCATACATGTATATATGCTTATATACACATATATATGTGTTGTGCTATACATGTACATATATACACACAAAATAATAAGCATAGATATTAATAGTATGAGACTAATGAGTAATAATCCACATAAATAATTATCCATCTTGCCAATAGAGCAAATGTTGTCCTATTTCAGTGAAGGCAAAAAAAAAAAAAAAGTTATATGTTCATTTATATTCCAATGAAGAGTATCTCTTTTTAATAACTTTATCTCAGATTCATTGACTAACCAAGTTCAAGGAGAGAGGTATCATTATATGTTAGAAAGCCCCAAGATTATGGAGCCAAGAATAGTACATTTGACCTTGTGCAGGTTTCATAATTGCTTCATATATCAAGTGTGAATGATAATGATTGTTACCTTATAGCATTATTTGTTATGCGAATTAACTGGAAAAGTGTTTATATCATGATCAGAGGATGCTATGAGATTAAGGAACAAAGAGATTGAGTTATTTGAGAATAAATTATAATCTCCAATACTGCTGTGGCTTTACTTTAATGCCACTTTTAATATAGACAGAAAAGGGAGTTGCCTCCATAATGTGATTTGAAAGGTGCCAAAAATGTCTATCCATGCTTTACAAAATGTTATTCAAGAACAGCAGTGATAATATGTGAAATTTTCACACATATCATTTAATTTCTTGGTTTCAAGGCCCTGTAGGCCCTAATAAATTGATAATTCTTTACATTTGTGTCATCTCTTAAAATTTGCAAGACATTTCCACATATTATCTACTTTAATCTTTCCTCTGACCTGTGATTTAGGCATTTTAAAGATAATTATTTATGGGGTGCCTGGCTGGCTCAGTCGGTAGAGCATGTGACTATCTCAGGATTGTGAGTTCAAACCTCATGTTGGGTGTGGAGCCTATTTAAAATTAAAAAAAATAATATGGGCGCCTGGGTGGCTCAGTTGGTTAAGCGACTGCCTTCGGCTCAGGTCATGATCCTGGAGTCCCTGGATCGAGTTCCGCATCGGGCTCCCTGCTCAGCAGGGAGTCTGCTTCTCCCTCTGACCCTCCCCCTTCTCATGCTCTCTCTCTATCTCATTCTCTCTCTCAAATAAATAAATAAAAAATCTTTAAATAAAATAAAATAAAATTAAATTAAATTAAAAAAAAAAATAATTATTTCAGTTGTAGGCCTGGTCCATGTCAGACCCGAGAGATGAACTCAGTGTTTTGACTCCACTGAGTGTTGGCAGTGGTCTCTTCACAAGGCCATGGCTGACTGAAAATGGTATCTGGAAAGGTTTCTTCCCATGAAGAATTTAAGGCAAATTAAATGAGCTCTTATCAGCCAAGATAAATGCCTAGGTAAACGGGCATAGGGAGATTATGATGGGAAATTGTATCAAGAAAATTCCACATTATAACGAACAAGGTCTGAGGGCAAGTGTAAATAGGAGAGTCGATTACTGAGAAGGAGCACTGTGTTATCACCAGATACCCTGGAGCCGGGAAGGGCCTAAATGAGAAGTAGTACAAACAGGGTAGCTAAGGAACACTTAAGGGTACTTTGTGATCTGGTTCTACTCCGAACTCATGTTTTTCTGTTCCTTGACTTGCATTTTACAATTTAATCCTTTATTCAACAAATAGTTACACAGTATCAGGTACTGTTCTAGATCCTGGGAATGGGACTGTGAACAAAAAAAGAGGAAAAGTACTGCTCCCCTGAAGATTAAATTGTAGTTGGAAATACTAAAATGCTTAATAATCTGTCATCATCCTTTTTTTTCCACCTACAACCCTTCTATCTGCAATGCTCTTTCCTTCCCTTCACAAATATTTAATATTCTGCTTAGTTTTCACATCTTTCAGGAAGCTCTTCTGATTTTTACAATCTGGACAATATTCCCATATCTTATATGCCTTTAATATTACACTATATTGTACGTTATCAGTGTTGTTGTTTTTCTTTTTTTTTAACTTAAAGGCAGGGACTGATCTTCTTTGTATGTGTATCACCCTTGTGAAACTCTGTCTCACACACCTGCACGATACAGGTTTGTTCAGTGAAAGAGTAAACGTCCTTTGCAAATACGTCCTTTGCAAAGCTATTCTTGCTTTTTTGCTGTTTGGCTGATTGCGTTTTGGTAAGTGTTTAATCAAATTTTCCAGGGTGGTGTTCTTCATTGATCAAATGATTAGATATCTGCTAAATTTCTACATCAACTTGGAACCATGTAGACGTTTTTTCCTGCTCTTAAAGATCCTTGAAGTAAATAATGAAATATATAAATTAATTATATTAATAGAAGCCTAAGTAAGCATAACGTTCACAGTTAATGTAACTGTTCTGTCTATACCTTTATATTCCCTGTGTAGTGATAGTAAGGTGATGGTTTGTGAATTAAGTACACCTTCCACCCTCCCCTCTCCCCACCCAGAGCTAATGACTGACATTCTTACTATCATTCTCAAAGATTCTGAGCTGCACATTAGCCCAAAGATAATAAAAAAAGAACAAATTCCAAACCCATTAGGGAGAAAAATTACCTATGGAGCTAGAGTTGATCTGATATACCCAGCAAAATTGGGGATAGCAACTTGAATAATGATCCGGAAGACTGACAGAGTGATGGATAGGCTTCTGTAGACCCATGGGGCTTGTAGAGGATTTCTTTGCTCTCTGTCTGCAGTAACAGCAACTGGCGTGGTTTCTTTACTCTGCAGCTGAAGTGTATTAGAATATATGATGAATTAACATGGATTTTTCTTCCTTTTCTCACTGTCAGTTTTATAAAAAAAAAAAAGAAAAAATGCATGTACATGAAAGTCATGTTGTATTTAATAATTATCCCTTCCCTATGATTTGTTTACTGATTATATGTAACCCCTCATTAGGTTAGCGAGTTTCATTTTGTTCTGCTAAATGAGCAGACACTTCAGTGGCTGCTCATATAATCTATTAGCCTACTCTTCACCTTTCCCTTCCGAATTCTTGCTTAAAAGATCAACAGTCCCTTTCGTCTTACTAACAATCTTAGTGCTTCAGAAGTCGTGTGTAGAGTGGGTCGGTGGGCATACCTGCACTGACTTTGCTGCCCTGTGACATAACAGTTGAGTGGCCTTAGCCAAGTCGCTTACCCTTTCTGTGTTTTCTCACTTGTGAATTAAATAACTCACAGTAATGTAATGAAGTTTGAATGATACTGCAAACAAATCATCTAGAACTCTGTAAGCACTCAGAAGTGTTCATTCCTTTCCCCTCCATGAGTATAGCCTTTTTTGGTGACTGTGTTTTCACAATATTTATTTATTTTATTAGAACAAGCAGAGAGGAAACAAAGTGTATAATTTAACCATAGTGTTACTCATGAAGAAACATAGTTATTAGCCCAAGTTCATTTAGCTAGGAAGACCTTGAGACAATAATCTTTAAATTATAACCTGGGTAATCTGGCTTCTACAATTCATAGAATTTTAGGGTAATAAAGGGGAATAGATGGGGGAAAAAACTAATACATTTTGGTGCCTATTACATGCCAGGTTCTGTGCCAAATCCATGATTTCCATTATTTTCTATAATCCCCACAGCAATCCTGAAGGTACTTCTTCTAAGAGTAAATTTAGACTCACCAATGTTAATTCATTTGCCGTTGCTCACCCAGCCAGTTTGTGGTGTATTTTAGATTAAAATCCATGCAATTGTGATCCTAAAATCTGTACCCTACCTTATCATGCTGCCTTCCATATTCAGAGGGATCTTAGGGATAACTTAATCTAACTTTCTCTTTTTAGATGAAGTTTGCTCTAAGGAAATCAACTTGTTTAAGGCAAGCCAAAGCTTGTGTCCTGCATGTTCATTAGATTTTTAAAAAAACCTTTGTTTGACCTATTGCTTTCTTGTAATTGTATTCACATATTTCAACAGTTTTTCTTTGTCCCTGAAATCTTTCATTATTGAGACTACATATCCTCAGATTTTATATGAAGAAGAAAACAGTGGGTTTTAGCCCTCATTTGACTTCCAGTGTGATATTTGGTAATAACTAAATCAGTGGTGAAGAATGCTAGTGGATGATTTTAAAACACTCTGCTAAGTATTAAATGGCAAAAGTGGTCATAACTGTACATACCTAATAAGAACCTTGACAGAACCACTTAAGACTACTTGAAGAATATATACAAAGAAATAAGATTATTTTAAAAAATATATATGTAATTCATCCTTTTTATCAGAGAGCCCATATTTCTCAGAGTCTATAATTTTCTACTTGCCCTAAAAAAGCACACCCCCTTTTTTCCTTCTATTTGTTTATTTTTTCCACCTTTTCAGATCATCTACTCTTTGGGCAGACTGCCTTAGGAATCCTCTAGTTCTTCAAAATAATAGCCAAGAAGTTTTAATATACCCCTCTTCTCAGATCTGTGAAATAGAGCTGTCATAATGGCTGACTTTTAACACAGATGGCATCATTTTAACATCATAAAAGAATTTAGAATTCTGTCAATATGATAGAGATGCTAGAAGGTTCATTGTTTATAAGAGGCTCCAAATGGATAAAACCAAACACAGTAAAAAGCTTATAAAAGATCTTAGGATGTCTTGAAACAACACTTTTGGCAACCCCTTTATGATAACATCTCATAGGAATATACCTAGCCATGAGGTAGAAAGCAAGTTTACTTAGGAATGGTCTGCCATTGAGGCTGGAAGCTATCAGCATTGATTCTTTATAGGTAGCAACCCAAGACTCACGGTGCTGTTTCTGCTGTTAAGGCACCTCTTGCTGCATTCTTCCTCCTTTCTTCTAATCATTTTTCAGCTATCTCCAAATGAATGACACTAGTTAAAGTAAGATCTGTCACTCAATATAACTTTTGAAATTAATGACATAACATAAATTGCAATGCTGAGAACTCAGTAAATGCTGTTCATTTCTCTGCTTTCTATAAATTTTAGTGCAATGAATTTTTCAATAATGTGCATCAATGTCCCAGCACAGTGAAGGCAGGGAGTCAGACTGCGATTGTTTTTCTAGCTTGGCTATCGCTCAAGGTATGAGTTCAATACATGCTGACTGAATCAATCCATGTATAGTTATACCACTTTATTTATACATATGTTGTTATATGAAGATTTAGATATGATTACATGTTAATGCTACTGAAAGTGCTTGTATATACTCCCTTCACACATATGTAAGCTTATTCTAAGATATTATAAATTATGGATTAATTAGGATAATCACTTTTATCTTCAACTATGATATTTTATTCACTTATTTGAACAGAGGTCTATGTCAAAATTTTATATATATGTAACCGATTTCAGGTTTGAAATTTCACAAACATTTTTCCATTTGATCCTTATATCTGCAGAAAGGAAAAGTCGATATTAGTATTCTTTTTCTAAGACTTATTTATTTATTTTGGAGAGAGAGAGAGAAAAAAGTGCACATGCACACAGGGAGAGGGACAGGGGGAGAGAATTTCAAGCAGACTCCCCTCTGTCAGGGAGCCCTACTCAGGGTGATCCCATGGCCCTAAGATCATGACATGAGCCGAAATCGAGAGTTGGTTGCTCAACTGACTGAGTCACCCAGGCGTCCCTAGATATTAGTATTCTTATTTTAGAAACTGAGAAGAAGATATAAGTTAATTTGAACCCATCAGTTTATTGATGCTAAAGTAGTGAATAGTTATTTTTATAACAAAATTAATTTGCCAAATATTTATGTTTAGAAAATTCATCAAAGTATTTTTATATGTAAACACATATGCTTATTCACCATAATGTTGGGTATGTGTCAGAGAAGTGAATTTCGGATCTTTCCAGAAGGCTCTTCTCTAAATGGATGTACAATATCATTATTGTTGTAATCAGTGATAATTTTCTTTTCCTGTAGTATCAGTCTCCTTCCTTCAGATTCTTTGTGCTGGTGAGATAACACAGCATCCCTCTTGAGTAAGGCTGAAGTCATTGCATATTCTATGGAGAAGATGTAAGCTGTGGACAAATGAAAACTGCTGCTGTGTTTTATCTGGCTTCTTAGAGATAAGCACTCTAAGGTCAAGATAAGTTTTTATGCTCCTGTGCTCTTTATTAATTGCTTTAAATTATGATAAGAGGTCAAAACACAGGGGTCCTTCTAATTTATTTCCTAATTATTATGTTTGTAGGTCTGTATGTATTTGTGTATGTGTATACACATATAATGTCTCAGAGGGAAAAGGGGAAAAAAAGTAATATACAATGAAATTTAAAGACAAGAAATGTGAAAAGAGACATGGTACTTTGACAGCCAGAACAACATTTTAAAATATGGTTTGTGGCCATGTTGGAGATAGTCTGTCAGTTTGAAAAGAAAAAATCCAAAATCCATGATACTATTTTTTTCACAGCCTTAAACAGACCTGAAATGTAAGATTAATTTTTATTTGCATAGAAATCCCATTACTCATATAATTAATGATAATTATGTCCTCTAAAGCTATACATGTCCTTTTGAGGATCACATTGGTTTGTTTGTCTACAAATATCTAGCTAATAGGATGCAGTTTGTCTCACCTAATATATTTTCATGCAATTTTCATGCTACTGTTAACATTATTAAGTTTGTAATTTTGGTTTTTATGCTTGGGCTGCATTATATCTTCAGTTCTCAAAAATGGACCCATGACTAAAATGTGGTTTACTGAAGCATAAAAAGTGATGAAAAGAGTAACATAAATAGTACAACCCAAAATAACATCATAAACAAAGAGCGAAGTGGTCTCTAGTGGTGAATATGGAATGAAAATCTCTATATGCTGGGACACATAAATCTTCAAGTGTCACGACTTCACATATGTGACAGGAAAAGAAAAGAGCAAATAGGAAGTACATTTATGAATATCTTAAAAAATTGAATTATATTTGACTGGAGATTAATTTACCACACTTCCCCAGTTCATTTTCCATTATAAACCCTTGTCAAACGGGCATAAATGTCTGGCAAGACTCTTTCTTGAAGGATTAATTGATGTGTTCCCTCTGCTTCCTTTTGAGGTTTCCAGCTTTTACCCTGAGCAATATTCCACTCTTCTGGACTGCATGAGTTAGGGAAATTGCCCATTTAAGAATAAAAAAATAAAAAATAAATAAAAAGTCTAATATCATACAGGAAGGAAAGAAAAGAGAAAAGAAGGTTGGGAGGAAATCAAGAGGGGAGCTAAGAGGAAGAAAAGAGAGGGCAGAGAAAAGAAGAAGGGCTTAAAAGCCCCCAATCTTATCTGAAGAATAGGCAGAAAATACCTTCATTTTTAGGCACCCGAACTGCGTGGATTCTGGCTGCATTGCTATTATTTCTGTTCCCCATGGAGAGGTCCACCAACTGATAAACAGCAGCCCTTTGATTTGAACATCCAGTTGCAATGAAGCTGTCCTACAACCTAAAGACTCTACCTTCATTTTGCCCACTCAAAAATGTCTCATTATATGTGACTAATCCACCATTCTATAGTCTGGGGTACAATCTACACTCCTCCAATGGGGGAAACTTATACCAACTCTCTGGTGGGGTGGTAATGGTGATGGGTTGAGGGACCTGGTAATAATAAGTTGGAAATTGTCATTTGATCTGTGGGATCTATTTTCATGCAATAAAATTGATCAATTTTGTTGGTAGACATACTGAAGAGACCAAAAGTTGGGGCAGCATTTATGGTTGCACTCTTTATAGCAAAAACAACTTAGAAAACTAGAGTCAACTGCAATATTAATGACAAATTTTATACTCAAAGAGAAAGCAGAAGAAGCTAGGGTCAGAAATCTTTCAAATGATATTTTAGGATGATGCATAATATTAATTATTAAAGGAGGAAGAATAATTATTATGTGGTAGATGCCTGCATATATTTTGCTAAACAGTAGAATGAAACCAACTGTGCAGACTATGAATAAATTCTTGGCTTACGCATTGTACAGATATGAGGATATGAGGGAATTATACTCGATGGCTTTTTATTATGTTTATCAGTGAGGAACTCATGCTATAGGATAAGAGATTTTTTTATTTGGTTACCATTTATTTTGTGATCTGGCATTTGTGGCTGTGGCCTTACAAGAGGGTTGGGAGAAAGAACAGGGGTTATTTTGTGAACCAGTTTGGGTATACTTTAGTACCAATGTACACATGATTTCACTGAAAGTAAGTATTTTGTGAACACTGATATGCTTTCTGACTTTGACTTCATGGATCAAAAAGTTGCAAAAATAGAATGAAACAAGATAAATACCTCAGGAAAAAAAAAATAGTGAAATGGAGATAAGTAATTTACCTGACAAAAAGTTCAAAGTAATGGTCAAAAAGGATGCTCACCAAACTGGAGAGGAAAATGTATAAACAGAGTGAGAACTTCAACAAAGAGATAGGAAATATAAGAAAGTACCAAATAAAAGTCAGAGTTGAAGTAAAATTATTGAACTCAAAAATATACTAAAGAGATTTAACAGCCAACCAGATGAAGCAGAAGAAAAGTTCAGTCAACTTGAAGACAAGGCAGTGGAACTCACCCAATCAGAACAGCAGAAATAAAAAAAGAATTAAAAAAGTGAAGATGGGGAGGAGGAGCAAGATGGCAGAGGAGTAGGAGACCTAAATTTCATCTGGTCCCAGGAATTCACCTAGTTAGGGATCAAACCATTATGAACACCTATGAACTCAACAGGAGATTGAAGAAAAGAATAGCAGCAACTCTCTGAACAGAAAAGTGACCACTTTCTGGAAGGTAGGACGTGCGGAGAAGTGAATCCGAGGTGATATTCGGGAGGATAGACGGTGGAGAGGGGGGCTCCGTCAGCTGCTACTGGCAGGGGATAGAGCAGCAGAGCACAAAATTGGGACTTTTAAAGAAGTTGGCTCTGCGGAGGGACGTCGCTGCAGTGACTAAGCTGGGGGTGGAACCCTCACTGGGACAGTGTAGTCTCAGGACCCTCAGAGTCACAGAAAGACCAGGGGTGCCTGAGTGCAGCAGAGCTCTCAGGTATTGGAGCAGGGAAGCCGGCTGCAGAGACGGAGCCCAGGAGTGGCCTCTCAGCTCCGGGTTGCCATAAACTGTGATCCACGGCACAGTGGGGCCCCTGCTCTTCCAGCAGGGACCCAACAAGTGGCAGATCCAGGGAGACTCCTCTTCCTCCCCCGGGAGGAGTGGCACAGGAGCACACCGCAGGGATCTGCTGGGTTTGGAGACTCCACACAGTGTCAGGTGCCAGAGATATAAACACTCCATCACAGGCCGGTTGAGCACGGAGTGCGGCCGGAGACCGGGGAGACGGGAGTGATTGACTGCTTTCCTCTGGGGGTTCACTGAGGAGTGGGGCCCTGAGTTCTCGGCTCCTCTGGGCAGAGATTGGGAGGCTGCCATTTTCACTCTCGTCCTCCAAAGCTGTACGGAAAGCTTGCAGGGAACAAAATCTCCTGAGAACAAACCGGGGCAGATTACTTAGCCCGCCCCCGGCAAGGGCGGGGCAATTCTGCCTCCGCAAAGACATTTGGGAACCACGGCAACAGGCCCCTCCCCCAGAAGATCAGCAAGAACAGCCGGCCAAGACCAAGTTTACCAATCAATGAGAACAGCAGAACTCCAGCACTAAGGGAATACTGTACATAGAATTCATGGCTTTTTTCCCCATGATTCTATAGTCTTTCAGAGTTAATTTTTATTTTTTTTAACTTTCTTTTTCTTTTTTGTTTTTTTTTTTAATTTCTCTTTTTCCCTTTTTCATCCAACATCTTATCAATCCCTTCTTTAAAAATCTTTTTTATTTTTCATTTTTAGAGTCATATTCTATCCCTTCACAGTAGTTAACCTTATTTTTGGTATATATATGTAAGTTGTTCTCTCTTTAAAATTTTGAGATACAGTTTCTTCTAACAGACCAAAATATACCCTAAATCTCTAGTGCATGGCTTTGTTCTAGTCTCCTGCCTGATCACTTTCTCTCCCCCCCTTTTTTTTTAAATCCTCTTCTTTCTTTTTTCAACCAAATTCTTATCAATTCCTTTTATAAAATCTTTTATAATTTTTCATCCTTACAGTCATATTCCATCCCTTCATCATATTTACCCTTATTTTTGTACATATATAAGTTTTTCTTTCTTTAAAACTTTGGGAGGCACTTTCTTCTAACAGACCAAAATATGCCCCAAATCTAGTGTGTGGCACTGATCTATGGGCCGGCCTGATCATATTTGATCATATTCTGTTTTTTTCTTTTTCTTTTCTCTTTCTTTCCCAGCCAATTATATAAGCCAATTAATAACAAAAGAAAAGAAACACATCAACAACAATACAATAATAGTGGGGGACTTTAACAACCCCCTCACTGAAATGGACAGATCATCTAAGCAAAAGATCAACAAGGAAATAAAGACTTTAAATGACACACTGGACCAAATGGACTTCACAGATCTATTCAGAACATTCCATCCCAAAGCAACAGAATACACATTCTTCTCTAGTGCCCATGGAACATTCTCCAGAATAGATCACATCCTAGGTCACAAATCAGGTCTCAACTGGTACCCAAAGATTGGGATCATTCCCTGCATATTTTCAGACCACAATGCTTTGAAACCAGAACTCAATCACAAGAGGAAAGTAGGAAAGAACTCAAATACATGGAGGCAAAAGAGCATCCTACTAAATAATGAATGGGCCAACCAGGAAATTAAAGAAGAATTAAAAAAATTCATGGAAACAAATGAAAATGAAAACACAACTGTTCAAAATCTTTGGGATGTAGCAAAGGCAGTCCTAAGAGGAAAGTATATAGCAATACAAGCCCTTCTCAAGAAACAAGAAAGGTCTCAAATACACAACCTAACCCTACACCTAAAGGAGCTGGAGAAAGAACAGCAAATAAAGCCTAAACCCAGCAGGAGAAGAGAAATTTTAAAGATCAGAGCAGAAATCAATGAAATAGAAACCAGAAGAACAGTAGAACAGATCAACGAAACTAGGAGCTTGTTCTTTGAAAGAATTAACAAGATTGATAAACCCCTGGCCAGACTTATCAAAAAGAAAAGAGAAATGACACAAATAAATAAAATCATGAATGAAAGAGGAGAGTTCACAACCAACACCAAAGAAATACAAGCCCAGAAATGGACCCTCAACTCTATGGTCAACTAATCTTTGACAAAGCAGGAAAGAATGTCCAGTGGAAAAAAGACAGTCTCTTCAACAAATGGTGTTGAGAAAACTGGACAGCCACATGCAGAAGAATGAAACTGGACCATTTCATTACACTACACACAAAAATAGACTCAAAATGGTTGAAAGACCTAAATGTGAGGCAGGAGTCCATCAAAATCTTACAGGAGAACACAGGCAGCAACCTCTTCGACCTCAGCCACAGCAACTTCTTCCTAGAAACATCGCCAAAGGCAAGGGAAGCAAGGTCAAAAATGAACTATTGGGAATTCATCAAGGTAAGAAGCTTTTGCACAGCAAAAGAAACAGTCAACAAAACCAAAAGACAACTGACAGAATGGGAGAAGATATTTGCAAATGACATATCAGATAAAGGGCTAGTATCCCAAATCTATAAAGAACTTATCAAACTCAACACCGAAAGAACAAATGATGCAATCAAGAAATGGGCAGAAGACATGAACAGACATTTTTCCAAAGAAGACATCCAAATGGCCAACAGACTCATGAAAAAGTACTCAGCATCGTTCGGCATTGGGGAAATCCAAATCAAAACCTCAATGAGATACCACCTCACACCAGTCAGAATGGCTAACATTAACAAGTCAGTAAATGACAGATGTTGGCGGGGATGCAGAGAAAGGGGAACCCTCCTACACTGTTGGTGGGAATGCAAGCTGGTGCAGTCTGGACAACAGTATGGAGGTTCCTCAAAAAGTTGAAAATAGAGCTACCATATGACCCAGCAATTGCTCTACTGGTTATTTACCCCAAAGATACAAATGTAGTGATCTGAAGGGGTGTGTGCACGCTGATGTTTATAGCAGCGATGTCCACAATAGCCAAGCTATGGAGAGCACCAAGATGTCCATCGACAGATGAATGGATAAAGAAGATGTGGTGCATGTATACAGTGGAATATTATGCAGCCATCAAAAGGAATGAAATTATGCCATTTGCAACGACATGGATGGAACTGGGGGGTATTATGCTGAGCGAAATAAGTCAATCAGAGAAAGACGTATCATATGACCTCACTGATATGTGAAATTCTTAATCTCATGAAACAAACTGAGGGTTGCTGGAGTGGAGGGGGGTGGGAGGGATGGGGTGGCTGGGTATGTGCTATGGTGAGCTCTGTGAATTTTGTAAGACTGTTGAATCACAGACCTGTACCTCTGAAACAAACAATACATTATATGTTAAAAAAAAAAAAAAAAGAAGAAGAAGATAGCAGGAAGGGAAAAATGAAGTGGGGGAAATTGGAGGGGGAGATGAACCATGAGAGACTATGGACTCTGAGAAACAAACTGAGGGTTCTAGAGGGGAGGAGGTGGGGGCATGGGTTAGCCTGGTGATGGGTATTAAAGAGGGCACGTATTGAATGGGGCACTGGGTGTTATACGCAATGAATCATAGAACACTACATCAAAAAGTAATGATGTAATGTATGGTGATTAACATAACATAATAAAAAAAAAAAGTGAAGATGGTTTAAGGGACTTATACGACAGCACCAAAGGACTAACACTGGCATTATAGGGTTCATATAACAGAGAAAGGGGTAGATGACTTAATTGAAGAAATAATCAATGAAAACTTCCCTAACCTAGGGAAGGAAACAGATATGTAGATCCAGGAAGTCCAGAGAGTTCCAAATAAAATGAACCTAAAGACATTATAATCAAAAGACACTTAAAGTCATAATATTGAAAAGTCAAAAGTTAAGACAAGGAAAGAATCTTAAAAGCAGCAAGGGAATAATAACTTGTTAGGAACAAAGGAACAAGACTATCAGTAGATTTTTTAGCAAAAATTTTGGGGCCCAAAGTGCCCTCATGATATATTCAAGTGCTGAAAGAAAAAACTTTCAACCAAGAATACTCTAAATGTCGAAGTTATCACTCTGAATTGAAGGAAAGTTGAAGAGTTTTCAGGACAAAAAAAAGCTAACGGAGTTCATCACTATTCAAATTGAAAACAAAGAAGTAAAACTGTCACTATTTGCAGATGGCATGGTAATACACATAGAAAATCCTAAGGACTCCATTGAAAAACTGTTAAAACTAAAAAACAAACTTCATAAAATTGCAGGATATGTAGTCAATATACAAAAACAGCTTCATTTCTATACACTAATAATGAACTATCAGAAAGAGAAATTAAGAAAACTATCCATTTACAGTTGCATCAAAAAGAATGAAATACCTGAAGATAAATAACCAAAGAGATAAAAGGCATGGACACTGAAAAATATAAGACATTAATGAAGGAAAGCGAAGAATACAGAAATAAAAAGAAAGATATTCTCTGTTCATGATTGAAAGGCCTGCAGGACTGTCCTGCAATGTATTTCTTACTGGTATGTGAACAGAGAAATGCTAAAATTGAGAAGAAGAGTTTAGAATTCTTTGCAGTAATTGTATGGTAATTTGACAATGTACTGCATGTGAGCCTGAGATCAGTGGACTCACTTAACTGAGCAGGTTTAGACCAGTTTTGGTGAAGTTCATCTTATGAAGTAAGTTGATGTAGAGTGAGATGTTTATGTGTCATAGGATTACAGTTCAACATGTGGTACTTCAAAGTTTGTAAAGTATAACTCAAAATGGTATATAAATCAGAGAAAATGTATCATTTGTTTTTTAATGACATTATTTCTAGGTCATTTTCTTTTGTGTTTTAACTAGAACTGGCTTTAAACTTGTAGTTTAACAGTATTGTATTAGGTAAAATAAAGAAGTGATATTTACATTATTTATTTTCATTCCTAATGATGTAATGATGAAACATTCTTCACTGAACTACTTTGTGAAGACAATATAAAACTTTTCTAAATGTTGCAAAATGGTAGGGTAAAAACAAATCTGAGCCTAGGTAAAGAAAGGGTTTATTCAAAAGGACGATTGCAATAGAAGGAAGGGAGCAATTGTGGTAGGGTGAGGGAGGCTTTGACCATACGATCTGCAGTCTCCAACTTCAGGCAAAAAGGAATTTTCCCTTATAGAGATGAGAAACAAGGCAAGAAAGAACTAAGTGAGGAGGGGGGGAATGAATAGGAGGTGTGATCAGTTGATCAAACAATGTCTTCCACTGAGGTCAACTGACTCTTTTTTTTTTTAATTTTATTTTATTATGTTATGTTAATCACCATACATTACATCATTAGTTTTTGATGTAGTGCTCCATGATTCATTGTTTGCGTATAACACCCAGTGCTCCATTCAATACGTGCCCTCTTTAATACCCATCACCAGGCTCACCCATCCCCCCACCCCCTCCCCTCTAGAACCCTCAGTTTGTTTCTCAGAGTCCATAGTCTCTCATGGTTTGTCTCCCCCTCCGATTCTCCCCCCCTTCATTTTTCCCTTCCTACTATCTTCTTCTTTTTTTTTTAACATATAATGTATTATTTGTTTTAGAGGTACAGGTCTGTGATTCAACAGTCTTACACAATTCACAGCGCTCACATAGCACATACCCTCCCCAGTGTCTATCACCCAGCCACCTCATCCCTCAACTGATTCTTGATTCTCCAGAAAGTCTGTATGGAAGCATTGGTCCACATTCTGATGATGATGGCTTAGGCTGGGCATGACTCAAAGCTGGGTTCAGTGTGTTCTGAAGGGAGGAGAGAAACTTAAGTTTACATAAGTTAAGTTGGCTGGTATGTTGTGCAGATTGGTCAATGAATACAAATAGTTAAGCTAATCATGGATGAGACAAAGAATGGGAATTTAATCTGTGTCTAGCCTTGTCATAGGTAAACAGATTGGGGGACATCCTTGATTCTTATCCAAGTCATATGAGGAAGAATGGTTCTTTGCAGTAAGTTGCTTTACAGAGCACAAAAGAATCAAAGGTAATTTCTTTCTTTTTTTTTTAATTTTTATTTTATTTTTATTATGTTCAGTTAGCCAGCATATAATACATGGTGCAGCCATTCTGGAAAACAGTTTGGAGGTTCCTCAAAAAGTTGAAAATAGAGCTACCATAGGATCAAGGGTAATTTCTTAAGCATTACTGTTTTTTCAGGAGCACAGGGCTCAAGTAGAGTTTAACATTGTCAGTTTCCCCATTTGCTTAAGCCAAATGAATAGCATTCATCTCTGAACAACTCAGAGGTAATAAAACACCAAAGTGGGGGCAAAGCAGGTTCTAAGAATTAGGCTCCTGAGGACTATTGTTGGCATTGTTTCTGTAAAATCACTTAAACCATTTGTTGAAAGATGGTGGCAAAGGTCAGTTGTGTTAGGTTTACACGTCTTAAAAGAGTGATGTCTGAATTAAAAAAAAAAGAGAGAAATATGAATATAAAAGTTTGACTAACATAAAGAGCCAGAGTTGAACACTGGAATGTAACCAGTACAGTGAATTCCAAGAATTTGATGGGTAAAAATGGATGGATAAAAAAAAGTGATGCAGCACTGCTCATTCAATTTCTTGAAGCTTATAAGATGTCGATAGTCCTGGTGATGTTGGACAGTTCTCTCTCCTCTAAGAGCGGGCATGGCCTGCACATTTTATGAGACTTCCTTGATGACCCTGACAGCAGATTGGACAGGGAGAAACCTGTCCCATGCATGGTCTACTACAGTGATGAGCCCTTCAAGGTTACCAAGTCTTCAGAATTTAGCTCATAGTGCTTCTTCAGATGTTGAGAACAAAGGCCTGATATAAGGCTACTTAGAGTTCAGATAAGAATCTAGTTCGGCAAGTTTTAGCTCTTTGTGATACCAAGTTAGTAAGGAAGGAGAAAAATTGAAAACATAATTTGGGGATATAGCAAGATACTGAAGGAAACTGGAAGAATTGAAAATATTGTAAGGTTTGACAATGCATGCCGGACAAAAGGATTCAGTCCAAATTACATGGAGATAACAAAATTGGTTTTTCATATCCACCAGTTACTTAGAATTTGCAAAGTGGTACAAAAGAGCTCAAAAACTATTAACAGGACCGGATTATGATAACCTGCATATATATGTTATAGTTTTTCATTGAAACAGAATTTCTCTCTATAGTCCTCTTTCTTTTGATCAAAGATACTGTCAAATAAAGATTATTCTAGACCATAAGTTAAGGCTCCTCTCATTAGATTTGGCTTCATTATTTACATACTTATGGTAATAATGGTGATTTACCTTTACTGGCAGGAATTTTGAAATTTGCTTTGCTGAAATTTTTTGTAAGAAATCTCAGATCGAGGTTTTAAAATTCTGTTAAGGCAAGGAAGCCAAACAAATGACTGCACGTTTCACCTGCAGTACCTATAGGTTTGTGAATTTCCCTCTTCTAGAGGGAAATATTCTAAAAGTTTTCTTTCCCTGCAAGGAAAGTCTTTTCATTACTCACCTGTAGGCCTGGGAACTCTGTATGCTAGTTACCTCACCAGTTTTCCTAATAGGTTTTGTGATAATTAGCTCCATAAAGGTAACTTTAAGTCCTTAAATCAAAGTGTCTAGTCACATCTGATTGGAAAGCATCATTCTCCAATATGACATTTCAGTCAAGGCCTTAGTTTATTAGCAATGTTTCCAGTTATGTCCTGTTAACAATGGAAACATTCTTATCAAAGCTAAGCAAAATAAAATAAGAATATTTAATTAATAAAAGTTTCCAAAATGACAATATTTAATTAATATTAGAATAAGAATATTTAATTAATAAGTTTCCAAAATGTGGAAAGATGAGGTAGAAAGAGAAGGGCATATGTTTCATGTCTATTTACACAAGTACAGTCTACTAAATTTTTAGGAGTTAGAGGGAGCATGAGAGAAAACAGAAAGGGTTTCTTTGTATCTGGAAGATAGGGTATTAAATTATCAGCAGTATTCCAAGCAAAACCCATAATAATCCTTTATCAGTTCATTCAGTCTTGTGTAATTAATTTCGTTCTAATCGATTTAGGGTTAACAGTCTCATGAACCCATCTGCTTCTACACTAGAGTTTTGGAAATCCTGACTCAGTCTAATAATATAATCTCAAATTTATTTAGGCAATGCCATCTGAAACCTATGCTCAAGGGTACCTGGCATAGTCATTTTCTAAGATAGTCTTTTTTTTTTTTTTTTAAGGAAAATCATTCTGGTCTATAGTTGATTTGCAAGTACTTTCCGGGAAGCATGAGAGTAAGAAAAAACTATGTGTAGAGTATGCAAAACTTCAAAATAGTTGTGATTAAATTACTTTTGATAATTTTCAAAAGTGAAAGATCTAATGAAATCTCATTTAAAAATAATGCAACTGACAAGGAAATTTGTTTTGTGGCATGCAAAACAAAGTTGATTAAAAATCATAGTGAGAAGAGATTTTAAAAGTATACATAAAGTGTAACATGATTGAATCTTAGCACAAAAGTGAGAAAACTTTTTTTTTAAAGATTTTATTTATTTGAGAGAGAGCGAGAGCACGAACAGAAGCGGGGAGGGAGGGGCAGAAGAAGAGGGAGAAACACACTCCTTGCTGAGTAGGGAGTACAATGTGGGGCTCAATCCCAGGACCCTGAGATCATGACCTGAGCTGAAGGCAGATGCCCAACTGACTGAGCCACCCAGGTGCCCCAAGAACCTTATTGTCTTAAGTAATTAAGTCCATGGTAAAGTCAAAAGAAAACACAAGAAACAATTCTGATATGACAGAACTTTTGGCTTCTAGGCAGGTTATTCAGAAGGTTAATACACCTCTTATAACCTCTTACTAAGAGCAGACCAATAATTCAAGAAATTTTGTCATTTTAACAGAGAAAACCAGATTCTAGTTTTGCATCATTATACAGTTGACCCTGAAAAATATGGAGGTGAGGGGGTGCTGATCCCCAATGAAGTTGAAAATCCCCTTTTGACTCCCTCAAAACTTATGACTGATAGCCTACTGTCGACCAGAAGCCTTACTGATATATTTTTTTTTGTTATTTTTTTATGTTATATGTATTATGTACTGTATTTTTACAATAAAGTAAGCTAGAGAAAAGAAAATGTTATTATAAGAAAATCATAAGGGAGAGAAAATACATTTATGGTACTCTACTGTATTTACTGAAAAAAAATTTGCATATAAGTGGATCCCTGCAGTTCAAACTCATGTTGTTCAAGGGTCAACTATAACATTTTATACAAAAGCCCCTTACAAAAATGTCTTATAAATAAACCCATCAGAGCTTTGATAGCTTTGAGCAGAACAAATAAAATTGTTTTTTCTGTGGAACTTTACAATTTTCTATACCCATTCAAGTTTCGTCTTCCACTTTCCCCTTTCTTATATGGAACAACTAATTATTTTACATGGGAACAGAACTACTCTCTCTTCTTTTAGCAAAAATATTTCCTGCATACCTTATATGGAAAACTATTTTTCTCTGCCACTATTTCTCTTAGTAGAACCTCATTAACATATAGTGATTACAAATTTTAAATACATTAACTTCTATTTCACAGAGAAAAGTATAAAGTATATAATTGTGAATGTCTTAGGCCGGGGTTTTGTTGTAGAGCTTAGGAATATACATCTTCTCACTTTTATAACCATATATGTCCTTGTAATATAATTTGTCAATGTGGCCAAAAATGAATACATTCATTAACAGACCCAAATACATACAGCTTTAAGATTAGGCTTAGTAATTTATATTTCAGTATTTTATCTTAGAAATGATTTAGGTAATTAAACAATAGTCCTTAATTAACCAAATTTAACATAAGTCGAAGATTTTAAGTTACAAAAATCTTGGAGATTATGCCTTCACACTGACATATCAAAAAACATAATTATTGTTGAAATAAAGTTTGTTAGAATGATTCAATTTGATTAATCATAAATTTACATTTTCATAATCTTAAACATCTAGTAGATACAATGCAGGTTTATTTAGTCAGTAACGTGTAAGTTTAGGAAGAACTTACCCAAATAAAAAAAAAAGAAAAAGATTGACTTAACCTCAATTTCTGGCTATTTTAAGAATATTCTATTTATGTAAGCCCTTATTTGTCTCTAAGCCAATTAGAATAGAGCTCCTTTAAGTCATTTTATAATTTAACTTGGTAATTGCCTAGAGGCAGGGAAATATTACACATACATACTATGTCAGTCTGCTTGGGCAGGCAAAATGAAATACTCTTTGTGGCTCTTTTCAGAGACAGCCTGGTGCTGAAACCAAGGTAGCGATTCACTCTCTGAGATCAAGTAGGAATCAGCCTTGTCCTCTGGGTTTGTGTTGGGAGTGGCAGCCCCGATGATCTCTGAATTGCCTTTGGAGCCATTTTCCCTTTTTCTTGAAGAATGATACATGTATATTCACAGATGGATAAATTTATGGTCCTGTCCTGTAGAATCCCAGAAATCTGACAGCCTTCGTTCACTCTGTTCTGTTTTCTCTGTCCCCTGTAGTTCTAGCTGGCACTGTTTCTGCTTATGTAATCCCATCTCTGGCTCTGGTCTGTTGAGATGGCTGAAACCGATTAAATCCATGAATTGCACCCATGATTTCTTTATCAAATGATTGTACAGCCGCACTCTTAGTGTTCTCCTCAGAACTTGTTTCCTTGTTTTTTGTAATATGGATAGGCTGAAAATTTTCCAAATCTTCAGTTCTGGTTCCTTTTTGCTTAAGTTACTTCAAGTTATCGTTCCTCTTGCAAGTTATGTAAGTGGTAAGGAAAAGCAAGCTTCTCCTTCAAAACTTTGCTTAGAAATTTCCTTAGCCAAATATCCAAATTCTACCTTCTCCAAAACACGAGAACACAGCCAAGTTCTTTGCCACTTTGTAACAATGATCACCTTTCCTTCAGTTTCCATTAACCTGTTCCTCATTTGCATCTGAAACTTCACAAAAATTACCTTTAATGTCCATGTTTCTATTAACAGTCCCTTCAAGATGATCTGGGCTATTTCTAGGAAGCACCTCAAAACTCTTCTGGCATCTATGCATCACTCAGTTCTGAAACTACTTCCACATATTTAGGCATTCATTATAGCAGTGCCCCACTTCCCAGTACCAAAATTTGTATATTAGTCTGTTGGGGCTGGCATAGCAAAATATCACAGACTGATGGCTTAAATAATAGAAATTTATTTTCTCACTGTTCTGGATAGTTTAAAACCAAGGTGCCAGCATGATCAGGTGCTGGCGAGAGCTCTCTTTCTGGCTTGCAAACTGCTGCCTCTCACATGGCCTTTCTTCTGTGTGTGCAGGGGGTAGTGGTGAAGAGAGAGAGAGTGTGAGTGACAGAGACAGAGAGAGAGAGAGAGATCATTTCAGTGTCTCTTTTTCTTATAAGGATACCAGCTCTATGAGAACTCCTTCCTTATGACTTCCCTTAACCATAATTACCTCTCTAAAGACCCTATGTCCAAATATAGTCACATTGGGGGTTAGAGCTTTAATATATGAATGCGTGGGGGGATTCAGTTTGCAGCACATTCATACATATGTATGCATACATATATAGACAGACAGACCCAAATACAGAGATTATAGGTCCAGTTCTAAAATTTTACATATGAAGGTGCCTGGGTGGCTCAGTAATTAAGTGTCTGCCTTGGGCTCAGGTCATGATCCCAGGATCCTGTGATCGAGTCCCACATTGGGCTCCCTGCTCAGTGGGGAGCTTGCTTCTCCCTCTCCCACCCCCCCTGCTTGTGTTCCTGCTCTTGCTATCTCTCTCTCTGTCAAAATAAATAAATAAAATCTTAAAAAAAATAAAATTTTACCTATGAGTCAGACATAACCACAGAAATACAAAACTCACTGGTTTATAGGAAAGGTCTTGCTCTCATCTTTGCTCCACTTGTATATCATTATCAGAACTGTGCTTCAGGCTGATGGGACAATTGAGGTTACCTGCTCAATATAAGACTTGAAGAATACCCACAAATGTTTGTGGGGGAGACTTTTAAATTTTCTAAGTAATCTCTATACCCCACATGGGGCTCTAACTCACAACCATGAGATCCAGAGTTGTATGTTCTACTGACTGAAACAGCCAGGCACCCCCTTTTAATTTTTTTTTTTTAATATGTTTAGTCTGTAGGTTAAATTTTGTTTAGTCTGTAGGTTAAATTTTGGACAAGGGACTTGTTTAGTCTGTAGGTTAAATTTTGGACAAGGGACTAAATAGAGAGCAAGTGGCCATCTGGGTGTTTCCAAACCTGTATGAGTGACATAAAACTAGCCTGCTTTTTACTAGTTAGCTTTTTCTGTCTCAAGTGGTTGCTTTGGGGGTTCCTGAGCCCCTCCAGAGGACACAGTAAAGGGGAGGAGCATCAAAAGCTGGAGTGTAGAGTGGCTGTAGGGGTTGAAGGGCCAGGGTGGGAGGGAAAGGTCTGGCAGAGATGGATAGAGGGGTGGAAATTGGAGCTATTGAGGCGGGGTAGGGGGAGGGTGGGCAGATAAGGATTCACTGGAGCTGAAGGGAAGATCAAAGGCAGCAAAAAGGAAAAAAGATAAGGGGTGGGTGATTGGTGTGGGAAGTTATAAATGGTCCAGTTGGGGCAGTCCCAAATTTCCAAAACATTTAGAACATTGAAATTTTAAATGGTTCTATAGTGATATTTTACCTTTTCTCAAGATACTGAACTGAAGAGTGCCTCTTATGGATTAAATGTTTGCACATATCCCAAATTCATATGTTGAAGCCCTAACCCTCAGTGCAATGGTATTTGAAGATAGGGCTTTAGGAAGGAATGAAGGTTATATGAAGACATGAGGGCAGGGTCCTCCTGATGGGATTAGTGCCTTTCTAAGAAGAGATACCAGAAAGCTTTTCTCTCTGAGAAAAGCCATGTGAATACATAGCAAGAAAGCAGCCATCCACAAAGCAAGGTCACTAGAACCCAACCATGCTGATACTATGATTTCAGACTTCCAGCTTCCAGAATTGTGAGAAAGTAAATTTCTGTTGTTTAAGCTTGCCAGTCTATGGTATTTTGTTATGACAGCCAGAGCAAACTAAGACAGTGACATATGGGAAAACATGTAGTCAATGGGAGAAGAGGAGGCAGGAGACTAATAGAGTGAAAGTTACTCATAGGAATAGATAATTAAACCAGAGATACAACCTTAAGTGAGCTGAGAAAGAGGCCCACTTGATTAATTCTTTCACACAATCCCCAAAGAACCAAGGAAATTCTTCTATGTATTACCAAGTTGAGGAGCTAAGGAAATTCCCTCACACAATCCCTGACTTGAGGAGCTAAGGAAAGACAGAAAGGGCCTCACAGAAAGCCAAAAAATTGTCTGTGCATGAAAGAACCAAAGTAACTCTTTACCATGTTACAACAGACAGTTGTCCAGAACAATGCATGGGGAATTGAGACTCACCACTGTGGTGAGTTCTCCAGCTGAGAAAGGACACAAAAGACCAGAGAAGTTGGAGTGAATTCAGGTGAAGACAGGAGGTTCTCAGGGTGGGCAGGACTCCATCTCAGTCCCAGCACCCAAAAACTTTCAAATGAAAACAAATCAAGACCTACATATGGAGAGATTTTATTTGAAAAGACGATTGAAATAGGGAGATGTAGACTATTGCATTAGGGAGAGCTCTCCAACCATTAAGATCTACAAGTATCTCAAAGGTCAGGCCAAAAGGAATTTTTTGGAGGGGATGTGGGTTGAGCAGGTGTTGTGATCAGACATTTGATCAAGGAACTAATTTTCCTATGGTCAGCTGATTCTTGGGAGGGTCTTCTGTGGAGGTTGTTTCACATTCTGATGATGGTCTTAGAGTGGATAAAATTCAGGGTCTTGGAAGTAGGAGAGAAACCTAACTAAAGTTTGGTCGTGTTGGAAGGTCTTTTGTCCAGATTGGTCAGTGGATACAAATAGTTCAGCTAGTCAAGTATAAGACAAAGAATGAAAATTTGTAGGATCTGTGTCTGGCCTTGAGATAGGTAAGCAAGAGACATTCTTGAGTCTTATCTAAGTCCTATATGAGTAAATGTGGTTCTTTTCAGTAAGCCATTTCTCAGAACCCAATTGGGTGAGTGTGTGTGTGTGTGTGTGTGTGTGTGTGTGTGTGTGTGTGTCTGTGTTTGTGTATGTTGGGGGTCAGTTCTTAGCCGTTGCTGTTTCCAGGAGCACACTGCCTATGTTAGGATCCACTTTGTTAGTTACAAACCAAATGATGGCAATGGAAGTATCCCAAAGAGTTACTAATTTTACTTAGAAACATAATATCTTGTGTACCAAGTTTGATTTTATAGCCATAATTGAAGAGGAATGTTAAAACTAGTGTCTTATTTATACGATCATGACATGACTAATGAAGCAATAAAACCATCAAAATCTTAGCAGAAATTATGAACAAATAAAAAAAAAAATTCAGGGGCGCCTGGGTGGCTCAGTTGTTAAGCGTCTGCCTTCGGCTCAGGTCATGATCCCGGGGTCCTGGGATCGAGCCCCGCATCGGTTTCCCTGCTCCGCGGGAAGCCTGCTTCTCCCTCTCCCACTCCCCCTGCTTGTGTTCCCTCTCTCGCTGTGTCTCTCTCTGTCAAATAAATAAAATCTTTAAAAAAAAAAAAAATTCAAACCCCCCCTAAAATTACTTGAAAGAAGGTATATCAAATTAAAGGCTGATAGATGTTTCATAGTTTACCTATGAACATTAATGCTTCAAATTGTAATAAAGTAACAGTTAGCCAAGACTAAAATATACAATTGCCATGTTGTTATGTTTGCTTAGAAATACTGGGTGAGGGGTGCCTGGGTGGCTCAGTCGTTACGTGCCTGCCTTTGGCTCAGGTCATGACCCCAGGGTCCTGGGATCGAGCCCCACATTGGGCTCCCTGCTCGGCGGGAAGCCTGCTTCTCCCTCTCCCACTCCCCCTACTTGTGTTCCCTCTCTCGCTGTCTCTCTCTCTGTCAAATAAATAAAATCTTAAAAAAAAAATAAAGAAATACTCGGTGAATTTGTAGTAGAAAAAGTCGTGAAAATGCTACTTTCCACTGATACCTTAATGACATATTCCAGAACAGGCTAATGATAAGGAGGACCATCTTAGAGAACAAACTATTAAAGTATCTTTCATTGCAACTTGGCAAATGCCCAGATATGGCTAACATGACCATTTAAAACATTGAACATAGTAGTGATGGGAAGGAAGAATAAGTTTTTTCAGCTTAATTGATGGAAACACAATTAACTTTTAAAATATTTTATAAAAATATAGACCATTACATTGTTTAAAAATTGTTTCTATAGGAGTGTGTTCTGAAGAAACAGTTGTGATATCAGAAGAGCCTTCTGAAGTCCTTACGTAAATTGAAGAGTGAGCTTGTGCCAAATGTAAATTGATACCTTGCTTCCTTTATGGAGAAAGACTTGCTGTGGAAAAAAAAAAAAAACCTAGTGACTTAGTAATATTTATTAATTACAAAAGGCTAAAATATTAAAGTTGAAATTATTAAGTGATAATACAGAAGCTGATCGTAAACAACAATTAATGCATTTTAGAAATCAAACATTCTTTTCAAAATGTTTGAATTACTGAACCAACATTAAAACATTAAATTCAACACAAAGGATGAATGCAACATAGCTTTCAAAGACAGAGAAGACCAAAAAACAAAAACAAAAGTTAGAAATCTAGAAGAACTATTTCCACAAATTCTTTAACATGTTTCTTAATTTAAGAATGATGATAAGAGGATGTTGATATTACATATCTGTAAAAAGTTATCACTGAAAAACTTAAGAATTTTACAGAAAATTTTGATTTGAGCTTTCCAACAGAATAAAATTCAAATAGGATATCTATGAATCTACAATTCTTTTCTTTAATCATAAAGTGATTTAATTTTAATCATAATTTTACAGAATAAATTGTTGGAATTGCTACTGATCAGTAATTGAAGATGAATTTTGAAAAGCAGCTTAACTTCCTTCATTTGCATAAAAGTTAAAAATAAACATTCAGAGATTGAAATGATTTTAAATTTCATCTTGCATTCAATTCAACAAACCCCTTGGAGAGTGGCCTCTCTACTCATATTATTAAAACAAAATATAAACACCATGTAAATATACATTATCCCATGCAAGTACCACTGCCATCAATCTTGCCTAGATTAAATAAGCTAACAAGCAAGAAGAAAACTCATTCATCCTGTTATACGTACTGATATATGTGTAATTTATCAAAATTTTTGGAAAGAGGTTTAACATGGAAAACAGCCATTTTGCTTATAAGTTTTCATTAAAGTACAGTTTGAAATGACAGACAGGTAAGAATGTGTCTTTTTATACATTACCACTTTTGAACAGTCAATGGACCACATGCATGATTTTTAAATTCTTCTTCCCTAAGTATGGAGAATTTGGTCTTTCTTATATTTTCATGTTATTTTTTTCTAGCAATTTATTGTTATATTTTACAAGGCTCTCTAACCATGACTGATTATTAATTAAAAAATGATAAGAAGTCCTTCATTAAATATAGCTTAAAAAAGCACTGTTCTAAAGCATTCTCGGATATTCTATTCTAATTCTGGACTGCTGCCCTTTAACCCCCACTCCCATCAACTTCTATGAATTAAAAGCTAACATCTAATGTTGCAACCCAGGTTATTTTAGCCTCTTTTAGTGAACTAAAAACTACTCCCAACTTAAATTCACTTCTGATAACTTGCCCATTCCCTTCATTATGTTGAGATATGACATACTTAACTACTCGTTTTCTCTCACAGACGAGCTTCAAAAGGTAGGCAAAAGTACACAGGTTTGAAAGTGACAAGGAATACAGGTTTCATAAAATATACCTAAAAATGTTTATGTTTGTCTTTTGGAAATATTTTCAAGACTTCAAAATATGGAAGTCATAGTAATCAAAAAATATCTACTTTCTGTTATATACCAGGCATATATGTTTTCTTCAATGCACTCACAAAGAATATGACCAAAGACAGTAAATATTATACAAATTCTAACAAATATTATAACAAAGAATTATAAGATGTTTTTGATTATAAAAATAATTGCAGGGTATCTTGTGGAATATATAATAGGGGACTATTTAGGATGAATAATGGCCCCCCAAAGACATCCACATCCTAATCCCCAGAACCTATAAATGTTACTTTTTTTGATAAAATGGACTTTGTAAGAAGTGACTAAGTTAAGAACCTTGAGATGGCTCCCCATTCATTATCCTGGATTATCCTGGTAGGTCCTGTGTAATCACAAGAGCCCTTATAAGAGGAGATCAGAGTTACTCATAGGAGATATGACTATGGAAGCAAGAGATTGAAATAAAGGGAGGAAGAAACCATTAGCCGAGAAATTCAGGAGGCACTAGAAGCCAGAAAAAACAAGGAAATCAAATCATTCTCTAGAGCCTCCAGCAGGAACCAGCCCTGCCAATGTTTTGACTTTAGCCCATTCAAAATAATTTTGGACTTCTGATTTCCAGAACAATAAGATAGAGTATATGTTGTTTTAAGCCACTAAGTGAACAATGATAAATAGAAAACTGATACAGAGACCTAATATTTGGAGGAGAGAAGCAGAGAAGGTTTTCTATATAAAATGATATTTAATCTGAGGCATAAGAAAAGGCAGAAATTAGCTGGGTGAAGAGGAGCAAGAATTTCCAGGTATTTGAGGCAAGAAAGAACATGAAGGGTTACTTATTGTATCTGTAACAGATTGTATATACTTAGTGACTTAAAACAACACAAATTTATCACGTAACAATTCTGGAGGTCAAAAGTCCAAAATCAGTCTTACTAAGCTAAAATCAAGGTGTTGACAAGGCTGTGTTCCTTCTGGAGAATTTAGAGGAAAATCTATTTCTTTGCCTTTTCAGCTTCTAGAGGTTGCCTGTATCATTTCTTGGCTTGTGGCCCCCTCCTAGTCAGCAACAATATCACCCCAAACTCTTCTCTGACTTCCCTGCCTCCCAGTTTTACTTATAAGGCCCCTTGTGCTTACATTGGGTCTCCTGGGATTATGCAGGATTACCTCCCCATCTCAAAATCCTTAACTAAGTCATATTTGTAAAGTCCTTTTTACCATGTAAAATAATATATTCACAGGTTTCAGGGATTAGGATGTGGATACTTTAGGAGTGTGTGTGTGTGGTGAGGGGATTATTCTGACTACCACAGTGAGTTTAAGAAATGGAAATGATAGTAATGACTAGAGAACAATAATCAGAGGAAAGAGTAGTATGATACCGTCTTAAAAGATAGGTAGCAATGAAGGGCATCTTAAACTATGTTAAAGGTTTCAAATTTTACCCCAAAGAAAGGCCATGTAAACCATAATATAAGAGGAGAAACTAGATAAGGGGCAAATTGGGAGTGGGGAAATCTTGGATCTAATTGAAGAAATACAGTGTTTTGGTATCACAGATCCCTTCAGGTGAAGATCATCGTTTTCATAGTTTAAGAGCACAGGTAGGAGGACTAGACAGGGGACGATATATTTGTGATTCCTAGACATCAACACATTCAAACCAATGGAGTGGAGGATATTGCTCAACATAAACTGGGCAAAGAATTGAGCAATTCCAATATTTAATGCAGTAGGAGAAGGTAGTATGAAGGTGATAAAATACTGTTTTAGGAAAAGGTAGAAAGAAGCCTGGAGGCTGACGTGTCATGGGAACTAAGAGATGAGTGTATTTTAAAAATGATGTTTTCAGCTGTGATGAAAGTTGCTAAGAGTTTAATGAATAAAGACCAAAGAAGTCCACTGGGGATTTTGTTAATGTCAAATCTCTTGGCAAACTTAAAAATTGTAACTTCTGTGGAGTTAATCAGGGCAAACGTTGTCAGATTTTAGTGAATTGAGGAAGTGAAATCCCCAATTATTGACAAGTCTGTTCTAAAGTGTGAGTGTGAAGAGTAAAGAGATGGTGGAGTTAATTGGACTTTGGTGTGTACTCTGGGGACTTTTTAAAAAAAAAA
The DNA here is from genome assembly GCF_004348235.1 of Phoca vitulina. Lineage (NCBI taxonomy): Eukaryota > Metazoa > Chordata > Mammalia > Carnivora > Phocidae > Phoca > Phoca vitulina. The sequence continues at coordinate 44,980,118 of NW_022589706.1, forward strand.
TTATTTATTTATTTGACACAGAGGGAGAGCACAAGCAGGGGGAGCGGCAGAGGGAGAGGGAGAAGCAGGCTCCCTGCAGAGCAAGGAGCCTGATGCAGGGCTCAATCCTAGGACTTGATATCATGACCTGAGTTGAAGGCAGATGCTTAACTGACTGAGCCACCCAGGCGCCCCTCCCCCACTTTTTTTTTTTTTTTAATGATAGAAGAAACTATATCATGTTTCATGCAGACGCAAAGTGCAGGATAGAAATACAGAAGTGAGGAAAGGCACAATAGTTTAATATTCCTAAGACCTTGCTCACAAAGGTGCTGCCCAGCTTCAAGGAGAGACTTTTGACCAAGGATAATGCAGGATTTAACCACAACTTATGAAATTTTCTCATTTTAAAGGCCTGTTTCTTGTCCAATCTCCAACCAAGTCAAGATGTTACATTTATTTTTCTTTTGAAAATAATTTCTACAATTCTTTTTATTTTTTATTTTAAAAAGGTATCCTTTTTCTCTTAGTTTTTAATTCATGTTGTTATGCCTTGATTGCATGATTACATTTGTGCCTTGATTGCATTTTGTATTTATAAATTCTCATTTAATCTATGTATCTCAAACCTTCAACTCTTTTCCTTTTATAAAGTTACCTTGTGCTTCTCATCTTTATTTTTTCCTGTATTTTTTTTTACTTCTATCTTGTGTTTACCCTGTGGGAATTTTAATTTTCTTTCAATATATCACCATTTTTTGTTGTTTTTTTCAACCTGATCTTAAAATTAAACCCTCTTTGAATTACTCTTTTTTCTAAAAATCTACTTGTCTATTTCAATTTTTAATGTAAAATGTTTTTATTTTTAATTATTATTATTATTATTTTTTTAAGGAATTTTAGATTGAACTTTTTTTTTTTTTAAAGATTTTATTTATTTATTTGACAGAGAGAGAGACAGCGAGAGAGGGAACACAAGCAGGGGGAGTGGGAGAGGGAGAAGCAGGCTTCCCGCGGAGCAGGGAGCCCGATGCGGGGCTCGATCCCAGGACCCTGGGATCATGACCTGAGCCGAAGGCAGACGCTTAACAACTGAGCCACCCAGGCGCCCCTATTTTTAATTATTATTAATAAATATGATAGAGCTCTTTCCCATACAAAGGAGACTTTGTTGGTTTTTTTCCCCATTGTTTGACACTGATGCAAACCACTCCTATTTTTTCCAGTGGATCTCTTTATCCATTTAATAATGACTCTTACAAACAACAACATCAACAACAACAAAAACAAAACAAAAATTATAGCAGATTAAGAATAACGGGTTAATTCCTACCTAAAAATTCTTTCTTGGCAGGTTAAATATTTGATATACTGAAATGTTTTTTTCTAGATATTCACAGCATGTAGTAGTTAAAATAGAGATTTGTGGTTTAAAATCCATTGTTTCTGACATACTAAAGCACTGAATTTAAAGCAAACTGACACAGCATATCACAGGAGTAGTGATCATTCTGATAGACTCTTATACAAATAGACATGTAAAGATAGCTAGCTCAATGCTACTACATAAATAATATTCCTTTCTGGTGCTTTAAACTTCTGTACAATGATGTTCTTTTTTTTTTTTTTTTTTTTTTTTTTTAGAGATTGGGGTGGGGAGAGGGAGACAATCTCACAACCCTAACGTCATGACCTGAGCCGAATGTACTGATATTCTTACAAAAGGATTAGGCCCATACCACTATGCTATTTTGCTTTTGTCTTGCTTTTATCATTTAATATTGTGCTGTGAGCATTTTGACATTTAAAATATTTTTAAATCAATGATATTTCATCATATGGATGGTCTGTAGTTTAAACATTTTCATATTATAGGACCCTTACATTGTTTCAAAATCTTGCAAATGGACTTTTTCTGATTATTACCTTCAGATACATACCAAAAAAATGAACTTATTGGATGAAAGGATATAACCATTTTTAAAGCTCTTGCTACTTATTGGCAAAATGAATTACCACACTATGTAATGAATGTATGGCTGTTTTGTTTCAGCTATACCACTATCAATTAGCCTCCGGTTCTGCTCGCTGGGATTTGCTTCCCAGTCCATTGTTCCAGGAAAGGGCTGCAGAATGGGGGCAAATTTACCTTGTATACAAAGCTCCTGTGTATTCTGTGTAGTCACTCTAGCTCATGGATGGTGGGTCACCCTTTAGAATTAGGTTTACCTTATTACCTGGTAACCTCAACTCCTTGACGAGTTAAAAAAAAATGTTATAGATTATCCAGACTTTTCCCCGTGTTCAGCTTGGAATGACATTCTGCTGCAGATTTACACATCATAAGTGTTAGTAGAACTCTTTCTAATTGTATCTTGAATTATTCTTCTATCTAATATTTCCGGTACATTCTTCAGAAGCACTTATACTTTTTATATCAGATTTCCATTCTCTGTCTTTCATAGTCCTTATATTTTCCTTTATAAATTCTTCTCCTTGTTTATTTCCTCTGTGTTATCTATTCTAGATCCCTGATGATGATTTCCTGTCAAATTTTCTTATTGCCTCAATAGGTATTTTAAAAAATTTAATTACAATTCTTCCTCAAGACAAATAGCTAGGTTTTTAGTCCAGAGAATCGCATCTCACATGCTTTTTGAAAATTTTTGGTATTACTCTGCCTGCTTGCTGCTTTTCTTTATAAAAGTCAGATCTTGTAGCCTGTTGAGGAAAATGAAGAAGGTTTTCTAACATTTCTTAAGGTTGCCCTATAGAATTTTTTCCTTATATAAATACTTTTGGTTTGAATTTCAGGTTGACATTCTTTTTATTCTGTAAGATTTTTTTTTTCAGTGTCCTCAAATTTTGTTTATTTTCAGAGTAATCTTTGTTTAGAACTGACATTTGCACACAGGAAGCATGTATGTGGTCTGGAGCCTTGCTAAGTGTGCTTTGCAATCTTGGTAGATTTGTAATGTCCTTGAGATGATTAGAAGGCAAATTGCATTGTACAAATTCTAGCATAATTTCTAGCAAGATTCCTATAATAGTTAGGAAATGGGTATGAAGTATTCTATAATACCAAAAATCATCCACTCTGATAAATACAAATCTGTTGCCTTTGATCGAGAAATTGATTGTGAACTGGAGCCATTTCTTACCTACTTTCAAGAACAGCCAGTTTGCTTTGTTTCATTGCTGCAAACATGGTTTAATTACTTGGGTTTGCCAGTATAACTCCATGGCTTTTGTTACTTAAAGTTCCTCTTTATTCTCAGCAATAAGTTTAGTGACTTGGTTTTAACATTATTATGTAAAAGTGTATTCTTTTCTTCATTTATGGGCATCTAGGGGAAAGTTGAAAAGGTTGAGTCAGAGATAACCAGTCAGGCCATTTTTAAACTAAAACCTAACATAAAGTTTTCAGACAATGACACATATTCTATGGTCATGATATTAATGCTAAAGTTGGTGATTTTTGATAAAGTAAATAAACAGCTGTTTGTTACTGATATGGTATAAGAGGTATGTGGTGCCTAATCATTAAACTGCATCTGTGGCTTAATCAATTATTGTCATATATTTTATTGAGTGCCTAGCAGGCAGTCTGAGCTATCAGAGCTCCACGATGGCATCACCCTATGAATATCAGAGCTTCGAAAGTTGACAGAGCATTGTTAAAGCAGCCCTATTTAAATTTCTTTCAGGCTCTTGCCTAGTTAGATAAAATATAACTTTTGTCAATTTTAATCTATGTGAAGAAAGAACATCTAAATTAAAATCAGACAAAAATGGTACACTCCTTTCCCTTTCAGTTTTTCTCCCAATTTAACAGATACTTTACCCTCTAAGTCTGGAAGATAGATAGCATAGTCCTGTGCTGTGATGTGTAGGTTCTCTGTTCTGCATTTCTATGGACAGCCCAACTGAGTCTGTGTTCTTTGATTTCTGGTTAGAATTTGCTAGAGACAGCAATGGGGTGCTGAAATCCTGGTGAAAAGAAGTCCTGGAAAATGATAAACAATTTAGACTCTTAATCATAAACTAGAGCAACTTGGTAGATATGGGAGCTCCCAGAATGAACCATACCTCTCATGTCAAAAACCTCATCCATTTTGGAGTTTGAGGCTAGTGAAGTGGGATTGGAAACTAAGAATGGTTAAGCAAATAGCTTGTCCCAAATGTATTGGATATTAGTACTTGTACATCTACTCCCCCTATTTCCCAACCTTTCAAATATGATTAATCTGGGACTTGGAGATTTTAATAACTTATATTACCAAAACTATCAGCATTGGTAGACTCACATTTTGCACTTAGGTACAAATCTTGTACTCTCTTTCCTCTTATATTCTGCCTATAATATGTAGGATATAATTTAGGTTTTGGAGTTATAAAGAACTAATTTGACTCTTCAAAGTTTAGTGTATAGCCAAGGAATTCAGATATATCAATTTAAACAACAAAGTTGTATAAAAGATAGCCATGTGAAAGGAGTCATTTCAACAAGGAAAAACACAGGATAGAATATTCATGTGTGGGGCAATTGGGTCTATCTTTGTGATTTGGCAGAAAGCAATTAAGATAGGTAGTATCAGGCTGGCCTAAGTCTCAAGAGTGGGTTCAGACACTAAGAAACAAGAAAAATATTTATAATTATTGTTATAGATCAAAACAGAAGCAAATAATATCGTAGTCTTATTAGGACTGAGGAAAAATGAACAGTATTTGTCTTTTCTCTTATTTCTGTTTTCACTTGAGATGCATAGTCATGTGATTGCTTTTTAAACACATAGGTGACGCGGTCAGCATGGTTAAGACAGTGGTGTCTATCTAGAGCAGCCTTAAAGTGCCATGTGTGTGGGAGCCACTTAAACTCTATTAAAAGGCCTCTCAGTATTTGTGGCTTATAGGATATCAGAAGTGAAGGGCGGGAAGCACCATCTTCACTTGACACTTATATGGATAGCAACAATCTAATCCTTCTACAAGGTTTACAAAATACCTTTGATATTATGTGTAAGAAGCAACTATTATTTACAAATATTGTAATAGTTTCAGATATTTATTGCTTGAGAGAGGTAAGAAGAGTACTTTAAGAAAGGAGGTGAGTAATGAGCTATAGAGTAAACAAGGAAATAGACAATAAATACTTTTGGAGAAATGAATCCATCAATGTGTTGGAATGAATAGGTTCATTTTTAGGTGTATTCGAAGATATGTCAGGAAAGGTAAGTAGTAGCCAGGTTGTGAATAATCAGGTTAAAACGTTTGGATTTTTCATTAGGTGGTTGGGAACAATAAAACATTTAAGCAGTAGACAGGACAGTTCCAGCTGTATTATAGGAGGTTAAAACTGGCAGAGATGCATTCTATCAAATAGAGCAAAGAGTGCCTAAAGACAGAGTATTAGTCAGTTTTTGTTATACAACAAAGAGTCTCAAAATATCAGTGACTCCCAACAATAAATGTGTGTAGCCTCTTTTTCATAGTTTTGCAGGTCAGCTGAAGTACTTTGTCTTCAGGCTACAAATTGTCCAGGTTTGCTACAGACTGCAGGCTGGGTTCAGGTATGCCCCACAAATGTCTAACCCTGGGGTTGGGGTCAACCAGGGACCTTTCTTTTCTCTTCACAATAACACAAGGCCCAAGCAGACACACCTTCTGACTCGTAAAGCCTCAGCTCAGATCAGAACTAGGTATTTTCACTTCCTTCCCTAGTCCATTGATCAAAGCAAGTCAACGGCCATGCTCAACATCAATGGAGTAGGAAAATATAGTTTGTCAATTCTAGTAGTACCACAATGTCACATGGCAAAGGGCGTGGCAGTATAAATGTGAGTCAGGGAATTGAAGAACTTGGTCCGAGAACCAAATCTACCCCCTAGAGACTGCTTGGGGACCTAGTACAGTAAATTAGACTTATTTTGACAAGAGCCTTGATTCGGGTAGTGACAGAACAAATTTACAATTATAGAAAGGAAAGAATTCAAGGGACATTCCTAATAAAGAAGGAAGAGGATTTTCTGACTGACCCTGATCCTGGGAAAAGATTCAAAATCATTACAAAGTTTTAAATGTAGGGGACTGAGTGGATGACACAGGATACATAATCTGTCTTAAAGGCAAGAAAGTTGAAAGTTGTGATGACTCTGAAAATCAAGTATGGCCAACTCCAATTTTGTTATCTCAACCACCATGCTGTATTGCTATCAGTCATATTATTGCCAGAAATAAAGCACAATGTGTCAGATGTCTGCAGAATTGATCAAGCAGCTTTTAACTGGATCCATTGGTTCAGTATCTCCCTATACCTATTGGGATCTAAACATGTCAATCGAAATTTTTATGTGCCAAATTCACACATTCTCTTCAGAAACGACTGGAGTCAGAGATATTGGAAGATAGCTGGAGGTTATGAGAGCTTCACCAAGAAAATTTTAGTTTGCTTTACTTTGGACCATTTCTATGGGATTCATTTAGAATTAGAAAATTTAACTCATTTATCAGTGGTGTGGATTATTCTTTTTTTTTAAAAGCTCTTTTAAACTGTGATTTCTAGTCGTATCAAGTTTTTCATGACTCCAAGCTAATTTATTCATGTGTATACGTGGGAAAAAAATTAAGGAAGCTGACCATGTGTGGTTTGAAGATTTACAGAAAGGATTAATACAAACATGGGAATAATTATCTTTTATTTAAATTGATCTTAGAATATGACCATGATGTAGAGCACCTGGGTGGCTCAGTCAGTTAAGTGTCTGACTCTTGATTTCAATTCAGGTCGTGATCTCAGGGTTATGAGACTGAGCCCCACATTGGGCTCTGTGCTTAGTGAGGAGTCTGCTTGACACTCTTTCTTTCCCTCTCCCTCTCCCCCATCCCCTGCTTGCACTCTCTTGCTCTTACTAAAATAAATAAATAAATAAATAAAATATTTAAAAAAAAAGAATATGACCACGATGTATATATGAAATAATCTTTGGAAATTAAAATAAATGTTAGATGTATCTTTAGACTTTATAATATTTGATACATTTTTAAAGAAAAATGAAATTGTGGGCTCCTGAGTGGCTCAGATGGTTAAGCGTCTGCCTTCGGTTCAGGTCATGATCTCAGGGTCCTGGGATCGGGTCCCGCATCGGGCTCCCAGCTCAGTGGGGAGTCTGCTTCTCCCACTGCCTCTGTCTCTCCCCCTGCTCATGCTCTCTCTTTGTCTGTATCTCTCTGTCTCAAATGAATAAATAAAATCTTAAAAAAAATAAAGCTAGTGAACATTATTAAAAAAGGAAAAATGAAATTGATTTGAACTTTCATTATATTTAGACATAATTATTAATAGTTAAGTAAATTTATAACAGTTATTTATAACATAGAAGTTACTGTGCTCATGAATCAGAAACCAGATAATTTAGTTTTTGCCAATACTTATTTTGGTGTTTGTTGTATTGCTATGGTCTAGCAATATAGCAGAAACTTTTTTTTTTTTATGGATTTTTTTCTTTCTTTCAGACCAGCAAGCATCCATTTCTCTATTTTCCAATTATTAAAATATAATAAAATAAAAAAAGGAAACATTGTAGCATTTTCCCAGAATATCACATCTATGACCTCTTTTTATTTACCTTTCTTATCTCACATAAGGAAAGACTGCATATGTGCTAAACATGAATAAACCATCAGAAAAGGAAAAGAACATGTTAGAATAAAAGAGTAGTTATAAAAAATACTTAGTTTGGACAATATAATTAAATTAAATATATTTGCTACTATCGGAATTATTGCTATTAAGTCAAAATTTGGAAGAATAAAACACAATGAAATTATAACTGGAATCTAATTATTTTCTAGGCATGGAGATCTTAATTTATGTGAAAGTAATATTTTTAACCCTTCAGAGTTGTTGAAGAGCAATGAAAGTTGTTAAGTGACTTAAACTTAAATTCTAAAGTCCAACTCACGAGGTTTGAACCCTTCCTACTGAAGCTGAATTTATAGCTTAACCTTTGATATTCTCTTATAAGAAGGGTTGAAATGCAAAATAGTTGAAGCAGATGGGCAGAAATTGTCATCAAAATATCAATAAGCATTATGTTTAAACAACACAAATAGGGCCTGTAAATTCTTAAAACTTACCATGGATCAAAATATGAAGTTGGGGTTTTGAAAGAAAGAAAGAGAAAAGGACATTTTATTTATTTTTATTTATTTATTTTTTTTAGGACAACTACATTTTAAAAACAGTTCTATTTATTTTTTATTTCTTGGCAACTCTAGTGATCACCAATGGAAAGGGTAAGAGATATACCTCTTAGAATCAGCAAAGCTGCCATACTTCTAAGGTGGGCAGAGATTGAATTCTTTTTTTTTTTTTTTTTTAAAGATTTTATCCATTTTTCAACAGAGAGAAAGAGACAGCGAGAGAGGGAACACAAGCAGGGGGAGTGGGAGAGGGAGAAGCAGGCTTCCGGCTGAGCAGGGAGCCTGATGTGGGACTCGATCCCAGGACCCTGGGATCATGACCTGAGCTGAAGGCAGACGCTTAACGACTGAGCCACCCAGGCGCCCAGAGACTGAATTCTTTAAAAGATTGTGAGGGGTGCCTGGGTGACTCAGTTGGTTAAGCATCTGACTTTGGCTTAGGTCATGATCTTGGGGTCCTGGGATCAAGCCCCATCTCAAGCCCTGAATTGGGCTCCATGCTCAGCAGGGAGTCTGCGTGGCCCTCTCCCTCTGCCCCTCCCCCTGCTCATGCTGTCTCTCAAATAAATAAATAAAATCTTTAAAAAAATTTTAAAAAGTAAAAGAATGTGAAAAATGTGTATGTTTTGTTTTTCAAGGTTTTTTGTTCCTTTAAATTTTCCCCATTTATATAAACAAATACTTCAGAAACTAATGCAGCTGGTGTAGTAGTTGAGCATCAAATCTGTCACTCTTGTGTCAGACCATAAATTGCTTGTCCTATTTCAGAGCACTATATTTCTCTCCATATTTTATAATTTCTACATTGTTAAATTATCAGGTTTATCAGATACAATGTTGTATTTTATCTTTTAAACAATTAAAGAGAAATGCAATATAAGGTCAAAGAAAATATAATAGTGTCTTTATTACTTATTGCTGAAAAATGCCTATATATTCTTTTCAAACTTCATAAAATGTATTGTTTCAAAATTAAAAAAAAAAAAAAAGTAAGGAGATTCAAAGTCCAGAATGATGAACTAGTTGTGAGAAAATGAAAATTCAGCAGTCACTGGCAATGTATAGGACATAAAATATTCTAAAATAACTTTTCTTTTCGGGGCACCTGGGTGGCTCAGTTGGTTAAGTGGTTGCCTTTGGCTCAGGTCATGATCCAGGGTCCTGGGATTGAGCCCCACGTCGGGCTCCCTGCTCAGCGGGGAGCCTGCTTCTCCCTCTCCCTCTGCCTGCCTCTCTGCCTACTTGTGCTCTCTCTTTCTCAAAAAAATAAATAAAATCTTAAAAAAACTTTTAAAATACCTTTTCTTTTCAACTTTTGTAGTATTAACATCCAATATATGAAATTTACAGAGTAAAAAAAATGTACTTATATAAGCAATAGGAAAACCATTTTAGATATGAGCATATGAAAACTGTTATGAATAAAAACCAGCATAATTTAGCTGGAGTCTCACAAAATTCCGCCAAAATTGAATAACCCCAAAGCTTGGTGGCTTAAAGCACAATGACATTTATTTTGCTCACAAGTCTGCCATTTGGGCTAGTGATATCTCATCTGTGCTGCACTTGGTGTCAGCTGGGATCACTCTAAAAGCTGAAATCTGGAATCATCTGAAGACCCATTCACTCTATGTCAGGTAGTTGATGCTGGCTTTTGGCTGAGACCTTAACTAAGACTATTGATTTGAGTGCCTACCCAGTCCTTTCAGGGTAACTTTAGATTCCTTACAACCTGATGGCGGGTTTCCAAGGGTGAGCCTCCTGGGAGTGAGATTTTCTTTTACAACCTACCCTCAGAAGTCAAGCAGCATCCTTTCCATTGCATTCCACATATCAATGCAATCACAGTGATCCAACCAGGTTCAAAAGAGGGGAAATAGTCTCTACCTCTAGTTGGGGAGTTGCAAATTTCTGGAAGTGCATGTGAGATCGGAGATGTTGCTATGGCTAGTTTTAGATAATACAATCTGCCACACCAACCAAAAAAACAAAATCCAGTTCCTTATAATCTCAGTAAATGTCACTATCATTTGCCTGTTTGCTCAAATCAAAAACCTGGGAATCAGCCTTAATTTTTTCTTTGCTTTAATTCCTCACCTCAGTAAATCCAGCTGGTATTATCACCCATATTATATATCTTGAATCCCTTTCCTTCTATACCTTTGTTTGATCTCTACTAATCTCAACATATTTTTTCTTTCTTCTAAACCTCACCAGTGAACTTCTAACACATTACCTGCTACTTTTCTTTTCCCTATCCAATCCATTCTCTACATATATGTGTTACCTTTAGTAACAAAAAATAGCTAAATGTCACTTCTTTGCTTAAATAGCCACACATAATCACAGAATATTTTAATTTTAGTTTTTTTAAATGGAAGTATTATAAGGATGTATGGAACATTCTAGTTGTAAGAGTTGTGTACAATGGAAAAGCATAACAAATACTATCAAGCACCTTTGGTTGTTTAAAGATCAGCAGAGTTACATTCAGTTTCTGCCTTAAAATGAAATTAAAAATGGAAACATTAGATGTGATTTCTTTTAAAACCAAGAATATCATATATTTTGTGATTTCTCAAAGTGTATATTATTGTTTTCTTCCATAAATAAGTATACAGTTCTTAAACTTTTTTCTTTAACTGCCTATATATATGCATATATGTATATAAAGTTTCAAATATTTTTATGTAATGCACTTTACACAAATTTTTACTTTTTAATTTTCTCAGTATAAGAGGGTTCTAGGATATCATGAACCTTATGTTTTTGCAGTTGTAGAGGAAGGGAATCCCTAAAATTTGGAGAATGATTGCAGAAATAATGAGGAATATAATATCTAAGATCAATTAAAGCTACTTTATTATTTGGCATCATAATCCGGTAGTAAATATGAACTTGGCCATAATTATTGAATTAAAAATAAACTTTCAACAAAGTGTCTTAAAAATAAATGTAACCCATTAACTTAAGTAGTTGGAAGATGACATAAGACATTAAATAATTTGAGGTAGAGATTGGAGCTGAAAGGAAATGTGAAATACTGCAATATTTCAGAGACAGTAGTAGACAACACACTCAACTTATGAACTAGGGAAAAGGATATCTAAGAAGATGAAGATAAGTGAATGATCTCACTGAGCAGCCTTATTTTGTAGGTAGTCATATATGAACTATTATAAGTTGTAATGGTGCCTGATTCTAGAAAAGAAAGGGTAAGTAAATACTAGCCAAGAATGATTTCACATCACTGACATTCCTAGAATTGAGTGTACTTTACAACTTCCAATTTTCATTAACAAAATTTGTGTAAAAATATTCTGAAACACTCCTAATGTACATGAAATAAAAACTTGGGAATAAGAACTAAATAATAATACTATCCTGAAAATGTACATGGCCATATATATTTTTTCCTTTGTAGACAAGCTCAGACTACTTCCCTATTAGACATCAAACTATTAGTTTTTAAACTGCCAGGTATTTTTCTAAGCATTTTATTTTAAGATTTTATTTTTAAGTAATCTCTACACCCAATGTGGGGCTTGAACTCACAACACTGAGATCAAGAGTTGCAGGCTCCACTGACTGAGCCAGCCAGGCACCCCTTTCTAAGCATTTTAAATGTATTATCTTAGTAATATTTACAGTAACCTACAAAGTTCTAACCACCGTTTTGGATTGGGTCCTAGAGCTCTAATTTTTTCTCTATTAAATGCTTCCAGCATATAATTGCATAAGGCAAATAGCCATCTTGAAAAGACACAGACAGCTTATATATTATTTACTTTTTCTTTTGTACTGCTTCATATTCATATAAAATACATTTATTTTTATGTCAACTGAGAAGAAAAAGTAATAAGACTTTAGATAAGTTAAGAACATTTCTCAATATCCTCTGTACTTTATCTGCTTTTCATGCTTGATTTTCCTTATGCTCAATAGTACATTTACACAATAAAAATGACCTCTTCAAATATAATCTATAATACAAAATGCATAACATATTTATAAATATATATTTATCCACACAGTCCTTTGTCAAGAATTTTAAATTGTTATATTTTCTTTAGCTATTTCATATTTTATGTAATGTAGTTCAGACAAGAAGCTTGAAAACAGTACCTAATTTATATTTTATAAAGGCATATTTTTCTTTTCTTTTTTCTTTTTCTAGTGGCAGTCTTCCTAGTGACAGTTTTTATTTTTCTTCCAAACTATGAAATAGCATGTATTGTGTATGCCTAGGACATACATGTATGCCTTTAAGCAATATGTGGACTGTTCTTGCTTGATCAAAAACTGGACAGATATGCTAAATTTACTGGTAAGATTTTGCTTCTTTTCAATTCAGTCTTCTAATGATTCTTTGGCTACTTCATGAATTTGTGTTTAATAGAAGGCATTTTACATTTAAGCTCTTGAAAGAATAATAAAGTTTTGAGGAAATGTTATTTCAATAAATTTGTGACTATGTTAAAAAATATTGACTTAAAAAAATGAAATGTGTTTCATCCAGTGCTTTTCAAATTTTTTTTCTAATTACCGCAACTCTGAAACATTATTTTTCAAATTTGTTTGTATTTACAAATGATCTTAGCAAAACCTCACGTTTCATAGAAACTGTGTTTGAAGTGAGAAAAAATAATTCTCCCAAGAGATAATTTCCTTAGTTAATTAGAAAAAATTGGTAATCCACAGTACATAATTCACATTATATAATTACATGTGTGAGAAAACTTTCGCTAATGCAGTTATTCAACATCTGTGCCATAGATTTTGAGGTCATTATATTATCTATTGCTTAGTAACAAACTACCACAGACTTAACTTTTCAAATAACACATTGATTATCTCACTGTTTCTGTGTATCAGGAATCTAGGGGCATGTGGGTGGCTCAGTCTGTTAAACATCTGCCTTCGGTTCAGGTCATGGTCCCAGGGTCCTGGGATCTAGCCCCACATTGGGTTCCTTGCTCAGCGGGAAGCCTGCTTCTCCCTCTCCCACTCCCCCTGCTTGTGTTCCCTCTCTCGCTGTGTCTCTCTCTGTCAAATAAATAAATAAAATCTTAAAAAAAAAAAAAAGGAATCTAGTCATGGCTTAGCTGGGTCCTCACTCCCAGGATCTCTCACAAGGCTGAAGTCAAGTTGTTCTGGAGGGCTGGAATTTCCTCTAAAGGTTTGAGCTAAGGTCTGCTTGTAAGCTCATGTAGTTTTGACCAAATTCAATTTCTTGAGGCATGTTAGGTTTCAGTTCCTTGCTAGCTTTTACTTGGAGACTTCTTCCATTTCTTGCTTCAACAAAGTATGCAAACTGAGAGTGCAATAGAGAATATCAGCAAGATGGAAGTTACAATCTTTTCAAAAATTTTTTATTTAAATTCAATTTAGTTAACATATAGTGTATTATTAGTTTCAGGAGTAGAATTTAGTGATTCATCAGCTGCATAAAACACCCAGTGCTAATTACATCAAGTGCCCTCCTTAATGCACATCACCCAATTACTCCATCCCCCCACCCACCTCCCTTCCAGTAACCCCCCCTTTGTTTCCTGTAGTTAAGAGTAACTTACGGTTTGCCTCCCTCTCTGTTTTCATCTTATTTTATTTTTCCTTTCCTTCCCCTATGTTCATCTGTTTCATTTTGTAAATTCTACATATGAGTGAAACCATACAGTATTTATCTTTCTCTGACTGACTTATTTCACTTACACAATACCCTCTAGTTCCATCCATGTCATTGCAAATGGCAAGATTTCATTCTTTTGATGGCTGAGTAATATACCAGTATATATATATCATATATATATATATATATATATATATGATATATATATACATATATATATCACCTCTTCTTTATCCATTCATCTGTCGATGTACATCTGGGCTTTTTGCCATATTTTGGCTATTGAGGACATTGCTGCTATAACCCTTGGGGTGCATGTGCTCCATTGAATCACTATGTTTGTATCCTTTGGATAAATACCTAGTAGTGCCATTGCTAGGTCATAGAGTAGTTCTATTTTTAACTTTTTGAGGAAACTTCATACTGTTTTCCAGAGTGGCTGCACCAGTTTGCATTCCCACCAACAGTGTAAGATAGTTCCCCTTTCTCCACATCCTCGCCAACAGCTGTTGTTTCCAGAGTAGTTGATTTTAGCCATTCTGACTGATGTGAGGTGGTATCTCACTGTGTTTTTGCTTTTATTTTCCTGATGCCAAATAATATTGAGCATTCTTTTCATATGTCTATTAGCCATTTATAGATCTTCTTTGGAGAAATGTCTGGTTATGTTTTCTGCCCATTACTTGATTGGATTTTTTGTTTTTTGGGTGCTAAGTTTGATAAGTTCTTTATAGATTTTGGATACTAGACCTTTATCTGATATGTCACCTGAGAATATCTTCTCCCATTACATAGGTTGCTTTTTAGTTTTGTTCATTGTTTCCTTTGCTGTGCAAAAGCTTTTTATCTTGACGAAGTCCCAGTAGTTCATTTTGGTTTTGTTTCCCTTGCCTTTGAAAACCTGTCTGGAAAGAAGTTGCTGTGGCTGAAGTCAAAGAGGTTGCTGCCTATATTCTCCTCTAAGATTTTGATGGATTCCTGTTTCACATTTAGGTCTTTCATCCATTTTGAGTCTATTTTTGTGTGTGGTGCAAGGAAATGGTCCAGTTTCATTCTTCTGCATGTGGCTGTCCAGTTTTCCCAGGACCATTTATTGAAGAGACTGTCTTTTTTCCAATGGATATTTTTTTCTGCTTTGTTGAAGATTAGTTGACCATAGAATTGAGCATCCATTTCTGGGTTCTCTATTCTTTCTGTTAATCTATGTGTCTGTTTTAGTGCCAATACCATGCTGTCTTGATGATTACAGCTTTGTAATACTGCTTGAAGTCTGGAATTGTGATGCCTCCAGCTTTGGTTTTCTTTTTCAACATTACTTTGGCTATTTGGGGTCTTTTCTAGTTCCATACAAATTTTAGAATTCTTTGTTCCAGCTCTCTAAAAAATGCTGGTGGTATTTTGATAAGGATTGCACTGAATGTTTAGATTGTTTTGTGTAACATAAACATTTTACAATATTTGTTCTTCTAATCCATGAGCATGGAATGTTTTTCCATTTCTTTGTGTCTTCCTCAATTTCTTTCATAAGTCTCCTATAGTTTTCAGAGTACAGACCTTTTAACTCTTTGGTTAGGCTTATTCCTAGGTATCTTATGGTTTTCGGTGCAATTGTAAATGGGATCAATTTCTTGATTTCTCTTTCTGCTGCTTTATTGTTAGTGTATAGAAATACAACAGACTTCTATGCATTGATTTTATATCCTATGACTTTGCTGAATTCCTGTATCAGTTCTAGCAATTTTTTGGTGGAGTCTTTCTGGTTTTCTACATAGAGTATCATGTCATCTGCAAAGAGTGAAAGTTTGAATTCTTCTTTGCTTATTTGGATGCCTTTTATTTCTTTTTGTTGTCTGATTGCTGAGACTAGGACTTCTAGTACTATGTTGAACAACAATGATGAGATTGGGAGTCCCTGTCATGTTCCTGACCTTAGGGAGAAAGCTCTCAGTTTTTCTGGTTGAGGATGATGTGGGTCTTTTGCATATGGCCTTTATGATGTTGAAGTGTGTTGCCTCTATCCCTACATTGTGGAGGTTGTCTATCAAGAAAATATACTGTCTTTGGTCAAATGCTTTTTCTGTCTCTATTAAGAGGATCATATGGTTCTTTTCTTTTATTAATGTGGTGCATCATGTTGATTGATTTGCAGATTTTGAATCACCCGTACAGCCCAGGAATAAATCCGAGTTGGTCATGGTGAATAATCTTTTTAATGTACTGTTGGATCCTATTAGATAGTATATTGTTGAGAATTTTTGTGTCCATGTTCATCACGGTTATTTGTAATTCTCCTTTTTGGTGGGGTCTTTGTCTGGTTTTAGGATCAAGGTAATGCTGGCCTCATAGAATGAGTTTGGAAGTTTTCCTTCCATTTCTATTTTTTTGAAGAGTTTCACAAGAATAAGTATTCTTCTTTGAATGTTTGGTAAAATTCCTATGGGAAGTCATCTGGCCCTGGACTCTTATTTGCTGGGAGATTTTTCTTTTAAAGATTTTATTTATTTATTTGACAGAGACAGAGAGAGAGAGCGGAGCAGAGGGAGAAGGAGAAGCAGACTCCCTGCTGAGCAGGGAGCCTGATGCAGGGCTCAATCCCAGAACCCTGGGATCATGACCTGAGCCGAAGGCAGACACTTAACTGACTGAGCCGCCCAGGCACCTCTGTTGGGAGATTTTTGATTACTGATTCAATTTCTTTTCTGATTATGGGTCTGTTTTTCTTTTCTGTTTTTTCCTGTTTCAGTTTTGGTAGTTTATATGTTTCTAGGAGTTTATCCATTTCTTCCAGATTGCCTAATTTGTTGGCATATAATTGCTCCTAATATTTTCTTATAATTGTTTGTATTTCCTTGGTGTTGGTTGTGATTTCTCCTCTTTTCCTCTTTCATTCATGATTTTATTTATTTGGGTCATTTCTCTTTTCTTTTTGATAAGTCTGGTTAAGGGTTTATCAATCTTATTAATTTTTTCAAAGAACCATCTCCTAGTTTCGCTGATCTGTTCTACTGTCTTTTTTTCTGTATCATTGGTTTCTGCTCCAATTCTTATTATTTGTCTTCTCCTGCTGGATTTGGGCTTTATTTGCTGTTCTTTCTCCAGCTCCTTTAGGTGTAGGGTTAGGTTGTGTTTGAGACTTTTCTTGCTTCTTGAGGAAGACCTGTATTGCTATATACTTCCCTCTTAGGACCACCTTTGCTGCATCCCAAAGGTTTTGAACTGTTGTGTTTTCATTTTCATTTGCTTCCATATATATATTTTTTAATTCTTCTTTAATTTTCTGGTTGACCGATTCATTCCTTAGTAGGATATTCTCTAACCTCCATGTATTTGTGGTCCTTCCAATTCTTTTCTTGTGTTGACTTCAATTTTCATAGCATGTGATCTTAAAATATACATGGTATGATCTCAATTTTTTGTATCAGTTGAGTCCTGATTTGTGACTCAGTATGTGATCTATTCTGGAGAATGTTCCATATGCACTTGAGAAGAATGTGTATTCTCTTGCTTTAGGATGGAATGCTCTGAATATATCTGTGAGGTCCATCTTGTCCAGTGTGTCATTCAAAGCCCTTGTTGCCTTGTTTATCTTCTGCTTAGATGATCTGTCCATTGTTGTGAGTGGAGTGGTAAAGTCCCCTACTATTATTATATTATTATCAATGAGTTTCTTTAAGTTTGTTACTAATTAATTTATATATTTGGCTGCTTCCAAGTTAGGCACATAAATATTTACAACTGTTAGATCTTCTTGTTGGATAGACCCCTTTATTATGATATAGTGTCCTTCTTCATCTCTTATTACAGTCTTTGGTTTAAAATCTATGGTGAATAACATAACATAATAAAATAAAATAAAAAAAAAATCTAGTTTGTCTGATACAAGTATGGCTACTCCAGCTTTCTTTTGATGTCCAGTATCGTGATAAATGATTCTCCACACACTCAGTTTCAATCTGGAGGTGTCTTTGGGTCTAAACTGAGTCTCTTCTAAACAGCATTATCAATGGTTTTTTTTTTTTTTTTTTTAATCCATTCTGATAATCTATGTCTTTTGATTGGAGCATTTAGGCCATTTACATTCAGAGTAATTATTGAAAGATATGAATTTAATGCCATTCTATTACCTGTAAAGTCACTGTTTCTATAGGTTGTCTTTCTTCCTTTTTGGTCTTTGTTACTTTTGGTCTCTCTTTCCACACAATAGATCCCCTTTAATATTTCTTGCAGGACTGGTTTAGTTATTCACGAATTCCTTTAGTTTTTGTTTGTCTTGGAAATGATCTCTCCTGTTCTGAATGACAGCCTTGCTAGATAAAGTATTCTTGGCTGCATATTTTTCCCATTAAGCACATTGAATATATCATACCAGTCCTTTCTGGCCTGCCAGGTATCTGTGGACAGGTCTTATGTGTCTACCCTTGTAGGTTAAGGACCTCTTGCCTTGAGCTGCTTTCAGGATTTTCTCTTTAGCCTTGTAATTTGCCAGTTTCACTATATTTCATGGTGTTGACCTACTTTTGTTGATTTTGAAGGGAGCTCTCTGTGCCTCTTGGACTTGAATGCCTGTTTTCCCAGGTTAGGGATGTTCTCAGCTATAATTTGTTCAAATAAGCCTTCTGCCCTTTTTCCTCCTCTTCTTCTGGGACTTATATAATACAGATATTATTTCAATTTATGGAATCACTGAGTTCCCTAAGTCTGCTTTCCTGGTCTAATAGTTTTCTTTCCCTCTTCTTTTCGGCTTCATTATTTTCCATACTTTTATCTTCTATATCACTGATTCTCTCTTTTACTTCATCCATCCTCATTTTTATGGCCTCTACTTGGGACTGCATCCACGTTATAGCATTTTAAATTTTGGCCTGACTAGATTTTAGTTCTTTTATTTCTACAGTAAGGGATTCTCTAGTGCCCAGCTAGTATCTTTATAATCGTTGTTTTAAATTCTAGTTCAGACATCTTACTTATATCCATATTGATTAAATCCCTGACTAGGAGCACTACCACTTATTCTATCTTTTGGTGTGAATTTCTCTGTCTCATCATTTTGTCCAGAAAAGAAAAGAAGAAAGAAAACAACAACAAAACAAAACAAAAGTAGATCATGGGTGTGGTTTATGGTTTGGTCTGCTTGTTAAAAACAAACAAATAAACAAACAAAAAACAAAAACCAAAACAAAACAAAAAACTAGATCCCAAAATAAGAAAGAAAGAAAGAAAGATATGTGTGTGTGTGTGTGTGTGTGTGTGTGTGTATAATACAATGAAGGAAGACAAAAAATAAAAACATATATGAAGTATATAAAAATAACAATTGAAAAATAATTAAAAAATAAGAAAATAACTGAAAAAAAAAATAAAGGACTAAAGAATAAAAATACAAGGAATGCTAGATACTGTTTTCCCCTAAAGCTAAAACTGTATAGCCCTCTTTGATTAGTAAATTTGGTGCCAGCAAGTTGTTTGTTCTGGTCTGCTGGGGGAGGGGTCTGTTGCTCTGATTCTCAGGTGGACTTGCCATAGTGGAAATGTGCTTCCAGTATGTAGTCACCGCTTGGTGTAAGCAGCTCTGGACTCCACTAGGTGGTGCTGTTTTGCTCCCTGAGGTCTTTCGGTACTGATAGGCAGGATGACTATGGCAGCATCAGGATCTCTAGACCTGGAGCTGAAAATTTGTGCCCCCCACTCTTCAGTGAGCCCTCACAGGAAAGCAATCAATCACTGTTGCCTCCCCAGTTTCCTTCAGAACTCTGTGTTCACCCTGCCTATGACTGAGTGTTTTATCTCAGGCATGCAACTGAGTTTCAAAACGCCAAATTTTTCGGACTCCTGCAGCACAGACCCATGCTATTCCTCCCTGGACAGCAGGTCGGTCTCACTACACTTCTGCCCTTTGCTGGACCCATCTCAGGAAAGCAGTCACATGACCTTGCAGCAGTTTGCACTTTATGACAACACAGGGCAGAAAGCTGGCCCCTAGATTCATGATTCTCAGCCGGCTTCCACATTCCTATGCCTGGGAACTCTGCTGCACTTAGGCGCCACCTGTTCTTCAGGTGATCCCAGGGATCCCAACCATGCTGTCACACCTGGTATTCTGCCCTGCTTCACCACTTGAGCACCTTTAAGCCAGCCACACACTTCCACTGTAGCAGACTACTAAAAGTTCTAATTTTGCACTCCACTGCTAATAATACTTTGTGGCAGCCTCCTTAAGCAGGCTCTTTCCCCACCACCATATTCTCAGCTATATCACACCAGGTTCAAGTCTCTGTACCTCCTACCTTCCAAACAGTGGTCACTTTTCTACTTGTAGACTTGCAAAAATTTGTTTTCTTAGACCTCCAATTGATTTCTCAGGTGTTAAGAATGATTTGATAACTATCTAGTTGTATTTGAGGGATGAGACAAATTTAGGGTTCTCCTACTTCTCTGTCATCTTAACTCCTTCAGTCTGAAGTTACAATCTTATATAACTGTTGTTTTTTTTAATGTCATCTTTATTGATTTCATCCTAAATACACACATGAGGTGTTGTGAATCAGAGACAGATTTTTTAAATTAAATATTTCACAGTAAATGATAGTGTCATCATCCATGTATCTTAGTCTTTATCCCTAGGCCTACAAAAATGGATCAAGTCATTTATTTCAAGGAAGGAAAAGCTTGACATTCCCTCTCCCCTCCCCATAGTAAGGAGTGGTGGTTGGGGGGAATATTGTTCTATGTTTAAAAGGGGCAAGGAGGTATCTGCCGTTCCTTTCTTCTTTTTCCTTCTGAAAAGATATCTTCCTCACTCCAGGCCTTTGTTATATAAATAAAATCTGTCTTGCAGTTGATTACCCCTGTGTTTGGTCTACAACCTAGAGAAGGGTTCAAGTTCCTGGGTCTTCATTCCTCCTTGAAATGTAAATCTTTAGGAAAATACCCTTTGCAGGCTTTCTGGCACATTGTGGGCTTAACCCAAAGGCCTTCTGACTGTAGACATACACACCATTTAACTGTCTAAAGAGATAAGAAAAGTTTCATTATTCTTTTGAATTGGAGCAATTAACTAGACAAAATGGCTACATATCTAATTGTTATGGTATGTGAACAAGTTACTAGGAGATTAGGGCTTTTTACCTAAACATTGAAAAATCTAGGGACATTTTATTTTCCCCCAGTAACTGAATCATGGCAGTATCTCATCCCTTTTGTTATACTCTACTAGATAGAAAATAAGTCACAGGTCTTACCCACGCTCAATTACACAGGACATAGGTACTGGAAAGTAGAAGGTGGAGATATATTTGAGGGCCATCTTAAAGTCTACCCACCACAGCCACCATTGATGACATAAA
Organism: Phoca vitulina; assembly: GCF_004348235.1. Classification (NCBI taxonomy): domain Eukaryota; kingdom Metazoa; phylum Chordata; class Mammalia; order Carnivora; family Phocidae; genus Phoca; species Phoca vitulina. Next base: position 45,001,271 of record NW_022589706.1, read on the forward strand.
ATATTTTGAAAATAAATATAGGTAAAAATAATATTTTTTATGATTATATTTGTAACAACAAATTTTAAAGATTTAATTTTAATTTTATTTTATTTGAGAGAGAGAGAATGAGCAGGGGAGAGGCAGAGGGAGAAGGAGAAGCAGACACCTGCTGAGCAGGGAACCCAACACAGGGCTCAATCTCAGGACCCTGGGATCATGACCTGAGACTGAAGGCAGATGCTCAACCAACTGAGCCACCCAGGTGCCACATAACAACAAATTTTAAAAATCTAGTTTCATATCAACATCGTGTGAAACAAATTTTGGTTCAATCTGTACAAATAAACCTTAGATTGCTGAGAATTCATTAGATCAGTAATGAATCCACATGGCAATATTCTATATTTGAACTACCTCAAATTTAGTTTTAATTGGTTTGCTTTAAAACGTCTTATTATTATCTTTCTAAAATCAGTAGAGATTAAAAAAATACTGGTAAGCCATTCCTTCTATAAACATAACATTTTGTAGCTTAAAAGATGTTTATTCTCTTCATAACAATGTGAGGAATATAAGGATTTTTAGCTAGTTTGTCTTCAAGGAAACTAAATTTAAAGAACTTTCTCTAACTTAGTCAAGGTTATCCAGATACCAAGGTAGAGCCAAGTCTTTTAACTCAGGTTTCCAAGTCATATGATCAAGGTTACTTTGTATGTATCTCATAGTTTTATCTCTTTTGTTTTATTTTGTATTACATTAGAAAAGATCAGTAAGAAAGGGGCACTGAAGATAATTTTCACACTGGTGTTTCTTTCCTCCCTTTCTTTCTTCCTTCCTATCTCAATAAAACAATCTTCCTAAATATATGAAAATTAACATTTGTAGAAACTGTGTTACTTCCTTAATATTGATGGGCTTATTTGTTAGCCCCCCCCCTTTTTTTTCTTAAAACTACCAAGTGCATGCTAGAAAATGAAAATTTTGAAGACTCCCTTTACATTAAAATATTAAAGTGAAAAGTAATGCATAGCAATGATAACATGTTTCACTAGGCCAGGCATGTGCTTTTCTATAAATTATCTCATTTGGTTATTGAGAATCCACCTAAGATCTCTTCAAATGTAGATACAAATCTGATTGACAATCATAAGAACCGATAAGTAAAGCACAGAGCCAGATCTTATTTTAAACTGAACCACACTTAATTGAAAAGCTACAGTACATAGAATGTCATCAGGTTTCCCCACCAGCATTCCTATGGTCAATGAATGAAAATCAGAGAGTATTCCTGCCTAGTCAACTAGTAAATTCCAGTTCACCAACTGCCCATGAAAGTTCTCTGAAATGTGAAAGAATATGTATTTTTTTATAGTCCAATAGACAAATAGATACTTGCTCCCCGTGGTAGACCAATTTTGAAATCAGCAGTTTAAGAATTGTTTTAGATATCATTTTTCATGTTTGTTTGTAGAAGAAAAGAAGTTTTATTTCTGAGTAACGTTATAATTAATATTTATTGAACTCAGAGCATGTTATTTTATGAGATTAGCATGGGTAATTTTATATTTTTCAATATCCTGGACTGATAAAGAGCTATTCTTTTGGTGGCTTAATTTCCTTCTCTCTTAAATTAGGGGTGGACTTCAAAATGTCTAAAATCTTTTTAGTTCAAATATTTATTGACTTTCATTATGTTTATTTTTTGAAATCAGTATTTGGTAGATTCGTATTATCCTTATTTTTTTTCCCTCTATGATTACTGGAATACTGATAGTTGCGTTTTTCAAGGACAGTTATATGGCAATTTGTAGAACGAAAAATAGATTGAATTTTTAAAATATGACAGGCATACAAGTTTAGGAAAAGTAAACCAAGTAGATTCTAATTTCAATTGATTTATTAAGATATTTAAGAGCACCTGGGTAGCTCATTCAGTTAAGCATCTGACTCTTTATTTCACCCAGGTCATGATCTCAGGGTTGTGAGATTGAGCCCTGTGTTGAGCATGGAATCTGCTTGTCCCTCTCCCTCTGCTCCTCCCCACACTTGCTCTCTCTCTAAAATAAATAAAATCTTTAAAAAAAGATATTTAATACCTTGACATCTTTTATATACACAAAGGTATATAATTCATTTGTGCTTATGAGGTAAATCAGGGATGTTATTTTGCTCCCTCTCTTCATAAAAAAAAAAAATATAGCAAGTTTTATTTACTCCAACTCTATTTGTCCTCTGCTCTTGCTGAAGTTACCAATAATTCTTCCATATTGTCAAATACATGGGCATTTCTCATTCTTTGTCTTACTTGACTTCTTAGTAATGTCTGATATATTTGATAAATTTGACCAATTTTTTTGTGTTAAAATAGTCTTTAATTCAATTTCCTGATATGTTCTTCGGCTCTGTTTTTCCTATCTTCATTATGTTTTCTTCTATTTCTTCTTTTCTTGTGATTTTTCTTTTATACAACTGCAGGTCTTTAAATTGTGCTTTTATCCCCTTCATGCTATATACAATCACTTTGCCTAGCTTACATAGTCCCATGCTGTTAGAAACCATTTATATGCTGACCTTTCCCAAAAATATATCACTAGTCTTTGTTTCACTTTTGAGTTTGGGGATGCAAAAGCAACAATCTACTATATACCTACATTTGAATGTCGTAAGCATTCAGTCCTAACATGACCAAAATTAATTGTCTTAACTCTGGGTAGGGGAGGAAAACAATTTCTGTACCTTTCTAGATTCATTTGGCTTATTTATTAATTAAATTGACCCAAGGCAGATAAAGATGAGAAAAAACAAATTTAATTACTTATGTGAGAAGCACAAAGACAGGCATTGAGGCTTATATGCCATTCTGATCTAAGAAGAAGGGGGTAGGTATTTGAGACTTCAGTGGGGAGGAAGATAATTCACAGGAAGATAGGAAGATCAAATGTTTAGTAAACAAATATTTGCCTTGCCATGCAGAGACAATGGGACACAGACAGGAATTTGAACAGTCCCTGCTGAGATCCCTCCAGCTTACAACACCAGGCACATACCCTTCATAGTTATCTCTAGTGATAGCTCTCTTGCTGGAACAGACACTATTTAAATTCTTTCAGGTAGTTCAAGGGGAGGCAAAAAGCTCCTCCTGAATCCTTTGGGCTCAGAATGTCTTCATCTCAAAACAATTGATATATTCAAAAACCTCCAGTCTTTAATAAATAACAATAACTGTTTCTCAATAAATAACACCACCATCTCCCAGTTGCTCACAGAAGAAAACAGAACAACCATCACATATATTTGAACACCTATCCTGCCAATTTTGTTTCATAAATAATATCTCAAATTTTTAACAGTTTATTTCTATCCTCACTCCACCAACTTTTTGTAGTCATTTTGCCTTACCTTCTATAATAATTCTCTTCTACTCTTTTTCCTAACCAATCTAATCTGCTTATTGCAGTTGAAATAATTATAAAATATAAATCACATCATGTCATTTCTCTAAACTTTTTCACTGGCTTTTGCATTACATTCAGGATAAATTAAAAATCTTTGAACTTGCACCTATGATATCCTTCTAGCTTTATCTCCACTCTTATTATCACCCATTCTTACTCATCCAGCCACCTTGGCTTTCAGTTAGGGTCTGGGCAATTCTTTTAGGCCTTTATAATTTCATCTCTTTTTCCTGGAAGCATATCTCTCCAATATTTGACTCCCTCTACTCTGTGCTCCAGATTCTTTTGCCTAGCTAATTCATACTCACTAATGAGGTTTTGGCTTAAAAGTCAATTTCCTGAGAAAAACTTTCCATGATTTTCTAATCTAAATAACTTCCTTTTTTTATATAATCTCAGAGAATCAGTTTCCTTTATTTTATAGACAGTATTAGTTTCTAAGCATTACTATTTCTGTGTCTATTTGTTCTCTCCTCTCACTGGACAATAAATAGTGAGCTTGCTTGCTTTCTTTTTTTTCTTTTAGTTTCTTTTCTTCCTTTCTTTTCTTTCTTTTCTTTTCTTTTTTTTTTTTTTTGCCCACAGTTTATCACTAAAGTTTGGTATGGTAAATAGTACATAATAGATGATAATTTTGAAATAACATCCTCCCTAAAATTAATTTTTCTCTAACACCCCAAATAATGTTTATGTTTATTTGCCTAGTGTTTATTCTCTTCTGGATCATCTTTTTTACCTCCTGTTGTATGATCCATCTTATCTTACCAGAAGGTGCTTATCATTTCTTCAAAGTACTCCAAATCAGTTTGATGACCCTTTTGTTGTGGAGATATGCAATTCCTGTGAAATATCATTTTCATGTTTCATTACTTTATAATTTATTTTTCTTCCTTAATTTTCCCTACACTTATATTTATAATAACGTCAAACATGTATCCTCAAACCTCTTCTAAAATTTCTTCCTAGACTTTTTACAAACTTGCATCCCATAGTTTTCTAATTTATCTAATAATTATTCCTTATTTTAAAATAATTTCTATTTAATAAGTTTAATAGTGGCCATGATAGCACAACAGCAACTTGTTAAAAATTTCATGATAGTTTTACATTTCAATGACTCCTTAAATTGTACGTAAAGAGAATGCTTTTCATAAAACCGCAGGAGGTCCAAAGATAGCTTTTGTATAGCCTGTGGTGGAGGAAAAATAATTTTCCCTCAATCCTTCTAGGTTCTTGGTTGAGACATCACCTTGTAATAAAAGATTAACAGGAGAAAAAATAAACAGAAGATTAATAACATGCATATCTCTTATATAAATTGGTGATACTCAGGAAAACAGTAATTTCCTGAAATGGCCCAAGCCATCACCCTAAATAACATCTTTAGCTAAAGACAAAAGATGTTGGGGGAAGAAAAGACTGGTTATAGTGGGTTACCAGGAAAGGCACAGACAATAAGGGTAAGGTTGTTATGTAGATTTAAGTCCTTGACTTCTCCATTGATAAAGAGTTTTGAGAAATTTAGAGTCATCCTTCTCTTCCTGGTAGAGAGGACACGCTTACAAATGGAGATTTCCCTGATACATGTAAATGTCTCTTACAAAAGGATAACTTCAATTTGGCTTTCAGAGCTTCTCCCAAGTCTGCTACTTCTTAAAAATAATCAGCCTAAATAATACTTATTCCAGGATGCCTGGGTAGCTCAGTCAGTTAAGTGTCTGCCTTTGACTCAGGTCATGATCCCAGGATCCTGGGATTGAGTCTCACATCAGGCTCCTTGCTCAGCAGGGAGCCTGCCTCTCCCTCTGCCTGCTGCTTCCCCTGCTTGTGTGCTCTCTTTTTCTCTCTCTCTGACAGATAAATAAATACAATTTTTAAAAAATAATAATAATATTTATGCCAAAAAACACAAAACATATTGGGGGGGGGCAAATTCTGTTCCCTGGTCCCTTTGCCAGGAAAGGAGAGCAAAGGTGATTAAAAGATCTTAACCTCACTTTGCCTGAGTGGGAGCTTATTGCAAATGATAATTTATATAAGAAGTTGACTATTGGAGATAAATATTGGGCTTGATTTTCTTTCCTACAGCATGGAAAAAAAAAAAGCTTATTTGGGAGAAGTACAAAGCAGTTAATTAAGCTCATTAAATGCTAGATATGCATCTGGTCTTTTTCTTGATATAATATTATTTCCTTTCAGGAAGGCTTCAGAAATGCTGATTACCAAGACATCATGTATTATGGGCAAAGAACTGTAAGTGAATTGCTTGTTTTTTATCACATAACACAATTCATTTGGTCAGTTTGTACTTGGTGACTTTGTTAATAGTTACTTAAAAGTAGCTAATTCACAACCATACAAGGCATATTTCTTAAATTGTTTCTCCTTTTCATAGACAGTTTTGTGTAATGTGGTGTCACTAGTAAGATCAATTTGGAGAGACTAGGAAGAAAGAAAAAAATACAATTACTTTGGGGGGGCAGAGAAAGAAATAATTAGGCTTGAATACAATTATACTTTTTTTGTTATCAGCATCTGTACACATTTTCTCTTTCACTTATTACTTGCGAAGTGTTGTTTTTTAATCTAAATCAGTGATATTGTTTAAGTAGGCACTGTAAGGTGATGTAGGAAGTGTTGGGGTTTGGAGCTGACAGCCAGAAAAGAATTCTTGAGATGTCTTTGTTGTAAAAAGGTGGTTTTATTAAAGCAAAGGGACAGGACCTGTGAGCAGAAAGAGCTGCACCTGGGTTGTGATGGGTGAGAATTATATACTTTCAAGTTGGGAGGGGGTTAGGGACAGCACAAACCTCCAACGTATTTTGGAAACAAGGTTTCCAAGATTCTGAGGGGGCTAGCTATTGTTAGGAAAATGTCATTTATTACTGCTTAATAAAAACTCAGTTATGAGACTTTGGACGTATATCAGTGGGCCAGGATAGTTGCCAATATGTATCTTGGGGGTTAGAGATAAAGGAAGTTTCCAAATAAATTTTTATATGTTAAAGTAGACTTAACAGATCCGGGGGGGTTGGGCTAAGATTGTCTTTTGCCCTTAGCAAAGTGTCAGCATTGAGGCAGGTGAGCTCCCAGAGGAAAGTCACTCTGCCTGTTCCAAGGACTTGTCAGTGGGCTGTAAGTAGTAAGGAAATTTAATTTTTTTTTCTTTTTGCCTTTGTTTCCCACATCATAAGGGACCCAAACAGATGTAAGTCTTGTGGTGACAGAATTTTGTGAGTGGTGCCACTTATTTCTTTTGGCTCACTTGACTTAAAAACTCATAATAAATTTAACGTAATTGCCTATACAGAGAGTTCCCAACTTAATGATGTTTCCACTTACGATTTTTTGGTTTTACAATGGTATGAAACCAATTCACATTAAATAGAAACTGTACATTGAATTTTGAACTTTGCTCTTTTTCTGGGCTAACAATATGTGGTACAATACTCTCTCATTTTTTAAAAAAGATTTTAAATTTATTTTCAGAGAGAGAGTGAGAGAGCTTGAGCTGAAGGAGGCACAAGGGAGAAAATCTCAAGCAGACTCCATGCTGAGCACAGAGCTTAATGTGGGGCTTGATCTCAAGACCTTAAGATCATGACCTGAGCCAAAATCAAGAGTTGGATGCTTAAGTGACTGAGCCACCCAGGTGCCCAATACTCTGTCATGATACTGGGCAGGGGCAGCAAGCTACAGCTTCCAGTCAGCCACATGATCTGAGGGTGAACAACCAATATACTTACAGCCATTCTTGTAACTAAACGAAATGAGAGTGTCCACCTAATGCATAGCAAGTCAATACAAACTGGCAGTGAGCTTTTGCAGTGAAGAAAGACAGGATATTTATTGGTGTGGCACCACCATGAGAATGGGGAGCTAATGCTCTAAAGTCCTAACTTCCCTGATGGCTTGCAAGGGGAATGGCTTGCAAGGGCAATGGCTTTAAGGGCAGAATTGGGGCAGTTATCTCCTGAGAAGGTAGATGCTGTTAATTGAAGGTCCAGGAGGTCATGCTGGCATGCTCTGGTGCTGCTTCATCTGGTCCCCCAGAGGTCCTTTCCATCTCAAAAGACTTGGAATCTGAAAGTCCATGGACTTTCCTTTATTCTTTATGTTAGAGATTTCATTAGGTATATCTTGTGATTATATCTTTAAGGTAGTGCTGATTAACTACTTGTAAGCTAGTGGGTTTGCATTCCTACAGGTTCCTTGGCTTGTCCAGGCATGCCTGGGGGCAATGAGACTTCTAGTGTGCATTATTGCATCTGAAGTAACAACATGGATACTAGCTTCATTATTTGTTCCTACAACAATTCTGTTTTTCACTTTCAGTACAGTATTCAATACATTACATGAGATATTCAACATTTTGTTATAAATAGGCTTTGTATTAGATAATTTTGCCCAACTATTTGCTAATGTAAGTGTTCTGTGCACATTTAAGTTAGGCTAAGCTAAGCTATGACATTTGATAGGTTGGGTGTATTAAATGCATTTTCAACTTAAGATATTTTCAAGTTATGATGGGTTTATTGAGTGTAATCCCATTTTAAGTCAAAGATCTATATATTAAATACTTGTAATGTTTATTGCTGCATTATCTACAATAGTCAAATTATGGAAACAGTCCAAGTGTCCATTGACTGATGAATGGATTAAAATGTGATATATAATGGAATATTACTCAGCCATAAAAAAGAATGAAATCTTGACGCTTTCAACTATGTGGATGGAGCTAGGGAGTATTATGCTAAGCAAAATAAGTCAGTCAGAGAAAGACAAATACCGTATGATTTCACTCCTATGTGGAATTTAAGAAACAAAATAAACAAGCAAAGGGGAAAAAAAAGAGAGAGAGAGGCAAACCGAAAAACAGACTCTTAACTATACAGAACAAACTAATGATTACCAGGGGGAAGGTAGGTGGGGGAATAGTTTAAATAGGTGATGGGGATTAAGGAGTGCACTTACTGTGATGAGCACCAGGTATTGTATGAAGTGCTGAATCAGCATATTGTATACCTGAAACTATTATTACACTATATGTTAACTAACTGGAATTTAAATAAAAACTTAAAAAAATATAATACTTGTAAAGATTTTTTTAAAATTCAGTTCTTTTATAGATAAACAGATTTATGGAGAATAATAAATCATATTCTATGCATATTTAAAATAAAATATGCATATTTAATATATATTATTATAAGAATAAATATACAAAATACATGAAATCATTTTATTTACTGTATTTTGATAGTCAACTTACAATTTTTGATAAATGAAGGAAATAAATTTTATTCTGATTTGGTCAAGATTTTCCATATTTTTGCCGAATGTCTTTTAATAATGACCAGCCCTTCTGAATTGATATAGTCAATTGCTAGCTATAGGCAGTTATCTCACTCTTGATGCACTTCCACATAGTTCCCTCTAATAGGGCCTCTTGTGTCTACCCTGGCCGATATGCTACGCACAGGTTTATGCTTGATTCAGTTTGGGGAGTGTCAGTATTACCAAATATGTTAATCTGTGGGAGCATCAATGCCATTCTAAGGGCTCAAGACAGGCTACCCTTAGATAAGCCACTTTGGTATAACTGATGTGGGAAACAAAGAGAGAAGAAAAATTATTACATTTCCTTACTACTTACAGCCCACTGACACGTCCTTGAAACAGGCAGAGTGACATTCCTCTAGGAACACAGCTGCCTGGATGTTAATACTTTGCTAAGGGCAAAAGGAAATCTTAGGCCTGACCCCTAGGATCTGTAAGTATAGTTTAACATATAAAAATTCTTTTGGAAACTTCCCTTATCTCTACCCCCCAAGATACATGTTGGCAATCATCCCCCAAGCAAATGACCCACTGATATACGTCTGAAAGATCTCATGACTGGATTTTTACTAAGAGTAATAAATGACCTTTTCCTAACAATAGCTAGCCCCCTCAAGATCCTGGAAACCTTGTTTCCAAAATACCTGGGAATCTTATGCTTTCCCTAGCCCCGTGGGTGATGGACATTGGGGAGGGTATGTGCTATGGTGAGCGCTGTGAATTGTGTGAAACTGATGAATCACAGACCTGTACCCCTGAAACAAATAATACATTATATATTAATTTAAAAAAAGAAAGGAAGTATATAATGGGCCCCACTCATGACCCCAGGGCAGCTCTTTCTCCCTATGGTTTAATAAGACCCTGTCCCTTTGCTTTAATAAGACCACCTTTTTACACTGAAGATGTCTCAAGAATTCTTTCTTGGGGCGCCTGGGTGGCTCAGTTGGTTAAGCGACTGCCTTCGGCTCAGGTCATGATCCTGGAGTCCCTGGATCGAGTCCCGCATCGGGCTCCCTGCTCGGCAGGGAGTCTGCTTCTCCCTCTGACCCTCCCCCCTCTCATTTGCTGTCTCTCTCATTCTCTCTCTCTCAAATAAATAAATAAAATCTTTAAAAAAAAAAAAAAAAAAAAAAAAAAGAATTCTTTCTTGGCCATCAGATCTGAACCCTAACATCTTTCCTACATCAATAATGACTATTTTGAGTTAAACAGCAACAAAACCCAGCAGATTCAGGAAAAGCTCTTTACCTCCTCCTCAACTACCCAAAAAGAATTTAGATAGAGGAACTGCTCCAGAAAGAGAGCTTTCACCATAGATAACTAAATTATCGTATAAACTAGACATGGTAGACAGGGAGGAACCAAGCAAGACTTGTTTGATCCAAGTCCTCTATGTCTCATTGTTTCTGAGTGGCCCAGCAAACATTTGTTTACCAAACATTTAATCTTTTTTATCTTCCTAAGTATTACATTCCTTCTTTTTTAAGTCCCAGGCCCCTACCCCTATCTCCTTAGTTTAGGATGGCATATATACTTAATTTTGCCTGACTGTCTTTGGAAATTCCATGTCTGTATGGATTCCCCATATCTATACTATTAAATTTTATTTATATATATAAACTTATATATATAAACTTTATAGAGAGTTTCACTCTTAGTCCAGCTAGAAGGATCTTGAAGGGGACAGAATATTCTTGCTCTGAGATAGCATCAAATACTTTAGACTTTTGATCCTATATCCTTAGTTATATTTGTTTTTCTATACTAGTTTCTTCTTTCTGGCCATAGGAATAATAGTTTTCTTTTTGGAACCAAGGGCAAAACACCTGAAATCCCCTTGAATATGAAGCATTAACTTACTACTTGGATTTTAGGCTGAAAATGAATCACTCATACTACTGAATCATTATTTTTTTTATATCTTCTTACTGGAAGCAAAGCCCAGGCATTAATCGTTCTGTCATTTCTTATCCAGGATAATGAAGGCAACAGATATAGATCTTGCCTAAGTTTTCTTTTAATTTATAAAAATCTGTGCTGCAGAAACATGACAAAGCCTTTAACAATTCTTAATTAGTAGTCGAGAAATAATGTCTTAGTTCTAGTTTAACATTTTTTTGCTTATATTTTCTATGAAACGACATCTATTTATAAGATGCAAGTCTATGTGTGTGAATGATATATAGTCAATTAAACTTCACAGAGAATTGAGCCCTTTAATGTCACAGAACAATCAAAGAATGAAACTATCTTAAAAATAAAGTCAGTGGTTGCAAATATAATTTACATTAAATATTTCTAAAGATTTTTGTTTTTATTTATTCGTTTGAGAGAGAGAATGAGATAGAGAGAGCATGAGAGGGGAGATGGTCAGAGGGAGAAGCAGACTCCCCACTGAGCAGGGAGCCCGACATTAAATATTTCTAAAGAAAAACTGATTATTAGAAGCTAATTCTAATCAATAACTGTTGTCTTACCAGAGTAACTTTTTTATACCCATGCCAAAAAACAAACAAAAATAACAACAGCAACAAAAAAAGCAACACAGTGTGTGGTTTATCCTCAAACAGCAAAAAAATCTTAAAATTGAGAAATAGATCAAAGTCCACTTTTATCTAATTATATTTTTTCCTTAGTTAACCAAAGAGCATATGAATTTTGGTGAAAATTCAATGAATAATTGATATACTAAATTTCCTACTTTTGAAAAAGGTAATTATCTTAGAAGGAAGTAGAGTTTCAATATTACCTGGTGCGAGGAGAGGTTATTGTTTTCTGATGTTTGCTTCTTGTAACCCTAATTTTATTAGGAAATACATGTTCAATATTGGCATTACAGGTGTCATCATGTGGGATCTAGAACACTCAGAAACATATTTAACTGAAATAATAACTGAATATAATTCAGCTATTTAAGGGGATTATAGTTAGGTTTTATGATGTGAAATAAACTTACTTGATATACCGATTATATAACTTATCATAATTTTACTAATATACTTTGCATTACTTTTGAATTCTTATACTTGATTATTGAATTCTAATACGAAAACATAAAAAGTGCAATGGAAGGAGTTGAAACACATGTTTGGAGAGAAAATAATTATGAAGAGTTTGTTTTGACATAGTTTTATAAGGTAAATATATTTTTACCAATACTAAAGGAGAAAAGAGTCAAATAGAACAAAAAATATGTGGATGCGATAGTTAATTTTATGTGTCAATCTGACTGGAACACAGGGTGCTCAGATATTTAGTTATACATTATGTCTGGGTGTGTCTGTGAGGGTATTTCTAGATGAGATTAGCATTTGAATCAGTAGACTGAATAAAGTAGACTGCCCTCCCCAATGTGAGTGGGCATCATCCAGTCCATTGCTTTTTCAAGTGTCCAAATGCCTAAAAAATCCAAAGAACTCACAATAAGATGAATCACAAAAGTGAAAACTATTAAAATATCACTTTGGCAAGGAAAGAACTGCTCTGTATGGTTCAAGGTGTACCACAATGATGTGGACTACAGTATTGTGATTAAAAGTTCATGTTGTCACAGTGCGGCCACATAATGAACAGAGTTGTAGATCATAATATTCATGGTGATTTAGGAATTGAGAACATTTTTAACTTTTTATAATTTGGCAGGTAATTTTTATAATGCTGAATTGGAAAATACAAATATATTTTACATATCTCATTTCTTTATATAACAAAAGGAAAAATAAGGTAGTATTAATAATATGTTAAAGGTAAATCAAGAGACAGAAAGATAAAAGTCTATGCTGTGAATATCTAATTACCAAACATATTAATCTAGGAGAAAATTTTTCAGCATAGAAGTTTTAAATTTAGACTTTGAACTGTTGGAAAATTCTATATAATGCAAATATTTTTAAAGATATAACTATTTTCACATAAAAATATAATTTTTTTTTTTTAAAGATTTTATTTATTTATTTGACAGAGAGAGAGAGAGAGTTAGCGAGAGCTGGAACACAAGTGGGGGGAGAGGGAGAGGGAGAAGCAGGCTTCCCACGGAGCAGGGAGCCCGATGCGGGGCTCGATCCCAGGACCCCGGGATCATGACCTGAGCCGAAGGCAGATGCTTAACGACTGAGCCACCCAGGCGCCCCCAAAATATAATTTTTAAAGTGTAAATAATAAACTGTTATTTGCTTAAATGGCAGAAAGCAAACTAGAGCAACATTATTATATGAACATTTTCTAATAATGTTATTTTTCTTTTGGTTAAGAGTGAAGTATACAATGTCAATAAAGTGATTCAAGTTAATTTAGGTAGTATTTTCCTTCAGTAATATATTATTATGTCTGTAGTATCAACTAAGACAATTAAGTTAAAATCAGAGTTTGATATGTTCCCTCTTTAGGCTTAATGCATTTTTTAAAAAAAATGTACCATTTATTAGAATCAACTTATAATTAATATTTTGGTCATTTTGTTGCATGATCTGCTGATGTTCTTTCAGCTGTGTGTCAATGAAACATAAGAAAAAAAATTATAAAATTGAGCTTGCTTTGTCTTTTCCCAAATTTCAATAATATTCACCACCCTAAGAGAGTATTCCAGACACTGCTTTACATCTTCTGTGAGTGCACTATCTACTAGTAAGAGAGAACGGGTCTGTGTAGACTTTAATAAAAGATTATTACTTTCATATTGAAAATGACTTTTCTGATAGTTTATAGGATGGTAATTATTCACTGTGTCCTCACTAGTGGTGAATGTATTAACCATTGTATAGAGATCAGTTAATAAATCAATGAGGCCGAAATCTGGAAATCCTATAGTGCTCTCTTTCATAAACAGGCTTTGTAAAATGCTATGGGGATGAATGCGAAGCAGGCCTGAGGTACCAAGCACTGCTGCAGTAATAGAAGGAGATGGCCTCCCCTGTACTTGACAGGTCTTGCTGATTCTCCATGCCCAGGGAATGGTTAAGTATGTAAAAGTTCGTAGTAAGATCTTTGGATTTTACAAAAGCCAGCTTAATAATCCAAATATTATCCTTTAATGGAAGCACAGATCTGAGAAGCAAGATAAAGGCACATTCCAAATTGTTTCTGTTTCCACACTTCTTGCAGAAGAAATGATATTCTTCTTCCTTCACTGGAAAATTAAAAGCCATCCTCAGAGTCCTGTCCTTTTATTTCTCTATGTCCTTTATAATTATTATCATGTTTATATTTTCACCATTTACTAGTGCTTTTTTTTTTTTTTAAGATTGTATTTATTTATTTGACAGAGAGAGATACAGCGAGAAAGGGAACACAAGCAGGGGGAATGGGAGAGGGAGAAGCAGGCTTCCCACCGAGCAGAGAGCCCAATGCGGGGCTCAATCCCGGGATCCTGGGATCATGACTGAGCCGAAGCCAGATGCTTAACTGACTGAGCCATCCAGGCACCCCTACTAGTGCTTTGTATATTACTACTGACCCCACACTAGTATTGTTACACTGCCGATAGACAGTTTTGAATATTCTTTTCTGTTTCCCTTAAGAGCCAGGTTCATGAAAGCAAAGGGAAAAAGAGACATGGATATTCTCTGCTGGTTTATGCAAAGGACCCACTAAGGCCTTTATGAATTAACAGGTGACCCAGCTTGCCAGTGTCTGGCACTTTTCATTTGGATCTGGGACCAGGACATAGGTCCCTAATTTTAGAGTGAGAGGATATTTATGTGGAGTAAGGGCTCAAGGAGGTATTGTTTGCTAATGGACAAAGTTATTGAATTATTGAAAGGATGTGAAATCAGTGACTAGGTAGGTGGTGAACTGTGTGGTGTCCCAATGCCCCATTCCTAAAATTTCATGAAAATTTCATATTCAACTGTATAAAACATCAGCATTTTATCATAAAAAATGATACTTTATATCACTTCTCATGTGAGATTCTTTTATTTCTCTTTTCCTAAATGGCTAAAATAAATATTTATTAAAAAATCTAGGTTGGATGAAGAAACATTCTTTATCTGGGCAATTTCCTTTTGTGAAAAAACATATTTAGACATATAAATATATAAATATAAAATATAGATGTGAATGAAAATTTTCCAGCTTAATGAGCTATGGCAGAGGAATTCCTATAGAGAAGAGCTGGGATGATGTTTACAAAGAGATGGCTCTGTCCAGCATTAAAATTTTCAATAAATGAATCTTATTACTGGGAAATTTAGTTAATTGTGTCTTATGTCCGTGAAATATTCACTGACTCACTCCTCAGTCTTTTTACTAGATTAGACATGTTCAGTAAAGAAAGATAACTCGTACTTTTTTTTAACCACTAATACCACAGTTTTCATTACATGCAATGAAAGGTAAAAAACTACTTTATATTACCAAGGATCAGGTTCCTTTTTCAAACTCGTAAACTTATTTCTATTATGTGGATATTGTCAAGTACATTATAACAATTCACAGTTAGATAGCTGTTGAATATAAATGCTCAGCCCTGAAAGATATCTCCTAAATAATCCAAATTTGTGAGCAACTTGTTAAGCAAACAATGAATCCTTTCACCTTATCCTCATGTTTACCCTTTGCGAGGACATCATTATTTTTCTCTTTGAAGAAAAGCAGCAAATAAATTTTGGCTAATGCATTCTACATGCCAAGTAAGGATTTATCTCTGTATGTAAAGAAAACTTACAAGTCACTTCAAACTCCATTATAAATATGGCCTAAATATGTTTAAATTATTATTTAGTTTACCACGTTGACACCCAATTGAAGATATTGAGAAAACAAGGATGAAATAATTTTAAACTGAGGACTCTCAATCAGTTAGAGATGTCTTATTGCTGACTGCAGGATGCAGAACAGGCACCATGTGAACTCCCACTCTTACATTTTACCTGTAATGGTTTTTGTCCCATATAAATATATATCTCTATTTTTCCCATTTGAAAATATGTATAAATATTTGAAAAATTCTTTCCAAATAATTTTTCAACCAAATCTGTCTTTATAGATTTTTTTATATGTGGGGAAACAAAAGAAAACAACAAAATGACCAAAATGCTATGTGTTCATTCATACAAGTCCAAGGTCGTATTTTAGTTGATTTCATCCTTTCAACCAATTCTTCAAAACATTCTTTGAGCATTTTAAAATAGGGATATATTCTTTCTATCTTGGCTTTCTCTGTTTTGACCAAAAATAGATTCATTTAGATCTTCAATGCAGTACTTCATACAAATTCTTATTACACAAGCTTATTCCTCTAACATGAGTTTAAAACTCATCTCGTAAGAGCCTTCAACTATTTTTATTTGCTTGTCACAGGTAGAAACTTCATTTTACTAATTCAGCTGTATAATAAATTGAAATTTATTTTTCTAAAACTATAATTTCTATTCTGAACCCTATTTCATCAGAGTGTTAAAATTTGTAATCCAAATTATTTCATGGTCTTCCCTTTTCTTTTCTAGGTTCTGAGTCAAGGGTCTGTGGGTCTTACATAGTCCCAAAACACTGGGGGTATGATGGACATCTAGTTCTAACTGTGCTCTGTTCACACTGACTTCTATTGAGTCACTCCTTGTCTTGCTTATTTCTCAGTGGTCATTCTATACAGATTTCTACTACATTATTCCTGGTTCTCATCTGGTCCATTAAATTCAGCAAATCTCTTTTCTTCTGTAGTACCATGCTCAGGCCAAGAGAAATAATTTTGTTGTTCCTCCCACAGTGTTGTGCTCGGGGAACTTTTTGAGCCTAATTAAGCCTCAATCTGTCTGGAAATTCCATGAAACTGTTTTTATATTTGGCCCCATTTTGTGTTGCATGCATATTATTCTACTGTTGCTGTGCACTCTGGGACCTGAAGAGTTCTGTTACACTTTCTAAGGCTCTATCTGCATAAATACACGATTCTGTCATCTTTCCCTGGAGACTCACTTCCTTGCTAAGGTGTTAGTGGGAGATAAGATACAATTACATTCTGGTCTCAGTTGCCTCAAACATGTACAGAATGAATGGATTCTGTAAAAATAACAAAATGTAATACAAAATAACCTAGACTGACTATTTACCTGGTTCTATATTCATGTTTTCTTTCTTTACCTCTTTTTATTTTTCAAGATTTTACTTATTTATTTGAGAGAGAGAAAAAACATGAGCAGGGGGGAGGGGCAGAGGGAGAAGCAGGCTCCCCACTGAGCAGGGAGCCCAATGAGGGACTCGATCCGAGGACTCTGGGATCATGACCTGAGCTGAAGGCAGATGCTTAACTGACTGAGCCACTCAGGTGCCCCCTTTCTTTTCCTCTTTTAATAGGGAGATATTTTTCCTTCTTCCAATTGCAGGCTTCTCCTCTTTCCTAGGCTTTGAACTCCACCTTTGACTTTCTGAGACACTTGTTTCTGCATGTAACTAATTCCTATTTACTGACTCATTCAGATGGCAATGACGATGATGCCATGTATCAGGGCAAAGTCAGGAAGAGAGCTCGTCAGGAGTTTAATAGACAATTGTGATAAAAGGACAAAAGTGATAAAAGACATGACAAACCAAATGGGCGATAGTAAGACATCCAGAACTTGGCAGTAGCTGAACTCTACTATCACCCCAATAGTTGGAAGTACAGTGGGGCAAGGTGGTGCTACCAGAGTGCAGGCAGATCTTTCTGAGATCTGGGGCCAAGAGAAAGAGAAAGATAATTATAACTATCCTGACTTCCTTTCTCTCCTGAAGTCTTCTGCTAGTGCATCCAGAATCTTGAAACTAACTGGAAGCCAATTGATAAAGGACCCTCCCTCCCCCAAAAAAGGAGGCAGACATCTGTGATGTAGAGCAGAGCAAGACCACATCAGAGAGTCAATCTGAGAGTAAATGAACCAATCACAGGTCCAACTGCCAAGAAATAACAGCACATGTCAACTTTACCAACCTTTGATATTAGCACTAATATTATCTCCATTTTATGGGGAGAAAATTAAAACAATGTCATGTTAAAAAATGGTAATAACAATGAAGAATGGGTTGTTTAGGGGGCTGGGAGAATAGGAGAGGTATGGAGGGAACATTAATTTTTCCTCTAGTCTCCTTTAGACTGATGAATTTGTTAAAATCAACACATATTCCTTCAGTAAGTAAAAGTAGTATGAAAATGATTAAGCACCTCCCACTAAAAATCTTAATTTCTAATTCTTCCTCAATTTACTTCTTCATCTCTCATCTCTTTTATAATCAAACTTCTTAAAAGATTTTTATGAACTGATTGTCTCTTACTCTGATCTTTTCACTCACTCTATCCCCTGCAATGTCTTCTAATTCTCCCACTCTATTGGAACAGTCTTTGGCAAGGACCACAAATGATCTTTTATTATGACACACTGTGAGTAATTTCCATTCCTTTTTACTTGACCCTTTCCCCTTTTTCTTAAAAAAAGTTTTTGCATAAAAGACACCACATTCTTTTTTTATTTCTAGGCAGTAATTTGAAGTCGAAAAAGAAGGCCACATCCATACCTTTTAATGAACTTTATGAAGATATCACACATTTCTGTTTGTATCTCCTTGGCTAGGACTAAGTCATAGGGCCATACCTAGCTCCAAGGAAGGCTGGGAAATAAAATCTTTTAGCCAGATGGAAATATGATTATCAAAAAGATGGAGTTCTGAAAGAAAAAAATGGAGTTCTGTTGTTAAAAAAAAATTGAATGAATATTTTGAAATTCCTAGCAGTCTATGCCAAAGAGGTTATGTTGTATGTCTTCAATTATCTCAATAAAATATTAATTAAATCACTAATATTTAGCACAGTGGAGTTGAGAATGTAGAGTGAAGACATGATAAATTATCTCAGAATGTTGGAAAACAAATGTACTAAAGGAATATAGTAGTTCTAGGAGTTACTTATTTTGTGCTAATTTGGGGAATTTTATTATGACTTGAATGTGAAATATGTCCAGTTATGTTTTTCTTTCCCCTAGTAATATTCAGGTGCTCAGTTACAGGCAGGAAAATGGTGCAGGTTGAAGTTCAAGAAGAGGTTTCCTAGAGTGAAAGTGGAGGGGAAAGGGGCAAATGAGTTGAGTGTTTGCAAATGAGTGATTGTAGTGACATACTGTGTAATCAAGATGGACAAAAAAGGAGAAAAAAAACTGGGAGAGGGCTAATCAAAAGACAGTTATAGCAAAAGGGCTGGAGAGGGATTAGGAATTATAGTGTCTGAAGTCCAATTTCAGATCTGGTTGAATTTCTATTAAAATAAAAATTAATTGTGGGAATGGGTGTCTATGGTAGTATAGAGATGAGGCTTCAAGGACCAAAGAGATTGGGATGTGGCTAATTTATCTATGTCATTGCTGAAGTAGCTGAGAGATGTCTTCAACAAATGATAAGGAACAGCTCTGTAGATGGTATTGAGATACAAGAGGGTGGCAAAGGAAGATGACACATGCTTTAGATAGCATTAATTCCTTCAGAAGAAGGTGAGTGATTAATTACCTAACTGTAGCATTAAGGAGGAAGGAGGACATTTATCTCACTTCTTGGTCATGAGATTTGTGGACTGAGAAAGAAAAAGAAGTCTTTCTCTCTCTCTTTTTTTAATTTTTAAAGATTTTATTTATTTATTTGACAGAGAAGAGACACAGCGAGAGAGCGAACACAAGCAGGGGGAGTGGGAGAGGGAGAAGTAGGCTTCCCACAAACAGGGAACCCAATGCAGGGCTCGATCCCAGGACCCTGGGATCATGACCTGAGCTGAAGGCAGACACTTAATGACTGAGCCACCCAGGTGCCCCAAGAAGGCTTTCTCTTAAGAGCAATTCAGTGGAATGACTTCCACAAGGGGAAACCAGGTTTTAGTGATGGTCAGCCAGCCATGAAAACATTCAGACTAAAGATGGCAGCTATAGAGGAGTTTGCCGATCACATACTAGAAGGTTGCAATGCATGAAGGAGAAGAAGACAATTCGGTAGGTAAGTAGTATGGGAACTGGTGATTACTGGCATAAATAGACACATGGGGTATCATAGCCTCAGATCTCAGTCCAAAATTAGCAGAAGCCAAATGTCTTTTTCCTAGGCCTTTGTGCTTTTCCTATGATTCACAAAAGGGCAGCTCCTTGAAGTTTCCATTTTTCTAATGGTTAAGGAAAGGGTTTTATTGTAATTGCTTGTTTAACTTTATTAAAATTCCTAATAGTTTTCTCCCTACTGGTTTATAAACTCTATGAAGTCAAGGACCCATCGATATTGCTAACAATTATATTCCCAGGAACTAGCATACTACCTGACTTTGTATACCTGGAGCTTCTAGTGCAAAAGCTTGCAGGGGCCAGGCTGATAATATAAACAATTGAAGTGGACTGGGTTTTGTCTTTTTTGTTACAGAGATGGCTTGCATATTTAATTGTGAAAATAGCCTTATTTCTACAAGTAAATAAAATTTCCGCCTTTCTTAAAATGTGATACTTTATTGGTCTAGCTTTTGCTTTTCAATTCTTTATAGAGGCACTGATATAAAGATATATATCTCTGTGGATTGCAACAATGGCAGGGCTCTGATAAAAGAGAATTGAGAGAGCTGGGGTTTCATTGGGGAATGGTCAGAATTGTAATGAAGGTTACATACCCTGTCTAAAGGAGACCGCCCTTTTTCTCTTCCAGCTGATTGTCTAGTCTGCATAAATGCAGGTCCCAGTTTCTCAAGGCAAGAAGACAGAAATCTAGATTTGTATATGAAATGCCTTGATTTTTAAGGGTTGGTTCAACTTTTTAAAACATAGTGCCAACAGATGCCAGCTGGCCATATTTGAACTCATATCCTCAGTCTAGTCTTCCATGTATTTAGCAGTATCTGTTTAAAAAAGAGGGAATGAATGAAGAAGATAATTTTCTTTAATTTATGTAAAACATTTGGTTATTTTTAATGGAAAGTCTTTTTTTTTTTTTTTTTTTAAGATTTTATTTATTTGACAGAGAGAGCACAAGCAGAGGGAGAGAGAGAGAGAAGCAGGCTCCCCGCTGAGCAAGGAGCCCGATGCGGGACTCGATCCCAGGACCCTGGGATCACGACCCAGGCCGAAGGCAGCCGCTTAACCGACTGAGCCACCCAGGCGTCCCTAATGGAAAGTCTTTAAATAAAGCAATTTAATAATGCAAACTTTTATTTTATAATTTCCTTATTCAGGAGTTGCTTTTTTATTTCAAGTTCTTAAGGGTAACATGCTACCACATTCTAAAGCTCTGTTTACCCAGAGTAAATTGTGTGCAAGATTGCATAATCACTCCTTTATTGTGAAATTATTTTTATACATAGTTTATGATTGGTTGTGATCTCTTCCTAAAGATAGCAATACTTTATTCATCTAAAAAATTGCTTTTAAAGACCTTGTAGAGTTAATAAATTATTTTATATATCAGATTTAATTATTTCCAGTAAAAAAGCAATTTCACAGTAAGATTGCTCTTCTCTCAGGGCTTAATCAATGAGTAAGGAACACTTATAGTAGGCCATCATACCTCTCTTAGCCATGGTGGTCTATAAAGCATTTCCATTTTGGTTTTCAAAAACGTTCTTAAAATATCTCCACTTGAAAGTAGCAGAATTGAGATTCCTCCCCAAAACAACTAACAAAAAACCTGAAGTCAATACTAATGTGTTTGTCTTTTTTGCATAGAAATCTATACACAAATGTTTTCAAAAGCATAATATATTTCCAGTGTAGAAACATACTTATTGAGTATATAAATATGTTATGAAACTCATTTCCATAAGTGTAAATTAGCATGAAAATAAAATCTTATTTTGAAGGGTCCTCTATTTATGTCAGAATGGGAGAGACTGAAAATGACCAGACCATTTACAAAACAAAATTCTAATCCACAACCTGTGTAGCAACCAGTCCAGAAAGCCAACCCACAACCTCTTTACCAATCAGCCCCAAATGATCATGACTGATTGATAAATGACAATTTTGCTTCCAACTTAGATCAACCAGAGAAAGCCAACTAGGCTTCCCTAAGCAATCACAGGATGCTCCACTTCTAGTTAGCCCACCTCCAGCTTCTTCACGCCAACAACCTCCAATCAGAGCCTTCCTTTTTTTTTTTCCCACTATAAAGCTCCTCATTGCCCTGCCTGCTTTTGAGTCTCTGCCAAATGCAAGTGATGGTAGCTGACTCCCTTGCTTTATAGTAAGCTCTGAATAAATAGCCTTTCTTGTTCTCATTTGGACGGCCTTTATTTCCACATGAGTTTTATGAATTTTGATTTCTTGTTTGTTTCAAATGAAAACAAGTAAGCATATGGCAACAAATACTTACTGCAAGAAGAACTATAAGATAAAATATGATGATATATTTTTTAAAGATTTATTTGTTTATTTTAGAGCCTGCACATGGTGGGAGGGGCAGAGGGAGAGAGGGAGAGACAATCTTAAGCAGACTCCATGCTGAGTTCAAAGCCCACTGTGGGGCTTGATCCCATGACCCTGAGTTCACGACCTGAGCCAGAACCTAGAGTCAGAGGTCCAACTGACTGCACCACCCAGGCTCCCCTAAATATGATGATATTTTATAAATGATAATATGTTAGTGCTCTGTTAGATGCTAAAAGAAGAATCTTGGTCTCTTCCTAGACCAATAGGGAAGGAATACTTTCTAAATGAGTAAATCCTTTGACTACATACATTAATAGAAATTTTAAGGCCTAGTGAAGGGCTTAGATTTCAAGGAGAAAAAGAGTTTCCATTGGCAGTACCAGAAGAATAGGAGGGAATTGTTATTATTTTACATGAAAATAAGATTCACAATTGTTTGTTTAAAATTTACACATGACTACAGCACATTTGACCTTCCACTTGCTGGAGTTTAAGGAGAAAATTACTTGCAGATACAATATTAACTTTGGTAGAGTGTGAACTCCAAGAAGACTTATATTTATAATAATGATGATGATAGAGGTGCTTGGTTGGCTCAGTCAGTTAAGTGTCTGACTCTTGATTTTGGCTCAGGTTATCTCAGGGTCATGAGATCAAGCCCAGCATCAGGCTCCATTCTCAGTGGGGAGTCTGCTTGAGATTCTCTCCATCTCCTTCTGTCCCTCCCCCACTCACACATTCTTTCTCTCTCTAAAATAAAATAAAAAAAATAAATAAAATCTTTAAAAAATAATGATTATAATATTAAAAACAATTAAAATAATAGCTGTATTATCTACTGAGTGCCTACTATGTATTAGTCTGTGAAGAAGTGCAGGATGAGATGCCCCAAAATGTGCCACTTTGGCATAAAGATTATTTTTAGTTAAAAGAAATTAAAACCCAGCAGATACAGGAAAAGCTCTCAGCTTCCCCCATAACTTCCTAAATTTACATTGGAAAGGAGAGCCTGTACCAGGAAGAGAGCTATTAACAGAGAGTCCTCTTCACCTAAGGAAGGTATCTGCCTAATAGGGCAACTTGTTTTTCTAAACATCTCCTTTCACCTTCTTGCTAATGAGCTTTCTCCCCTATGTATTCTCAGGCCCTGCCCCTCTCCTTAGCTCATATAAGCTTCATGTTGCCTCATTGTCTTTGGAATTTCAAGTCTGTGTGAATTCCCTGTACATATGCTTATTAAATTGGATATTCTCCCATTAATCTGTCTCATGTCAATTTGATTCTAAATCCAGCTAGAAGGACCATAGGGCAGAGAAAGGTCTTCTTCCCCGATATTTGCTTTTAAATTCATCTTCTCATTTGAGTCTCACAAAAGTCCTGTGAGGTAGAACTTATCATTGTTTTGAAAATGGGGAAACTGAAGCTTAGAATGTACTGATTTCCAAAATTCACATGATTAGTGGCAAAACTGAAATTCAAACTCAACTCTCAAAGGCTTCAAACATACAACCTTTCCTTAGCAGTTCTAAGATTTTTCAGGTCCTTTTTGAATAACCATCTCAACAAATGCTGTTTAAATATCAAGTTGGGAATGGGTCCTCTTACAAGCACTTCTTTTTTGATATTGGCATTTATTTGTTTTCACTGCTAGTTTTGCTTTAAGGCAGTAACAGTAGGAATTTTGATAACTTTATTACTTCATTCAGTATGTATTGGGCATTTATTCTCAGTGAGGCACTCTCCTAAACATAGGCGATAAAGGGTACAAAATCCCTCACATCCCAGTTCCTTGCAATCCAGCAGAAGATATATCTATCATCTTTTTAAAAATCATCTCTGATCTTTATCTTCTCCCAGGTCCCAACCAACAAGCTGAGGCATTTGCCAGTGCCCATGATTCTAAGCATATTCATTTCTGGATGCCCACAGCTATAGTTCTGTTCCCTTTAATGTTATTTCTTTCTCTGTATCAATTATTTATTTCTGTATACCAAATATGTGTTGGTGGGTTTGAGCCTGATTTGGGTTGGTTAAGTCAGTAGCTGGAGAGACAGGTTGAATGCAGAGCAGGAGGGGTCTGAGGACAAGCTGGGACCCACCATTTCCCTCGCTTATGTATTCAAAAGACTGTAAAAACAGTCTACCATTCATTTCTTTTCTATATTGTGTCTCTACACAATGGTCACATAGACACAAACATTTCTTTCTAGATTTACCATTAACTCACTTTTCATTTGTTCCCGAAACATAATGCCATTTTCTCGTTCAGTCTCTTCAATACACTCTTTCTCCATCTTTCCTTTGCCTCCTTTTCTTAATATTTTCATTCTTCTGTCTTAGACCCCTTGCCCTGAACTTT
The DNA here is from genome assembly GCF_004348235.1 of Phoca vitulina. Classification (NCBI taxonomy): domain Eukaryota; kingdom Metazoa; phylum Chordata; class Mammalia; order Carnivora; family Phocidae; genus Phoca; species Phoca vitulina. The sequence goes on from NW_022589706.1 coordinate 45,025,759, forward strand.
TCTGACAGCTCCCTTTCCTGAATTTTGTCATTATTTTTTTTCAACCAAATCCTTACCTAACCCATAGCCAATTCTATTATGTCTCTGTTCTCTATAAATTAGATGTTAATCAGTAAAGAAATTGAGTCTACCATCAATTGAGTGGCTTTATGGAGATCCCATGTCTTTTAACATAGGATTAATTCTAATTGGGGAGTATACACCCTACTGAATATCATAAAAAAATGTTTTGGTGCAAGAAAGACACTAATTTCTTAAGTAACACAATGCATAACCAATGGTTTCATAAATGGATAAATCTTTTGAGAAAACTAGAGGTTGTAATTTTTAAAAATTAATAAGCTGCCATGTCAGGGGCTGACATCCCAGAGAATAACTCCTTGGGAGGGAATGATGCATGCTTGTACTGCATGTACAGCTTCAAAAACTTGTGAAATCATGGATAAGGCTGGGTGTTACAGGTATCATGTCAGAAAAGGAGTGGAATATAAAGGAATTTTCTGTTTTGATATATCTCTTGTGAATTTTCAAAAGTCTGTATTCTATGATGCAGGACACAGAATGATGCATTTGTGACATACATAGTTCACATTGTGAATATATAATGTGAATTTATATAATGCACTTCTCTGCTACCAAGCTTAATGCATTTATTAATGCTGGGAATATATGGTATTGTTTCAACAAAGCACTCAGATTTGTGTAGTATTTTATACTCATCATGCAGTATTTGAATATATATGACAATATTAAGTGATTAAGCTACAAAATTTGTTTTACATCAATAAATTATATTCAGAGTATGCATTTGAAAGTATAAATAAGAAAGGACCCAGAGGTATCAATTACATTCCAAAGAGTGGAGCAGTGCCAAAACAAATACAAATTTCCCCATGACAAGTAATTTTATCCCTGTGTTTTAAAATTAAATCGCTTTGGTGAACTTGGACACATGTAGTCTTTGGACCCAAATTCATTACTTTTCTCACTTCACATTTTTACATTTGTGTTTTCTGAATGGACATTACATCTCTTAAAAATCTGCAAAGAATACGTTGCTCATTTGGGGAATATATTTTTAAATGTTATCATTTTAAGGGCAGCAGAAAATTTTGTCAAAAGTCAGAAACTCGATTGTTTTTCAGTCATTCTTTGTCCCAAATGAGAAAACCTTGGAGTAATTTTATAGTTTGTTTTCAGTGAGCTTTATTCATGCAGGAAACTACTGAAAAAATATCAAAAGATCTTATTAGAACAATAGAACACTGCTTTTGTTAGAGTTTACAGTGCAGGAGTGGCAGAGAAGCTAATTGTTAAATAATTTTTATGTGGAAAGGTAAAGAGAGGCCTCATATAGCAAATATTTTTTAAATTCTTAATTATATGATACAAATCATGTTGAGCCCATCATTGTGATTTTATAAAGGATGGTTACATTTTAAATGGGACTGAAAAAAACACAAAGGTCATAAATCAATTGGATCGAATTTTTTTTTTTTACAATACTAGCCTAAACTTATTATAACATCCTTAAAGATGCAAATATTTTGTTGTCAGAAGTATTTTAGAAAAAAATGCAAATAATCTCTAAAAATTAAAACAAGTGTTCTTCCTTGTCTGTGATACATTTCACCACATATACACACATATATACATACCTGATGTAGAAAATACCATAAAACTTTAGTCTAATTCTAATTATTAATAATATCAGGAGTGTATGACAAGAGAAGCAAATTGTTATTAATGTTTACAGCATCAAAATATTGACCACAGTTCAGACAAACCAATTTATCATCTTTTAAGTATCTTTCTATAACCAATTTATTGTATTAAAAACTACCATATCATCCCTTCCTTTTGTGTCACTTACCTTACTTTCCTTTCCTTTCCTTACCAGCAAAAGAGAGCCACTGTTCTGCTCATTTTGTGATTTTTTTTTCTATTATACTGGTCTGTCAGCGTATCTGGTTCTGTCAGCACCACTGAGAGTTTATGTGAAGTTGCATTGCTTTTGTAGCAAAGATTTTTTCTGATAGCCCTACATAGACATCTTCAAAACTGACTTTTAAACATAAAATAAATATTTTTCTTATTGGGAAGTTTCTGTTAATATGTACTACATCTTCCAGTTGTCCTATCTGCCATTTTCAGTCTATATTTGTACGTGAGAGAACCCACAGATATTCACATTTTGCTTTTGTTTCTCTGGTTTACAGTTGAAGTGAACATATACAGGGTTAGCTGAGCATATTTATTTTCTCAGTATTTGTGTGTAGCTCACAAAACTAAATTAGTATTAATGAAGCTGAAACATTACCAGACTGGAGTCATGTATAAGAATTAGTGGTAAAATCTCAAAAAGAATTTCTTTCTCATGTTGCTTATGCAGAAAACACTTGATTTTTCATTCCAGCCTTTGCTAAACCTCAATGATTTCCTAATAGCTCCCATTCCCCAAGGAAAATAAATTGTAGCATTCAAGAGGGATTTCTTTCATATGCATGAGTATTATCCAGTTTACACAAAGAAAAAGAGAAAAGATGAATTTGAAGAGGTAAAAGGTAAATGTAAATATAAAAAAAAAGACGAAAATCAAATGGACTGCAGGAAAAAAATTGCACAATGCAAGGATGGAAATGACTCAGCTATAAGCTACTTCATACATTTCAATCCATGCCATAATCAAACTGTACGCTTCTATACTATGAACCTACAAATGCTCTAAATCTTGAGTCTGAATTACAGACTTTGCTTTTAACATCAAAGGCACAAACTGCCGCATCACCCTCTGGGAGATACCAGTGTATTTTGGCTCTGAAAAACAATGACTAGACTGGTTGTTGGTCACTAATTTGACCCAGTCTGTCCTACTTATTTGGTGCTATTTTGAAATGGCTTTGATTATAATTAAATATCTCTAGTGAGGTGATTTTGCTACTTACCAACTGCCTGATCTTTCTCTATAAGCTTAGAAAGAAAAAAGAAGCTACCCTTTGATAAGCATTCTGAGACATTGTGAGCCAGGGTGTTCAACCTGAGGCAAGATATCTCAAAACATTTTTTGCCAAAGAAAGGATTTTGTGGTTCCTGCATATCACTAAATTTGGCAAAAGATTAATGTTTGAAGATCTATGTTAACATATTTTATTCCTTGAATTAAGTTGTACTTACCTAGGCTTTACTAAATTGTAAAGATACTTTACAAAGTGTAACCATTAACTTTTTACCTAAAATTAAAGCAAAAAAAAATTCTGAATTTCAGAAGGATTGATACCATGATATATATATATATATATATATATATATATATATATATATATATATATTTAAATATTGGAAAGTTATGAAAATGAATGTTAGAATGTAGCAATTATATTTTGACTTTTGGTACCTTTTTCCTTTGGGGCTCTAGGCCAACTAAACATTTTTGGCTGATAGCATAGGGTAAGGAAATCAATTCAAAAAATAAGCTGCCTCATTATCTATAATAATGAGCCAAAATACACAGAAAGGTGACTTTTATTCTTTGATCCAAAATTCCATTCCATACATGGGTAATGCGAGTATTTTAAATAGGTCATGCAAAATGGATGTGCAACTACCAGATTTATTCATACTGTTTGCAACTAAAACAATAGGAGATACTATATGTGTGGTCCAGAAACTCAAGTGTATACAGGCCTAATTTAACCCCTTTATTCAAACACAAGTTCTTTTCCTACTGAAATTAATCCATGTCTGAAGATGAGCCAGGGTGTACTGGTCTGCAGGGAAGGGGTTAGAAATGCCCAGGAGATGATGATCTCCTCGGTCCACAAAGAAGATGTGCAAGGCCTGGGGAGCTAGTGAGCCTGTGCTAATTGTCCACCTTGTCCATTTATCCCAGTGGGCATGCAAACATTGTTTTCTATGTATGCCATGACATTAAAAAAAAAAAGTCTCAAAATTATTTTCTCCTTGACAGACTTTCTTTTAAGGTGAGACTAGCTGGACACATCTTTCACACGAGAAATATTCACTTAATTTGTACGTAATAGTTTTCATTATAATATAATTCCCATAAGTTGTGGGTAGGAGAAGAGTTTGTTCACCAAGGAGCCCTGGTTGTGCTATTTAGCATTATGGAAATCTTAATTTTTTCTTTATACCAGAGCTCTGCTCGATTCCCCTGCCTTCTGCATTGCAAAGGAATGCAAAATGTAATACAATTCTTGTTTCTTTTCCTATTTTCCTTGTTTCTACACAAAGGTCACATTGATACAAATATTCTTTTAAATTCCCTAACTTAACCCACTTTTATCTACTCACTAAAGTTGATGTCTTTCTTTTTTCCAATATAATACACTACTTTCTCACCAATACTTTTCACTCAATGCTAAACTACTTGTTTTTCTCCATAGATCAATAGAAATGGCTTTTTTTCTTCTTATCTCTGGCTAATGCAAGAGGCTTTTAAATAATAGAATGGCATTTTGGTTTTTTTGGTCCTAATTTTTAAGAAAAAATAAATGCTGTAATTTGTTGGGTACGTGTAATATTGCAGGTATTTTTGGAATTATCTGTATTAGCTGTGAAAATTGGCTACTTTTTGCTGTTTTTTACAAAACTCATATCAGCAACAGTAAAGTCCAGCTAATAGACAAAAGTCCAAGGCTGGCTTTTTTTTCAATCTGAATTTCTGTACCCAAATAGCTCTTATTGCTTATAGCCATAAGTATAGTTTTCATAAAAATGAAAATGGACCCACATTGATTGATTGTTTATAGTCATGTTACCTGCCTGTTTTATGTAAGCTTCCATACTAAAAGCCTTAAAATTTTTCTTGGCCAGCCATAAATACTTGGAATATCCCTTCTTCTCTTTGAAATATGAGAACCACCCCTCAAAGTTTCTATCAGAATCACTACTCAAACATCATTTTTGGCAGAGAACACTGAACTTTGTTTAACACTAGTGGAATAGTTCCAAACATTGGCTGAACATGACAAAGAGAGTAAAGGACTTGTTCAGTGTGATCAAAAAACACTTTAGGGATTCTGAAATTTCCCTGGAAATTCCAAATCTCCAGAGTGGCTACATTCAGGTGAGGGCAGGAAAAAAACTAATGATATGTGCTGCTTGCTGAGGTGCTAATAGTTCACAGTTTATCACAGTTAAACTGGACTAGACCCACTGAGGTCAGAAAACAGAGCATACTTACAAAGTGTTAGATTCTCGGGCGCCTGCGTGGCTCAGTCGTTAAGCGTCTGCCTTCGGCTCGGGTCATGGTCCCAGGGTCCTGGGATCGAGCCCCGCATCGGTCTCCATGCTCCGCGGGAAGCCTGCTTCTCCCTCCCCCACTCCCCCTGCTTGTGTTCCTGCTCTCGCTATCTCTGTCTCTGTCAAATAAATAAATAAAATCTTAAAAAAAAACAAAAACAAAAAAACAAAGTGTTATATTCTCAACATAAATACCTCTGTAATATATATTTTTCAAAGCAATGTGGTTCTATATTGCTACAAGAAGTGTTAGATTTTACCCAAGGGAATTACCATAAAGAAACAGGACTGAAGAAAAATATATATTGTTAGATACTCTCCATATGTAATTTAAAAGTTTTGAATTCTTCAGGATCTATATTACTCCAACTATTCTACCTATGAATCTTAGTCTTTGATTAAGACTTTCAGGTTATTACAGAAAAATAAAGAGGCCACAGGTAAAAATGTTAGCATGGAGGTGAATATACAGCATATAAACTATGGATCTGGAGTAGGCCATATGGAGCCAAAAGTAACTCATAAAGAACCATGATACATTGGGTCTTGAGAATTACCAGTAGAAATAGAAATTTCTACCAAGGAGAATGCGATTGCACTATATCGTATTTGTTAATATTGATTTATAGTTTGTGTTCTTCTGCTTCTGCTTCAGAGCACAGAGTAGGTTGATTGCCAATGCTTAAAGGCAGAATCATGTGCAGACTAGGATGATTGTGACCCAGTTCTGCCCTGTAGGGACGCTAACTCTAATGGGTAGAATAGTGGTACAGGTTAAAAAAAAAAAAAAAAAAAATCAGAAAACAGGACTACCTTTGTTGAAGGTCAAATGGTACTTACAGAATATCAGAGCTTCATGAATTCAGAGATGTCAGCAAAAGCAGTTGTAGTTGGGGAAGTCTAGGAAATGACAAGACTTTTGGACCTTTAAAGAATGAGGAAAAAAAAAAGTCCCAAACAGAGAGAAAGTGGAGAGAGTACTGCAGGAGGTGGGCACCTTTCCAGGAACAACAGAGAACTAGGCATTTGTGGTGAATAACTGAGTTTGGCTTAAGCAACTGATTTCGAATGGCAAACAGCTGGTGAGAAGATGGGACAGGCAGGCTGGAGCCAGGGAAAGTGTGGACCCCCCCCCCAGGAGATTGTTAAAGGGACCCTTTCCTTGTTTCCTCCCTCTCCTGCACTAAAGGCCTGAGGCCGAGGATGGCAGCAGGCAGGGCTGTGTGAAAATTTATTATTGTTAGTGTTGTTTTATTTTTTTTTAATTCATTTGGTGGGACTTAAGGTCTATGGAGGAGGTTTATGTATAATTTTTCTTTTTTTTTTTTTAACATATAATGTATTATTTGTTGCAGAGGTACAGGTCTGTGATTCATCAGTCTTACACAATTCACAATTCACAATGCTCACAATAGCACATACCCTCCCCAATGTCTATCACCCAGCCACCCTATCCTTCCCACCCCCCTCCACTCCAGCAACCCTCAGTTTGTTTCCTGAGATTAAGAATTCCTCATATCAGTGAGATCATATGATATGTGTCTTTCTCTGATTGACTTATTTCGCTTAGCATAATACCCTCAAGTTCCATCCACGTCGTTGCAAATAGCAAGATTTCGTTTTTTTGATGGCTGCATAATATTCCATTGTATATATATATACCACATCTTCTTTATCCATTCATTTGTTGATGGACATCTTGGCTCCTTCTATAGTTTGGCTATTGTGAACATTGCTGCTATAAACATAGCAGGAAGGGAAGAAAGAAGGGGGGAAATCGGAGGGGGAGATGAACCATGAGAGACTATGGACTCTGAGAAACAAGCTGAAGGTTCTAGAGGGGAGGGGGGTGGGGGGATGGGTTAGCCTGGTGATGGGTATTAAAGAGGGCACATACTGCATGGAGCACTGGGTGTTATATGCAAACAATGAATCATGGGTCACTACATCAAAAATTAATGATGTATGGTGATTAACATAACATAATAATAAAAAAAAATGTTAAAAAAAATAACAAGAGGCAGTACCAACTGCCAGGGACCTAATCAATATGGACATTAGTAAGGTGTTGGAACTAGAGTTCAGAATGACGATTATAAAGATACATCAAAGAAATACAAACAATTATAAGAACATATTATTTGCCGCCCCCCCGCCCCCGCTTTCTCTCAATGTGGAGCCATCCTTTGTATTTTATTTTTTAAAAAACCTTTCTGTCCCTTGCTTGGTTCTCCTGAAAAAATTTGATTTGGTGTATCTAAGAGGGAACAAAGAAATCTTTAGTTTTTTAATACGTTTATCTCCTGTTCTATAAACAATATTATAAATATGGTCTAGTCTATCATCTTTTAATAGTGTCTTCTAATTATTCTAAATATACTTCATTTCTTCATTTCTCTTCCTTTCACAAATTCTTGGTAGTACTCTTGTATAACTAATATCTACTTCTTCTCCTAAGTTAAGGAAGAACAAAATTCCTACTTTATATCTAGAGGAGAACTATATTGTAAGGATAAGTTTTATTATACTTCCGGTCCTTCTCATTCAATTTGCTATGTAAGACGAATGATCTATGTGATTGGTGATGTTGGGTGAAGGAATGAAACATGCATGGATGTTTATTGAATTAGTTAGGGTATGAGTTAAGTTTCTGTAAAGAAAAAAAAAGATGCAAAGATTCATTGGATCTAACAGTTTATTTCTCTGTCATTTTTTGGCCCAGAGGTTGACAGGTTTCAAGGGTATTAGGCATGCTAGATGAGCAGGCATTTATTACCTTCAACACCTGACTTCCATTTCTTGACTTAAAGTGGCTGTTCCAGTTGTCACCATTTCCCAGCAAGCATAAAGGAGGAAAGAGGAAATGAAATAGAGGGCAATAAGCTTTCTTTTCAAAATGTTACCTGCGTGTTGCACCTCTCTTTTACTCTCAATTTAATTGAGACTGTGGCCACTTAGTGACAAGGAAAACTGAGAAGTGTACTTTATATCTATGCTGTCATGGTTCAAAATCAAAGGCAAAAGAAGGTTGTTAACAAATGTATGAATGGATAGCAAGGGGAGATTAGCAGTTTCTTCTTCTCTGGCCACTCAAATATTAATGAATATCATTTTTCTCACACAAGGCTCTATTCTGTACAAAGTTCACCATCTCTGGATAATATGCAGTGCTCTCCATTGAGTCTGGATGTTACTATTCAAAGTCTGGTGACATATACCTTAATAGATTAATTACTTCATCACTCCCTAGTCCTGTCATACACACACATGCATGCACCCCTGCATGCACACACACACATACACATCCTTAATACACAGTGTAATGGGAACAGAGTATTAACAATATAAGCACTCTTTTGGCCATCAAGAATTGGGAAGAACATATAGCACATAGTCATTAATGCATAATAATGATGGACTGCAGTTAGAAATTATAAAGACTTTCTCAGATAGTGGTGGAAAAATTTCCTTGGTTAGACCTTGGTTCTTGTCTGATTTGTTCATTGTCTTTCTTGGCTTTCAGTTTGCATTCCAGAAGATTTTCATGTTCATTATGTAGTCATTTTTTTTAAATTTTATTTTATTATATTATGTTAATCACCATACATTACATCATTAGTTTTTGATGTAGTGTTCCATGATTCATTGTTTGCGTATAACACCCAGTGCTCCATTCAGTACATGCCCTCTTTAATACCCATCACCAGGCTAACCCATTCCCCCAGCTCCCCCCCCCCGAACCCTCAGTTTGTTTCTCAAGTCCATAGTCTCTCATGGTTCGTCTCCCCCTCCAATTTCGCCCCCCTTCATTTTTCCCTTCCTACTATATTCTTTTTTTTTTTTTAAACATATAATGTATTATTTGTTTCAGAGGTACAGGTCTATTGTTTTTAATCATTAATACTTTTATTTATTTACATCCTTAAGTCCATTCTTCCTTTCTCAGATTAACTGAGGCTATATGAGGCTATATAATAGAAAAAAAAAAAAAGTCTTGGCTGTGAAAGCAACACCATGATATGATCTACCACATTGAGCTGAGAAATCCTGGTGAGATGGATTATGAAAAAGATATGGAAAACAATTTTATCTCCTTTGAGTAGAGTTATATAGAAAAAAAGAATGACAGGGAGAGGGAAAAGATGGCAGAGGAGTAGGGGACCCTATTCCAACCAGTCCCCAGAATTGAGCTGGATATCTACCAGACCACTCTGAACACCCACGAAATCAGCCTGAGATGTAAGAAGATAGATCTGGATCTCTACAAACAGAATATTGCAGGTGGTTGGTTTCGAGGTACGAAGAAGGGAGCTGTGATTCCTGGGCATATATTGGAGGATAAACAGAAGAGGGAGGGAGCCGAGCTGTTGGGATCCTACACCATGGGTGAGCGATGGCCTCCCATACTGGGGACGGGGCATAGACTCACAGACCAGTAGTGATGGGGGAAAGGACTTTAGGGCAGTGCCCTGGGCAGAAACCCAGAGTGGCGGGGCCATGCCTGCAAACTGGGGGTGGCTGGTGGTTTTAGAAGCACAAAGGGCAGAGATGTGCCCTGACCTGGTGGCAAGGACTGGGAGCACTGCTGAGGGCGCACAACCCAGGATGCTGACCTTTAGAGCCGCAGAGACAGAGATGGAGATAGTGTGGCCTGGAGAGCTCACTGAAGAACAGATTGCATTCTCTCTGCTCTGAGGCAGAGGGTTGGAAACGATCTCTTCTGCTCTGATTCTTGGAAGAGACTCGGAAAGCCACCAGGAAAAGCCACCAGGGAACAAAAGACCCCAAAAAACCAGTTTCCACTGAGCCCATCCCCCACCACAGGGGGCAGGACAACTTTGCCCAAACAGGGTTGCCTGAGTAACAGCGTGGCAGGTCCCTCCCCCAGAAGACAGGCTGGGAAAACAAGAGGCCAGCAACCCTAAGGTCCCTAGAAAACAGGTGCATCTTGCTTGGGTTGTGGTCAATAATTTGGACTCTATACATTCCCTCAACCACCTCTCAACAGAATGACTAGGAGTAAGAACTACCAAAATAGGAAAGACTCAGAGACTATGACTTATGCCATAGATTTACAAATGGATTCAGATATAACCAAGATGTCAGAGATGGAATTCAGGCTAGCAATTGTGAAGACAATAGCTAGAATGGAAAAATCAATCAATGGCAACATAGAGTCTCTAAGGGCATAAATGAAAGCTGAATTGGCAGAAATTAAAAGTACTATCAATGAGATCCAATCTAATCTAGGTAATCTAACAGCTAGGGTAAGTGAGGCAGAAGAACGAATTAGTGACCTAGAAGATCAATTAATAGATAAAAGGGGAGGCCAGGGAAAAACAACTCAGAATCCATGAAAATAGAATCAGAGAAATAAGTGACACCATGAAACGTTCCAATATCAGAATTATTGGGATCCCTGAGGGGGTGGAGAGAGAGAGAGGATTAGAAGATATATTTGAGCTAATTGTAGCTGAGAACTTCCCTAATCTGGGGAATGAAACAAGCATTCATGTCCTAGAGGCAGAGAGGGCCCCTCCCAAGATCATGGAAAATAGGCCAACACCCCGGCATGTAATAGTAAAACTCGCAGATCTTAGAACCAAGGAAACCATCTTAAGGGCAGTTAGGGGAAAGAGATTTCTTACATACAGAGGGAGGAACATCAGAATAACGTCAGACCTATCCACTGAGACCTGGCAAGCCAGAAAGGGCTGGCAAGACATATTCAGGGTACTAAACGAGAAGAACATGCAGCCAAGAATACTTTAACCGGCAAGGCTGTCATTTAGAATGGATGGAGAGATGCAGAGTTTCCAAGATTGGCAGAAACTGAAAGAATATGTGACCACTAAGCCGGCACAGCAAGAAATATTAAGGGGGGTTCTATAAAAGGAGAAAGACCCCACGAGTGATATAGGACAGAAATTTACAGGGACAATCTATAAAAACAAGGTCTTCACAGGCAACATGATGACAATAAATTCATATCTTTCAATAATCACTCTCAACGTGAACGGCCTAAATGCCTCCCATAAAATAGCACAGGGTTGCAGATTGGATAAAAAGACAGGACCCATCCATATGTTGTCTACAAGAGACTCATTTAAAGATACATCCAGACTGAAAGTGAAGGGATAGAGATCCATCTTCCATGCCAATGGACCTCAAAAGAAAGCTGGGGTAGCAATTCTCATATCAGACAAACTAGATTTTAAACTAAAGACTATAGTTAGAGACACAGAAGGACACACATCATTCTTAAAGGGTCTATCCAACAAGAAGATCTAACAATTGTAAATATCTACACCCCCAACATGGGAGCAGCCATCTACATGAGCCAACTGTTAACCAAAATAAAGAGTCATATTGATAACAATACATTAATTGTAGGAGACCTCAATACTCCACTCTCAGCAATAGACAGATCATCTAAGCAGAAAATCAACAAAGAAACAAGAGCTTTGAATGACACACTGGGCCAGATGGACGTCATAGGTATATACAGAACATTCCACCCTAAAACAACAGAATACTCATTCTCAAGTGCACATGGAACTTTTTCCAGAATAGGTCACATACTGGGTCACAAATCAGGTCTCAACCGATACCAAAAGATTGAGATTATTCCCTGCATATTCTCAGACCATAATGCTTTAAAACTGGAACTCAATCACAAGAAAAACATTGGCAGAAATTCAAACACTTGGAAGCTAAAGACCACTCTGCTCAAGAATGTTTGGATCAACCAGGAAATCAAAGAAGAACTTAAACAATTCATGGAAACCAATGAGAATGAAAACACATTGGTACAAACCTATGGGATACTGCAAAGGCAGTCTTAAGGGGGAAATGCATAGCCATCCAAGCCTCACTCAAAAAAATAGAAAAATCCTGAATTCACCAACTAACTCTACACCTTAAAGAACTAGAGAAAAATCAACATACGATGCTTAAGCTACATATTAGAAGAGAAATAATTAAGATTAGAGCAGAGATCAATGAATTAGAAACCAGAAACACAGTAGATCAGATCAACGAAACTAGAAGTTTGTTCTTTGAAAGAATTAATTAAGATCGATAAACCACCTGCCAGACTTATCCAAAAGAAAAGAGAAAGGCCCCAAATTAATAAAATTATGAATGAAAGGGGAGAGATCATGACTAACACCAAGGAAATAGAAACAATTATTAGAAATATTATCAACAACTATATTCCAATAAATTGAGCAACCTGGATGAAATGGATGCCTTCCTGGAAACCTATAAACTCCCAAGACTGAAATAGGAAGAAACTGACAACCTGAATAAGCCAACAACAAGTGAGGAAATTGAAGCAGTGATCAAAAACCTCCCAAAAAACAAGAGTCCAGGACCTGATGAATTCCCTGGGGAATTTTACCAAACATTCAAAGAAGAAATAATACCTATTCTGAAGATGTTTGAAAAAATAGAAGGAAAGCTTCCAGATTCATTCTGAGGCCAGCATTACCTTAATCCCCAAACCAGGCAAAGACCTCATCAAAAACGAGAATTTCAGACTGATATCCCTGATGAATATGGGTTCCAAAATCCTCAACAAAATCCTAGCTAATAGGATCCAACAATACATTAAAAGGATCATCCACCACGACCAAGTGGGATTTATTCCCGGGATGCAAGGGTGGTTCAACATTTGCAAATCAATCAATGTGATAGAACACATTAATAAGAGGAAAGAGAAGAACCATATGGTCCTCTCAAATGATGCAGAAAAAGCATTTGACAGAATACAGTATCCTTTCCTGATTAAAACTCTTCAGAGTATAAGGTTAGAGGGAAATTCATCAAGTTCATAAAATCCATCTATGAAAAACCCACAGCGAATATCATTCTCAATGGGGAAAATCTAAGAGCCTTTCCCTTAAGATCAGGAACACGACAAGGATGCCCACTCTCGCCACTATTGTTCAACATAGTACTAGAAGTCCTAGCAACAGCAAAAGCAAACAGCTTGGACTAGAAGTCCAAGCAAACAGCAAGCAAACAACAATAACAAAATGAAAGTTATTCAAATTGGCAAAGAAGAAGTCAAACTCTCTCTCTTCGCACATGACATGATACTTTATGTGGAAAACCCAAAGGACTCCACCCCCAAATTACTGGAACTCATACAGCAATTCAGTATGTAGCAGGATACAAAATCAATGCACAGAAATCAGTTGCTTTCTTATACACTAACAATGCAACTGTAGAAAGAGAAATTAGAGAAACGATTCCATTTATAATAGCACCAAAAACCATAAGATACCTTGGAATAAATCTAACCAAAGAGGTAAATTATCTATACTCTAGGAACAACAGAACTATCATGAAAGAAATTGAAGAAGACACAAAAAGATGGAAAAACATTCCATGCTCATGGATTGGAAGAGTAAATATTGTCAAAATGTTATGTTACCCAGAGCAATCTATACCTTCAATGCCATCCTGATCAAAATTCCAATGACATTTTTCAAAGTGCTGGAACAAACAGTCCTAAAATTTGTATGGAATCAGAAAAGACCCTGAATCGCCAAGGAAATGTTGAAAAAGAAAAACAAAGCTGGGGACGTCACGTTGCCCGATTTCAAGCTATATTACAAAGCAGTGATCACCAAGACAGCATGGTACTGGCACAAAAACAGACATATAGACCAATGGAACAGAATAGAGAGCCCAGATATGGACCCTCAACTCTACGGTCAAATAATCTTTGACAAAGCAAGAAAAAATATGCAATGGAAAAAAGACAGTCTCTTCAATAAATGGTGCTGGAAAAATTGGACAGCTATATACATAAGAATGAAACTCGACCATTCTCTATCACCATACACAAAGATAAACTCAAAATGGATGAAAGACCTCAATGTGAGACAGGAATCCATCAAAATCCTAGAGGAGAACATAGGCAGTAATCTCTTTGACATCAGCCACAGCAACTTCTTTCAAGATTCATCTCCAAAGGCTAATGAAACAAAAGCAAAAATGAACTTTTGGGACTTCAACAAGATAAAAACTTCTGCACAGCAAAGGAAACAGTCAACAAAACAAAGAGGCAACCCACAGAATGGGAGAAGATATTTGCAAATGACACTACAGATAAAGGGCTGCTATCCAAGATCTATAACTCAACACCCAAAAAACAAATAATCAAGTCAAAAAATGGGCAGAAGACATGAACAGACACTTCTCCAAAGAAGACATACAAATGGCTAACAGACACATGAAAAAATGTTCATCATCATTAGCCATCAGGGAAATTCAAATCAAAACCACACTGAGATCCACCTTACACCAGTTAGAATGGCAAATGTCGACAAGGCAAGAAACAACAAATGTTGGAGAGGTTGTGGAGAAAGGGGAACCCTCTTACACTGTTGGTGGGAATGCAAGTTGGTACAGCCACTTTGGAAAATAGTGTGGAGGTGTCTCAGAAAATTAAAAATAGAGCTACCCTATGACCCAGCAATTGCACTACTGGGTATTTACCCCAAAGACAGAGATGTAGTGAAAAGAAAGGCCATATGCACCCCGATGTTCATAGTAGCAATGTCCGCAATAGCCAAACTGTGGAAAGAGCCAAGATGCCCTTCAACAGATGAATGGATAAAGAAGATGTGGTCCATATATACAATGGAATAGTGCTCAGCCATCAGAAAGGATGACTACCCGACTTTTACATCAACATGGATGGGACTGGAGGAAATTATACTAAGTGAAATAAGTCAAGCAGAGAAAGTCAATTATCATAGGGTTTCACTTATTTGTGGAACATAAGGAATAGCATGGAGGACATTAGGAGAAGGAAGGGAAAAATGAAGAGGGGGGGAATTGGAGTGAGAGATGAATCATGAGAGACTATGGACTCTGAGAAACAAACTGAGGGTGTTGGGGGGGTGGGGGGATGGGTTTGCCTGGTGATGGGTATTAAAGAGGGCACGTACTGCATGGATCACTAGGTGTTATATGAAAACAATGAAACGTGGATCACTACATCAAAAACTAATGATATATTGTATGGTGACTAACGTAACATAATAAAATAAAATTTAAAAAAAGAAAAGAAAAGAAAAAAGCTAGCATTTCCAATACCGTTAGGCACCCAAACACTAAACTTAAGTCGATTCAAATTGCAAGCCACAGAACCAAAAAACACCTCCTTCAGGAGAACTGTGTTGCATTCAATCTCTGCTTATGATCTGACTAATTCTTTCCTGTCTGCATTTATTTCATTCAGGATCTTGCTAAAAGCAACAAGGTGAAGTCATAGAAAGTGCAACACACTTACCTTTCCAGAACCAAATACAGGCTTGGGAAGCATGTGGCTTGCCATCCATACTACTAAAGCTGGTTGACCAATTGTTTTGTTGACAGAGTAAGTGTTGATAACTTTTAAAACTAAGATTTTTATGTGCTTGAGGCTCATAGCTCATCTAAGAAGCCAGTTCTCCATTTGAGATTTTTATTATGATAGCATGACATTACTAATTTCTAAATTATATATTAATTATAGTGTAACCTAAGTTACTATAATAGTATGCATAGTTTCCATCTTTGATGTGCTATTTATTTCCATCTCTCAGAACCCAGATAGAGAGAAAAAGAAAACAGATGATAAAATATTTTCTTTTTAAGTATGTGACCTGGAATTTGTTCCTATCACTTTATCTGTCACTTAATCTGATACATAGCATGAAAACGAAAGGCTGGGCAATTTGATTTCTAGCTAGGAATCCATTTGCCTCAACAAAATTCAGTGGCAAGGAGGTATAGTTATAAAGTTATGAAGGGAAATGTGATACTGAGAGACAATGGGTAATCTCTGTCATCACATGTACCTGGTCTGTGAAGGCTTTCCTCTTTTGTTCATTCTCTTTATGTGGAAAATATGCTGGGATTGAGGGCCAGGATCTTTTAAAAACTCCTGAAAGCCAATTTCTCTGTATACTGACATGAAGGGATTGAAGTGTCTGAGTCTGAGGCAGCCTTTTTTTTTTTTTTTTCCTTGCACATGAATGGATAGTTGTAGTCTATTCTGCATACTGAATCTTCCCTGTGGACATATCCCAAGTAATTTTCAGTTCAGCTATACTAGTTATAGATGTGTTGCTATGATCTCAATATCTCTTACTCCTGTATACATTTATAATTTTATTCTGAATTTGATAGGGAAGAGAAGGATGTAATTTATCAGTTCTCTCAAACTTCAAAATCTCCTATTCATTTTTTTAAATAGCTTTCTGACCTGGCAATATCTCCTCTGCTCTACTGAGATTTTTCATATCTAGTTCTCCAATGGTCTTCATGTTGCCACATTCATAGACATCTTTCAGGCCTCATTTTTTTTATTAACATATAATGTATTATTTGTTTCAAGAGTACAGGTCTGTGATTCGTCAGTCTTACACAATTCACAGCGCTCACCATAGCACATACCTACTCCAATGTCCATCACCCAGCCACCCCATCCCTCCCACACACGTCCCCTCCAGCAACCCTCAGTTTGTTTCCTGGGATTAAGAGTCTCTAATGGTTTGTCTCCCTCTCTGGTTTCATCTTGTTTTATTTTTCCCTCTCTTCCTTATGATCCTCTGTCTTGTTTCTCAAATTTCAGGCCTCATCTTTACTCAACTCCAGTGGTTCTTGACAGAGCTAGCTCTTTGTCTTTTATTTAACAATTCTGATTTGTTTACATGATTTCATACTTCCCTGATACTCATATTATCTCACTAGTTGATTCTTTCTCTTTTTTGACTCTTCTTTATTTAATCAAACTTGAATTATTATATTCTATTATAGTCCCCAAGAACTTGGTCCTAAGATTTGTTTTTACATTCCCTCTGTGGTAAGTTGTATTACTGTTCATAAATATTTATTCTTCCTTCTCCTTTACTACTAACCTCTTAGTGAATTATTATAACTTTTCATCTATTGGTCAAGTGACTTACTTTGGCCAGCTTTACGTGAGCAGCTCTACTGTATGCCATAGCTGAGCAGGAGTTATAAATAAAATGACATGTTTTGGCTTACTTTCTCTTGCTTTTCCCTTGTGCTATGAGAAAGGTCATGTCCTAGATTGTCACTGTTCCTTCACCATAGCATATAGAATTAAAGGACAAATGCAGAAGATACAAATCTGCTCCACAGATTACAACAGAGGCACAGCCATCCCACATAATCCATGTAAAAGGAATGAGAAGTAACCTATGCTATTGTCAGCCACTGAAGATTTTGGGATTGTTTGTTACACAACATAGTCTATCAAAATCTGACTAATATAGAAATCTGCACCTGTATTCTTTAGGTCAAAGATAACTCATCTGCATTGAGGAAAAAATGATAAAACCATCAAGTATGATGATTTGGAAAGTAAGATAATGTGTCCAGTGAAAATGTGGTTTTGACCTATGAGGTTGGGAAAATATATGTTAATATGAGGGTTAGTTATTAAGTTGCATTGAATGAAATGCTACCAGGTAAAAGCAAGAGATGAGCTCAGGAAGAAAAAATCAAAACAAAACAAAATAAAACATCCCGCTTATTTTCAAGAAAAGATAAAAAGGAAATTAAAGTTTTGAATATCCGATATTTACAGGGTTAGGAAATATAATGGGTTCTCTTTTCTAAGCAGTGAACATAAAACTAAGAATGTTTTGAGACCCAAAACCTCATTAGGAGATGCCTCCTTTGGTCAAAGACCAAATTATGGGCATAGCCATTAAGAAACATGCTCATGAAAAACACAAATCATAAGCATGGTTTAATCCTTTGTTAAACTCTCTGAATAGATTATTTCATGTAATTTCTTTGTTATTACATGGTATCTGGTAAATCTTTTTAGTTGAATAAAGTATAGTTCAGAATAAAGTTAAGAGTATGAGCCAATGAAAAGAAGATATATTGAGAATATCTGTAATTAACCTAAAGAGAAAAACATGTCTCAAAAATAATTGTATGGCTATTAGGATATTGAGCTGACTGTCATCAAATAGGTTTAAAAAATCCAACCCTATTTTTAAGAGATTTGAACTTTTGAAATCACTGCAAGCCTGTGGTAAGACAGTTTGTGACTATTCAATATGTAAAATGAACTTTTGGCTTGCAATTTCTATTAGAAAGAAAAAGATAGAAAATTCTCATCACATGTTGCCAAGGAAGCTAATCAAAAGAAAACTCTTCCCAGAAGGCAAGGCTTAGACTTATGGAGAACAATGAATCAAGAATTCCTCCCAGTGGACAGAACCAGAAACTAATCAAGGAACATGATCTACTACCAACAAGAGGGATATGCAATGTTTGTCTAGCTGAATTTTAGATATCTATGGACCAGTGATTGATTGCTGTCTTCTCTCATTATTCTCTTTTCAATCACTAATGTTTTTTTGGTGGATATTCCACCATTTTATGATGGATGTGTGAGCCTGAGGAGTGCCATCATTTAAAGTGGAGATTATTACAAAATGATGGATTTACAGTCTGATGCCATGATTGGATAAGATAGTTAGGATGTCTTTCTTGGGGTGTGTTTTTTTGTGCGGAAGGAAGGGGAATAAATTTTGTGACTAAGAGGGCAGAGTGTGTTAATAGATTACTGATCACAAATATTTACCCCTCCTCCCTTCCTCTCCTTACCCCTGCCATTGGAGAAGCATAGTTCCTCATTCCACTTTTTTTTTCCAAACTTGCCATGAGACTTAATTTGACCAAATGAAATGAGTAGCCATGCTATTTGGCAGACTGAAGCATTAATTGTGATTGCATGGAATAGCCTGCCTCTTGATTGTGCTTCTACCATAAGAAAGGCATGACTGGTATACAGTTGTTCCTTAAACCTGGGTCCTAGAATGAGAAGACATGTAGAACAGAGACTCAGGGAACTCATAGTCCGTATATGTAATATGAGCAAGAAATGAATTTTTGTTGTAAGTTTCTGAGATTTGGGAGTTTTATATTTCATAGCATGAACATCATGGTACCTAGCTGCCAAGCACATTTTGTATATTTGGAAAATTGCTCACTAGTTGAATTCCTCTAGTCCAAGGTAGAAGCCAGGTATTCACTTTCATAGATGCCTTCACAACAAGGGAATAGACTTGTAAACCAGCACAGGCTAAGCAAACTAAATGCATCTACAGTGAACTTCAATTCAAAAGAGATCATCGTGGGGAAAGAGGTGTCACATGGAGTTCATGTTTAGTTGAGGATGATAGTGCAGGCTTTTAGGGGCAGTGGTGAGAGAGAATCAGGTACCCAATGCCTGGGATCACTGATGCCAAGATAGGTTTCTGATCCCGAAGCAGTGACAGAAGTTCTTCACTGGCATATTCCTACCGTGTAGATTGGACGTAGCACCTTTGTGTGTGGTATGCTTTTTGTAGTGGTACTGCTTTAATTTGTTGGAGTATGTTTTAATTTGCTTTCTTTCTCTTTCCTTCTCTCTTGCCCACTCCTCCTCCCTCCCTCCCTCCCTTCCTTCTTTCCTTCCTTCCTTCCGTCCTTTGTTCCTTCCTTCCCTTTGCATGATATATGAATCAATTATACTATTTCCTATGTTAAACCCTACATCTGAGTTTTTGCATGATCTAGATACACTGAACTTCTGACAGATTCTAGAACAGTGTATTTTTACAAACTCAAAGCCTTTGCCCCTGATATGCTATTTGTCTGTGCATCTTCTCATAGCTCTTCCCGAGTCTTCTCTTCATATTCTTCTTTTTAAATTCTAATGCAAATAAGTCTTCACCAAGGTTCTACTCTGATTAACATATAAGAATCCTATCTCCATCTCTCCTTCACCAACCCAATTTGTAATTCTCTCAGAGCATCCTTTCTATTTAGTTCTTCCATAAAACCAAAAACTATATTTTTTTGTTTATTGGTTTAATTTCTCATTTGCTGACTAAAATACAAGTTTCTTGGCAGCAGAGATCATTCATATTTTAGTCACTGTTTTATCTCCAGGTCCCATCGAAATATGTATTTCATAGTGGAAACTTAAAGCAAACTTCTGAATGAATGAGTGAATAAATGAATAAATGAGAAGTGAATATATGAGTTAGGGGATTGAGAAGTGTGATGAAAATTTGAAAGGGCTACTTCAACGAAAGGCAGAGGAAAATGGACAAGGATTTCCAAGCAGTATTTAAAGTCTAGCTCTGGCTAGACAATATTAATGTGTAAAACATCCATATTTTTATGCTATTTTCTCTTCTTTAGTATAGCTTGGCAACAAAGGTGTAAGAGCCAAAAAGGAGACTGGGTCTGCATCCAGCATTAGAGCTTTCTTTGTAATGCAGATGAGGTAAAAGGAAGGAATACAAGGGAATTGAGGGCATTTGTGACCAAGGAGTTTAGATCATTTACAGTACAATCTGGACTGGGTAGAAAAATGAGTGTTACAAGAGACGGTTGATAGATTGGAGAAAATGATGGAATCAAAAGAGGTGAAATCCAAATGTAGTACAATTAAGGAAGTCAGAATAGCAGAAGATGCAGTTATAATCAAAGTAGAGTGTATTATATTTTAAGTTTTCTGAGGCTGAAAAATGACAAGTGATGATAATTTCCAGAATGTAGCCATGTATATAAGGGCTGAAATGAAATAGATATAAAATTCATTGGAGATCAAGGAAGGGAGAGGATGGGTTTTGGATGACTTTATTTTTTAAGACTGAAATCTGCCAAGATAACTCTTGCTAACTTATTTTCTAAAATTTAACCTTTGTATTACTGAATAATTTAATTCAATTCAGTTCAACAGAAATTTGTCAAGCATATAATCCAGGCTACAGTTAGGCTTCCATCATCTCTGTATGAACTATGGAGAAGCCCCCCTTCTGGGCAGAGAAAACCCTCAATCTGAGTATATAGTTTGGGAAATGGAGCATGTACTGTAGGTCCCACTGCTCCTTAGGCCTGGTACTTTTGTGCTTGGCACATCTTGCACAAACATATACTTTGGCCTCAAATACACTCAATGAATGAAACTGTTGGAAGAGGAAGGGAAGTCAAGGAATGTAACTGAGTCTCTAACGTACTAGACATTGTGCTAAGTTATCTCTTTTGATTCTCACCACAACCACATGTAGACAGAAGTTATTATCTCAATGTTTCAAGTAAGGTAATTGAGTTTCAAGGGGATAAATAACCTGTCCAAGTTTAAACAGCTCTATTAAATGGTGGAACTATACCATGAGTCCTTTCAGTTAGATTTTTTTCTGTTCAGCAAATGAATGCCAAAAACAATCCATGGCTAAAAATAATACATTTTTCCTCTCATAATTCTGTGTGTTATCTGAGCAGTTGTTCCAGTCTAGATCAGTTTGGTTAGGAAGAGACTGAATAATTTAGAAAGCCTCACTCCCATATTTGGAACAGGCATAGTGCCTAGGAAGACTTGGGACCTCCCTCCATATTTTTTTCATCATTTTGGAAGTCTTTTCTAGCTTGTTCACATGGTGCAGAGTTTTTAATATAAAGGAGGCAAGCCTCCAGTACTCAAACACCTTTTAAGACTCTACATTACATTTTCTGACACACTGAGTAAAACAAGTCCTACGGCCAAACCCAATGGATGACATTTCTCCACCTCTTGAAAGGAGAAGAGGCAAAGTCACATTGTAAAGGGATATGCCTATAGGGAAGGCGGGGATTTGTGGGCATCTTGAAATCTATCATAAAAACCTAATTTCAAACTCATGCTTTTTCTACCACATCACATTGTTCACTGACCATTTGTAATCCTAAAATGAAGACAACATTGCCCAAGCCTTTGTGAAGGTGTGTAAATAAAAGAAAACATTTATTTAGATCCTACTACATTGTTAGAACCATCTTAGGAACTTCTCATTATCTCATCATAATCATATTAGGGAGCAGTAATCTGGGCAATAATACCCCTTTTCAGGCAGTCATTAAGCAGTTTAAAATATGTTTTAGAAATTCAAATAAAGTACTACAGAATACAGCTATAGAGATATCATAAGCCTGTAAATTTGATGAAAATTTCTTTTCTGTCATCTTTTTGGATGATGAGGTTTCCTCCCAAAGATTCTGTTATGTAATAAAATAGAGTTAATTTTAGGCTATAAAATATAACCACCATTCTAACCACAAAAAATTCTGAGAAAAATATATATGCATTCACATATAATACGTAGCATTTGATATATAACATTACCTTAAACAGACTGGATATATATGAACGGGCAGACACTATAATAATTTCAAAAATTCTTTCATGATGGCCTTGGTAGATCTGATAAATACAATCAGTTTAACTTAATTATCATTGTCATTAGTGTTGTTTATACCAAGTCAAATGCTGAGTTAGAAGCCTTCCACAGATTTTCTCATTTAATCCTAATAGTAACATGAAGTGGGTAATGTTATTACTGTCACTTTATGTATGGAGAGATCTCTGAGCAACAGGAACTTTATGTAACTTGTGCACAGTTCCACAGTTAGCTAAATGGTGCAGCTATGGTTTTAGTCCAGTACCCTTAATCCAGAATTTGAACATTTAACTAATTTATCCTTTAGTTTACAACAACAATTTTTATGATTCATTCCTTAATATTCACATCAACCACACTGATACCCACCCCAGTTCTTTGCTGATACGCCATTGTAGCCAAGAATGAAGATTACTAACTCAAAAAGTCTACTGTTGCTCTTTTTACCCCATTTGTAGAGGAAAATTCAGAAATACACTGTGGAGCGAGTCTCCTTCTTTTGGTGGGATGTTTGAAAGCTAATTGCTGCCTTTCCTGTGGGTATGAATTAGGTTCCACTAATAAGATGCATTTGTGTGAGTCCCAGAAGGTGACAATAAAGCAGAACCCTTCTTCCTGAGGTTCTTGGCTGTTTGAAACAAAGTTTGAAAGTGTGCAGATGTGTGACATTGGCATTCCTGCGTCCATTCCTTTGTGTCCCCTGGGATGGATGCTCATTCAGATATATGAACCTGCAAACTACAGCTTTGGTTGCTGATGCTCATCCCCACTGTGTTTGCAAAGCAGTGTTGGTGGCAGTGGGGGACACAGCAGCTTCTTGCTTCTTGACTATCTTTAGTAGTTGTGTTAGAATTAACAATGTCTATGGTAATAAAGTAGCTGCAGTAAATGCACATGGAAAGCAAAATTCCAAACTAGCTGTGTAGAGTGATCTCATGGGTGGGAAAAAATCCATAATATAAGCAAATATGTGAGAATTCATTTTTCAGAATATAGAAATGTATAATCACTCAGAATGTTGTTAAGAGAATTATTTTTTCTATTTGGTCATAGAGCATATTGTATATGGTTTTTTCAGCTGTGTCCAAAATATATTATAATTTGAAATATTCCACAGTAATTGTGTGATTGTTGCATCACATTTTAGAGTATAATCTGCTCTGTAATGTGCAGTTTACTTCTCTATTTTCATAATATTCATATCTGATTAGAATGGCTCAGCTACTGTTGCCACCAGGGATCTGTTTACTGTGGCCATTTCATCAGATTATATGTAGATTAGTGTTGGAGAGACTGTCCGATCTAATTTTACAGGTGATTAAACTGAGGTTGAGGGGCACCTGGGTGGCTCAGTCGTTAAGCGTCTGCCTTCGGCTCAGGTCATGATCCCAGGGTCCTGGGATCGAGCCCCGCATCGGGCTCCCTGCTCCGCGGGAAGCCTGTTTCTCCCTCTCCCACTCCCCCTGCTTGTGATCCTGCTCTCACTGTCTCTCTCTGTCAAATAAATAAATAAAATCTTTAAAAATAAAATAAAATAAAATAAAATAAAATAAACTGAGGTTGAGAGTTTAAGGGTCTGACCAGAACAGTTGAGTTCAATATTCTTTATACTCTCCCACACTGCTAAAGACAAGGACAAAATTACAGAAGGAATAAAATAAATAGAAAATGAGATTAGAGAAATAGCTATTAATTAGGGATATATTCCAGGTTATCTCTCAGGTAACTTTCTTTTCATATAAATATACATATATTATAAATATATATAAATATTTATATATTTATTTTCATATAAACATATATCCCAGCACATTCCAGAATGACTGAATTTGAATCTCTGGAAGTAGAGATGTCTAGGCAATGCAGATGCAACAGGACCACTTAAGAACTACTGAGATGGAGAAGGATACTCTGCACTAAATATTAATATGTAAAATTCACTCTTGAAATGCTCTGTTGAAATTCCATTCCTGGATCTCATCTTTATTGCTGGACACAGTGTGTGACACCACTAACCCAGTTCTTTCTTGAAATCCTTCCCTCTCTTGGCTTCTCAGACTTTCTTGTCTTTCCCCTTCTATTTCTTGTCTTCCCTGTTTGAGTCTCCAGTGTGGACTCTCTTTTCTCTAATTATCCTTTAAGTGTCGGTATCCTCCTCCACAATTAGCACACTGATTCTTGACTGGGGACAATTTGGCAATGTCTGGACACACTGATCATTGTCATGTCTCGGGGTGCACTACCAGAATCTAGTGAGTAGAGACTGAGGGTGCCGCTAAATATCCTACGTTACACAGAGCAGCCCCCACAACAGAGGATTATCAATAGTGAAAGAGTTGGGACACCTCGAATTAGAAGAATGTAATGTTTGTGTGCTCAGGACTGTTTTTGCCTATGCAAAGTAAATAAGAAGGGCAAGCACTTGTGTGTGAAGTGACCTTCAAATTGTTTTTTTTTTTTTTCCTTTTAGTTAATATAGCAATAACTGTAAATGCTTTAGCCTCTGTAGAGCACATTTAAGGACAGGGATTGCTTCTCAGTCATCTTCATATCCACAGAACTTAGGGTAGTAAATACTAAAAAAGTTTGTTCAACTTTTAAAATAGCCTGAAGCCATGGAAATTGGGGGAGTTAATTTACTGAAATGATTATGGTTCCGCTAAATGTGTTCATCTAAATGGAAACTGATGAAAGGAATATCAACTTTATGTTTTTCAAACTTTTGATAGAGGACAGTATATTCACAGAAAGATCAGACTAAATATTTCTAAAATGAACTTATTGCAGGAATCAACAAATCACATCCCATCTCCCAGAAATAGAAGCTCTGATCTTTGTTTCCTTTTTCTGGGTTCAGGAGGAGAAGCAAAGGAGAGAATGCCCTTAGTAATAAGCTGCCTTCAAGCATACTTCAGCCTTGGGCTTTCACTTTGTGTAGGAAGAGAGAAGGATATATTCTTGTGAACCTCGTGTTCAATGATGGATGCATAGTGATTAAATTATGATTGACCTGAATTTAGTAATGCAGTTTATCAAGATCTACAGTAAGAGAACAGAGCTCTTTTAATTGGAATGGATTTTATTTCAATTTCATAATGCCTAACATAGAACGAGAGGGATACCAGTGAGTAGAATTCCATTTCTCATTATCTCCGTGATTACCAGCTGCTAATGTTTTATTTTACTAAATTAGATGCTTTATTAAATAGATAAGAAAAACCAAAGAAAAAGTAACGATGAAAAAATGTAGAATTACATACAATGCTTACTATTTTTGTAAAATGTGTTGATTTGATTTCATTAAAAAAAGATTTAATGTTTGGAACATTCTAAAATCCAAAAGGCCTTATCTTGAGCTTAGCTAATTATTTTGACAGGGGTCTAACTGATGTGTGCTTCTCCATGCAAATGAGTTTGTGGCAAACAAGATGACTGCCATCTACATAAACACTCCATAACTAATTCTTATCTCCACAGAGAGATTAAGTAGTGAAAGTTAGCAATTAGAACTCAGTGACAGTGTTTTCCTCTGCAATTGATTAGTGTACAGAATGTTCATCTAGTAGAAGGGCTATAAACAGTTTCACCGATCATTTTCTTTTTGGAAGCCCAGACTACATTGTTTTCTACGTGTATGTGTAACGAGATATATATATATATATATATATATATATATATATATATTTTTTTTTTTTTTTTCCTTGAAAATTTTTTTTTTTTTTTGACACATTCTTCTCTTTAGATCTCCAGGTAAAATTACAACTTGATCCTTTCTTCCTTACGATTTTTTTTTCTCCCTTCATTGTTGGCTGTTTGTTCTCATATATTCTTAAATGATAGTCTTGCCAAAGCCTCAGTTCCTGGTTCTCAATATCTATTAGCAATACCATCATTCCCCAATCTATATTGTCTTAAAATCTTGATTTATAAATTTTCCTTTACTACATATTCAAACATTTATTTTTAGTTTTCCTTACTAATGTTTCCTTTCTTTCTTATCCTTCCACAGCTACCCTGTTATATACACTCTTCAATTTCTGCCAAGAATTATGAGTTTTCATTTATTTTCCTTTTTATCTCTATGCCTTTATTTTGAACACATTTCATTCATCACTTCAAGGAAATTTTTCAGAAACTCAATTACTTTCATCATATTACCTTTTGGCTCAAAATCATTAGTAGATCCTATATTTTTCTGGATAAAATCTGCCTGTTTGAGGAGTTTGATAATATTCATAACCCTGCTAATTAATCTTTCTTACTTGATCGTTGGTTGTCCCCAACAAATCCTTCAAAGATTACTTACCAAATTTGCTCCTTTTTACTTTACTCAGACCATTTCCTAGGCTTGGAATAGCTTTCTTTGTCCATTTAATTTAACTGATTAAACTTATCTTTTGACTCAGGTCCTACTTTGTTTCCATATTCAAGTCCTGTGATGTATTCACATGGAATACAGAGGATCAGCTATTTCTGTGATATTTTTCAGATACTTTACAGATACTTCTGAAGTAAACTTTTAGGTTTATGTGTTTTGTTTCACTATGTTGATGACTGTTGGAGATATATATGTCTTTGTGTATAGTTTCTACTTATGTAAAGATTTATTCTATTTACTCAAAATAATTCATGCAGATTAATTTTAACAAAGCTTATATAAAATAGGAATGTGTTATAGGAGAGAATATAATTATAGCAAAAATCTAGTTCATTTTGTGATGGTTAATTTTATGTGTCAAATTGACTGGGCATGGAGTACCCAGATATTTGGTCAAACATTATTCTGGGTGTTTCAGCAGACTGAATAGAGCAGCTTGCCCTCCCTAATGTGAGTGGGCCTCATCCAAACAGTTGAAGTCCCGAATAGTACACAAAGGACTACCTTTCCCCAAGAAAGAGAATTTCTCATGCCTGCCTTCAATCTGGAACATTGGTTTTTTTCTTCCTTCAGACTCAAACTGAAACATAGGCTCTTTCTGGGTCTCAAGTCTGGTGGCCTTTGATCAGGAACTATACAAACATTTCTCTTGGTTCTCAGGGCTTTGGACTCATACTGAAAGTCAACTATTGGCTCTCCTGGGTATCCAGCTTGCTGACCCACCCTATGGATCTTGGGACTTAACCTGCCTCCATAATTACATGAGCTAATAATTCCCCATAATAAATTTCTGCATACACACACACACATATACATACACACACATATGTTCATATATACATGTATATGTATACACACACACACACATATATATAACATAGTGGTTCTGTTTCTCTGGAGAACCCTATCTAATACAGATTTATCTTGCCTATCGTCTTTGAATGGCTAGTTACTAACTTATAAATGGGGAAAAGGAAAATGAATAAAAAACAGGACACTGGACCTATCCACTGGGGCAAATAAACTCTAAGAATACCAACCAATGAAGCAGCAAATCCTAATCTTCTTTTGTCACTTACTGGCTGTGTGACCTTAAGATCACTGTTTGAATTTTTTCATGCAAAATAATGATAAATCTGCCTTCTGATTCCCCAGATTGGTTTGGGTAAAGAAGATATTTCATACATAAACACTTTAATGACTGTTAAATATATTTTTTTTTAAATTTCATTTATTTATTTGTCAGAGGGAGTGAGAGAGAGAACAAGCACAAAAGCAGAGGGAGTGGCAGGCAGAGGGAGAAGCAGGCTCCCCGCTGAGCAAGGAGCCCAATGCGGGACTCATTCCCAGGACCCTGAGATCTTGACCTGAGCCAAAGTTAGACGCTTAACCTACTGAGCCACCCAGGTGTCCCTAATGACTGTTAAATATTAACAAAAAACAAATATTATTGCTAATACTATTTTTAAGGACATTTCACTCATGACACTTTATAAAGAGGCTTCTCAAATCCTCCAGTTGTCAAACATATTAATGGCATGTCAGAATTCTGACAAAAGCATAGAAATAATTCAAAGCCAAACTTTCTATCAGCTAGATGGATTAACATAGAAACTCAAATAACATTAGGTAAGTTCATAACTATGCAGGGATATATTGCACATGAGGAGACAGATCAACCAACCAATGTATTTTAGGTTAAAATTCTCCCTAGGATCATAATTTAAACTAAAGCTTGGTACTTAGAGGAAAACAAAACAAGACAAAACCAAAACCTAAAAAAAAAAAACAAAAAATGCACAAAGCATAGTACTATAAGTGTCCTTTCCTTACAACAAAATTGAAAAGTACTAATGCATGCTAGTTTTAGTGTAATAATTACATGTACCAGATATTTTAAAGTATTCACAAAGCAACATATGGCTTAGCTGTTCAGCTGCAGTGAAAATGTGAATTTTTAAGAATAAAAATTAGTTTGAAAAGCAGCAGGCAACAGTAATCTCGAATCCCCTATATACCCGTAAAGTGGAGAAAACCATCTGTACTGTGTGCAAACTGATGACCTTGGATTAATTCTAGCAATGTCATTACCCAATTAGTTGAGGAAGGAAAGATACTTGGGAATTACAATTAGAGATCCACTAAAATTGTGTGGTGCTTTTATTCTCAAATATTTATTAAACCACATCTGTCTGAAAATAATTATATGATGATTTTTTTTCTTTCACCTAAAGGAGACTCAGTGTGCTAAGTAAAAACAGTGAGCCAGTCCTGAATAATATAATTATACTTCTTGAGCATACTTCAAGTATGTCTGTTTTGAAAAAATAAAATAATGATATCTCCTTTTAATGTCATGACTCTTAGATGGTAATGCCTCCATTTGTTAGAATAATCTCCTGAGTTATAGTGAACTATTTTTAACCAAGAAAAATATAAATATACATGCCAAATTATATAGTAATGCTATATTTTCCTGCTTTACTTGTTCTTATAGAGACCTTGCTGTAACCTTAGGGGTCATGTTAAATAAACTATTTATTTATTTATTTATTTTAGAGGGACAGTAGAGTGGGTGGGGAGAGGGGCAGAGGGAGAGGGAGAGAATCTTAAGCAGACTCTGCGCTGAGTGCCAATGCGGGGTTTAATACCAGAACCCTGAGATTATGACCTGAGCCGAAATCAAGAGTCAGACACTTAACTGACTGAGCCAACCAGGCACCCCTAAACTAATAATTATTGAATGCTAAGCACAGCTTTATTTTTATTTGTTGTTACTGTTTTTTAAATAGAAAATTTAATTTTTGAAGTGATCTTAAGATAGTTTCTAGGTAGACATCTATCCTCATCATTTAATTTGAGAATTCTATTGATAAGCATGTGATTTACTCAAAATCTTACGTGTGGAGGCAAATATATATTTGTGACATTTATGGACAATGTAGAAGAATACATTAAAATTTACACTATATACAAATGCTAAGCAATGTTAATGATCCTCTAACTAGAAAGACAATACTAAAATTAAACTTAGAAATCTTGTGGCTTAACATATAAAAAATGCATTTATGATTTTTATAGGAACATTTCTCTTCGTGTTATGCTGTTAGAAGAGCCAAATAATTGGCATTCATTTTTTAATGCTTATATTTGGATCTACTCTACGATTACCTTTAGTTGAAGACAAAGAGTAGCTTTAAAACAGTAGTATTCATTTATTCAAAAAGTATTTACTGAGTGCCTAGGTCACTGCAGTCACAGTTCTATGTATTGTAGATACAGCTGAGATTAACATAGAAGGAAGAAACAGGGAGGAGAACTGGGAGAGACTGGTATTCCAGACAAGTGAGGAAATATTTTAAAAAGAAATAGTGATAAACTTTCAAGTGGTGTTGAGAGGCCTGGTAAAATGGGCACCAAAGACTGTGGGACTTAATACAGAGGAGGTTATCAGTGACCTTGGCAGTATAAACATTGGGGGAACAATTAGTGATAAGTGATGACTAGAGAGAGTTCAAGAGAGAATTGAAGAACAAGAAGTAGAAACAATGAGTCTTGAAAATTCTTTTGAAGATTTTATTTGAGAAGATTAGATTTCAACATATGTATTTTGGGGTGCAGGGGGCACAGACATTCGTTCCATAACAGTGAGATGGGAAAGAAACGACAGTGTCTGCAGAAGGACATGAGATCAAGGGAAAGTTGGTTGGTTGGTTTTAAAATGGAAGAGGTAAAGCATGATTTGTCTTCAAGCTATGATCCAGATGTGAAGGCAAAGGCAATGATAAAATAGAAATCTCAAAATTATAGGAGCAATATCCTTGAGTTTGCTCTTAGGATCCCAGTCATACCTGGGAGTGATTGCTGATTGCATCTGGAGTACAGATAGAGTATATGGGCACTTATTGGTTCATTGACTGATTTGGTGTTTGCCACGAAGAGGAAGATCTCCAATTTGTGTGTGTGGTGTGTGTGTGTGTGTGTGTGTGTGTGTGTGAAATAAAAATAATGGCATCATCCAAGAGTAAATGAAGTAAATGAATAAGTGGTTGATTAAATGCTAAATTAGGGATAGGTGTCAAAAATAATGCAATAAGTTCAGAAAATATAAATTAAAACAATATAAGGTGAGCTATATATATAAAGTGCTGATAAATACAAAGCAAGAAAATTATCAACTGAATTCAAATGTAAGGCTTCTATAAACATAATAGACTTTCTTTATGTAGAACTCAAACCAATTTAAAGTTCAAATGACTAGTTTATTAGTCTATGATGGGCAATGATAATCACAATGTTCACAATGCTGATTGACCCTGACACATTGCAAGATTCTCAAGAGCTTTCTGAGTCAGTAAGGATAGTTCTGTACAATTTAACTGTTGTGTATTTTATTACATTTTTTAAATTTGTTAAATCCAGGACTATCAATTCTCTGCTATTCAAGGCTACAGAAAGTTCCCTCTGGGAGTGTTAGTATTGTCTCCTAGGAAAAGGTGAATCTCAAACAAGGCAAGGATTCAAGTCACTCAGTTTACATTATAATTTAGAAATCACGTTTAGAAAAATGTTATCCTTTCAAAAAAGGAATTTTTGTCAATTAAAAAATTAAAGAAGTACAGAAAAAAGGAAGAGAAAATACCCTGAACCTTCACAAGAAGACAATTTTATCAACATATTGGTGTAAAAGTAATGCTGGAATATATTATCTATGTAAGGCTTATCTTGCTTCTATGTTTAATTTCTGTTAAATTAGCATGAAGTTTGGTAGAACTTGTTTGTAATTCTCAAAATATTCCACATACCAGTGACCACTAAGAAGTTTATCTTAGCTATCTTAAATTTTCCACTCCTAACAAAGAAAAATCCTCTTGACAATGACCTCGCAGAATACTCAAACCTTTGAGCATATAGCAGCTGGGTGATATACAGCAAAAGGATCATTAATGATGAACACAAAAATAGAAAAGCATAACTCAAAATTAGACACATATGATTTTATGAGAAATTGTAATGCTTATGTAAGGTCTTTTAATTAGAGTATGGTACAGTGGAATGAATACCAAACTGCGTTTGAATATTGATTCTGCCACTAACTAATTCTGTGACCTTGAATGAATCATTTAATCTCTCTTAAAATAAGTTCTATCATATTAAGAAAATAATGACATCTACCTCATAATATTCATATAGATAATAAATGAAATCTTGTCTCTTGTCTGTGTCTGACATTCCTTAGTTCCTCTGATTTTTTTTTTCCCCACTGAGATAGAATTTACATGCAGTGAAACAGATAAATCTTAAATATACAATTCAGTATGTTTTCATAAATTCATATAAATTGTAGCCACCACCCAAATTAAATATAGACTATTCCCATTACTCCAGAAACACTCCTTATGCATTTCCCAGTCAATACCTGCCTACATGTGCAAACATTATTTTTATTTAATTTTTATCACCATAGATTATTTACATATTTGCCTCATATATGTCAAGGTTCTGCTATTAGATGAGGTTTATTTAGGATAGTTTTGTTCCTTTGATGTACCGACACTTTATTGACATTAATGTCCTTCTTTATCCCTAATAATATTCCTCATTCTAAACTCTAGCTTATCTCATATTAAATATAAGCACTCTAGCTTTCTTTTGATTAATGTTTGCATGGTATATATCTTTCTATCCTTTACTTTTAACCAAATGGGTCCTTTTATTTAAAGCAAATACCAGGCATGGACAGTCTTGGATTTCAACAGAAAACCTGATATGTTTAGTGAACATCTAAAATGTCCCGATTTCTGTGTCTTTTGCGCTGTTAGCAACCTATTGCTTTCTGCTGGGCTCCTTAAAGTCTCCCCATGAATGCACAGTTCCTGGGCATTTTATATATAGGTTTTGGGGTTTCCCCAGTGTTTCCTACTGTGTGCATTCTTTTTTTCAGTTTTTTTTTTTTCCTTTAAATTCCAGCAGTCTGGCAGCCCCAACCTTTGTCATGTGACACCTCAACCTAATAAGTCTGTGGCTTTTTTCCCCAAAGTTTTAGCTACTCCTTGACCTTCAGATGTGGGACTGCCCTGAGGGGAAAATCTGTATAAACATGGATTTAATTCAATGCAGTTTCTTTCTTTCAAGAGTCAAATTCTCTCCAGTTTCTGTCTGATTTTGATCACTCTGGAGTGCCTTTTATTCTTTGTCCAGAGGCCACACTTGTTTTCTGTACAAAAGTAAGTCCAGTAAAAGCTATTCCTCCAGTACCAGTCAGTCTTTCTTTTTTATAATAGTTAGTAGTATCTGTAATTGTCATTAGTATTGAGTAGCACATGCTAAAGTTTGAAGTTTGGATCTATAAACTAGCATATATTATACAGAAATATTTTTAACAAATAAGATGCTGCCCGATATGCATTGAGATATTTTAGATTATATTAAATACCATAGGTAGTTTTAGATAAATAAACTATTATTTAGGTAAAGTTAAGTTTACTAATACAAAGTCCCTCAGGCAAATACACCATTAGGAGAAACCAATGATTTATTACTGGGTTGATTTTTCTTTCTAGTATTCATTTGTAAAATACATTTCCAACTATAATTATTTAAATAATATTATCAATTACAACATGAAGTAAACTTTGAGAACTCATAAAATGTGAGATAGAGATTGTCTCATTACATAGTCTAAGCAAAATAAAGCCAGATGAAAGAAATAAAATATGTCACTAAAAGTATATGGGGTAAACAAAAACAGTCTTGAAACCTTAGAAACCTTCGAGAAAAGAGAATTTCAATTTAAAATTGTGAGGAAATTTTGAAGTGGACTATATTTGTTAACATGAAGAATTCTTTATAGTCATTAGGGAAGTAATTCAAATGACTTCTGAATTTTATTTTCTTACATTTTTTAGCCTAAATAACTGA
The DNA here is from genome assembly GCF_004348235.1 of Phoca vitulina. Lineage (NCBI taxonomy): Eukaryota > Metazoa > Chordata > Mammalia > Carnivora > Phocidae > Phoca > Phoca vitulina. Next base: position 45,059,575 of record NW_022589706.1, read on the forward strand.
GTCCTGGAGTTTTAGACTAAAGTTATTTTTATCTTCTGAATATTCCAAGTTTTTCATTTAAGCATGTCCTGATAGTTCTATATTCCTGTGCTCAAAGAAATCCTTCTATGTCTACCACTACTAGGCACAAGCTAATCTCAGATTGCATTTGCTGGCCATCCAGAATACATCTTTTCTTTCACTGTGAGCTGAGCAAATTGATCTAAGTTCCCAACCTCACTGGCAGAATCAACTATAAAATATTGTCTTTCTTATTTTATAAAGTAAAGTTGCAAGGCTTAGAACTGTACTTTTATGGTTCATTGTTGAATGAGTTGTTCTAATCTTGCACATCATGTCTATAGCACTGCACTATTATATCAGTAGTCACCACCAGCCAAACTTGGAAATGTGGGAACCTCACAGCAAGCAGTGTTTACCCTACACCGCTGTGAAGTCACTCTTTACCCAAAGCTTCTACTCTGGCATCCCAAGTTGCTGGTATAAAATATAACTCTTCCATCATTTTTCCTCCTATGTTGTGTCTACTTTGCTATTTTGACAGCCAAAAGCCCCACAAAAGATTTAAAAGGCAGAGTTTCAAAAGATTTCAGAGGAAATGTGTCCCCCTTCCCTTTCTCTAGGCAGTTTTTATTGTACACCTGGGCTTTGGATATTTTTTTCTGTAAACCCCTGGTACACATTTTCTTCTGACTTGTACTCTGCCACATGCTGTCATTTGACTCTTCTATACTAAGCAAGAAGAAAAGAGTTCCTGGCTCTCTCTGGTATAGTATTAATCTTTTATTACCTAAATACTCACATGTTTGAGTATAGCAGCCAAAGTTTATTGCTGTTATGTTTCCAGATCACACATGTATCTAATTTTTATATCAAATAGCTAGAACTGGAACAGAAAAAAGAAGATACTGGGGATGTTTTCCAAGTTAGTGTTGGACTGGCAATGATTTCTTGAAAGTAAAGCAAAGAATTTGAATATTGCGTGCATTGTTTTTTGTTGTTGTTTTGCATGTTGAAATTTATTGAGGAAAACTAACATAAAACTATGTCTGGATTATTATTCAACAAACATACAATTCAGGTCTACTAGGTGCCAGGAACTCTAGTAGATACTGAATAAAAAATAGAAGAGAACATATTTTGAGCATCCTTACAAATAGGAATTTGTAATAATAATATACAAATATTATAATTTAGAGGTTCGAGTCATAGGATGAGAAAAAAATCCCTTACTATTATTTTGACTAGACACATCCAATCCCTTTGTTTCTGAAAGACCTTTTCCCAGAGCATCACAGCTGAAGATTGCAAAGTGCAGAACACCTGCCAGCCACGTTAAGCCTTTCAACTTGTCAAAGGATATGCTTGTTGATCTGTAAGAGAGTTTGATCTTGGATTTTATAGCTTGGAATATCATATTTTTAAACTCACCTTACCCCATTTTTCCTAAGTTAGTTTTTCTAATGTCTCTTAAAACTCTCTCTCTCTCTCTCTCTTTTTTTTTTACATTTACAACACAGGAAGTCATAATGTGAGAGGTATAGTGAATAGAATATGCCTGAAATTGGGGAACTTAAGTTATTTCATTTCTCCCTTGAAACTGGCTCTGCAGTAAGTTATCGGGGAACAGTAAATTCCTCAATGAAATCCTTAAACTTTAAATCAGAACACAAATAAACTGAGAATTAAAAAAAAGAAAAGAGAAGAAAAAAGAAAACAAAAAAACGTGTCCCCAAAGTCCAAAAACAAAATAAAACAAAACAGAAAACCAAACAGGTTAAAAAGTCACTATGACCAAATTAGGTGGACAAAAAATAAGCTTAATCCTCAGAAAACATCAGAACTATTTTTCTTCATGTATGTCAAAAACAATTTCTTTTCTTTCAGAACAAATACATTAGCTATGCAACCCATTACTTTAACAATTTGAAAGCAGCTCACAATAGATAAGGAGATGGAAATGGGGGGATAATCTCATCCAGAGAAGAAATCCACAGTGTAACTCTTCTAATTTCACATAATACTTCATGGAAAAGACACACCAGAAGAATCATAATCATATCACAGCCCCTTTACTTTGGCCTGTACTTTACATAAACCTCAACAAATTGATTTTCCTACCATCAGAGCAAGGCTTATAACAGATAATTTTATGGTTTCAGTTTTATTAATGTTCTTCTTAAAATAAGAATTAAACAAGAGTTGACTAGAATTGGGATTGTGAACAACAAGGTTTTTAGGAAATAAATGTTGATTTTTATCTCTGTATCTTCATCAATTTAAAAAAACAAAGAATTCACAAGAGACAGAAAGGTTTTTACTGGAGCAATGATACTCAAAACTTTTGCTTTACAGACTCATTTATAATCTTAAAAAAATTTTGAGTACCCCAAAAAGCTTTGTTTACATGAGTTATATCCACCAATTTATTGTGTTGGAAATTAAAACCAAATTTTAAACTATGAATAATAGTAAGTTCATTATGACAACATAAATTTATACTTTAAATAAAATAACTGCAATTTTCAAAATAAAAACATAATTACTGATAAGATCATTTAAACATACTTCTGTAAATCTCTTTAATGTCTAGTATAGAGAAGATTCAAGAAAATTTTTTCTGTCTCTGAATTCAACCTGCTGCAATATGTTATTTTGGTTACAGAACATGAAGAAAATATGGCCTTATACAGATAGGTAGTTGGAAAGTGGAAACATATTTAAATAGCCTTTTCAGATATTTTGGAATATTCTTCTTTGATTCTATATCAAAAGTCAACATGTGGTAATTTCTTTAAGGTCAGTTGCTATATAGAATATTAAACAATATCAATGAACTTTTTGTACATTGTTACCCTAAAGTCCACTGTCTATTTTGCATTTTGATTGCCTCATTTCCAAGTGGATTATTTGTAACATCATACATTGGTCACTTGAAAAATATTTGTTCCCTGAATTATGAAAATCTTCCAAATGTTGGTACATTTCATTGTATAAAATAAGTATCAAAATGTCACCTCCATTAATATTACCTCTCTACTACTCAGGAAATTCTTTACCTATTGGGAACTTTTAGGCTCATGGGAGTAGGTAGACATTTTCCCAGGTTCAACTTTTTGCTTAAAGTCTTGGCAACATACCTGTCACTTCTTTTCCTTGACATGGCAGTTTCACTTTATCTATTTTCAAGAAAATGTCTGCCAAAACCCAAGTCTGAATAGCCATAGTTTGTGTGTCAGTCATCTTTTCAAAAAGCTGTGTTTCGTGAAGAAAATGTGCTAACTTTTGGCTCAAACAAACACATAAGCACACATATCTTCATACAAGTTTCCTGTGAGACAACCATTGCACTTTATTATATAGCAGCAAGTTTTGTGTGTACATCTCATATCATTGCACAGAGAGTTAAAAAGATGTATACTCAAGGGTTGAGTTTCATAAAATCAGCATATTTACTGCTTCATCAAGGACATTCTTAGTGAAAATTTGCATTTTCTTTCATCACTAGCGCATGGTATTGAAGAAGGCATAACTACTCCTACAGTTTTGAGTCATTGCTTTGATTTGTGTTAAGATCCCACAGATTTACCCACTTTTGCTTTTCCACCATCATCGTAATGTCAACACACTAAAATGACAAGTAATGTCTTAATATTATTATGTATTGTTATTATTAGTTTTGATCTTACCCACTCCCCGAAAAAGTCTCAGAAATTCCTAGGAGTCCTGAACCACACATCGGGAACGGCTATACTAGAACAGGAAAACAGAAAAATAGATGGTGAATCATCTTTTTATTCTGAAAACCAGTGTTGAAGGCTTTGAGAATAATTGGGGCATATAAGGTTAAAAGGCATGTGGTTTGGATTTGCTATCCTTCTACCCAACAAAGAAACCACTTCTATAAATTCCTAGAATTACAAATGTCAACAGGAAATGAGCCTGCTTCCTACAGCCTAAACTCTTTCTGAAATATTTTTTTTTTTCATGAATCTACCTCAGTAAGAATTACTCTAATGCTAAACACAGAGTCAGTGAACCTGTATAAATAAAAGTAAAGAGCTGCTTCTCCTCTTGGGAGCTCTCTCAGAGAACTTGGGAGTTCCCTGAAGTTACTCTTTCTGATTGCTAAATATCTAGAAAATCTAATTGCAAATAACTTAACCACGATTTACATGAAAGACAGTAAAGTGCTCTAATAGGCAGTGACAGAAATTAAACTCTCTATGTGCCTTAGAGTTGTTTATTATTAGAACAGTGATCATGCTTGCCAGTATGCTCAGGAAATCTGGTTTATGCCTTCTTATGGGATAACTATTAAGAGCATTCCTTTTCGTTCTCAAAGGTGTCCCAGAGAATATGATTAACTAGGAGGTCACCTTAGCTGTAAGAGACCACTGAAATTAGTTCATACATGCCTAAGGCTTTGGAATCTTCTTTTTCCCATCATGTGGGAAGTTAATTTCAGTAGAATTTATGATAAACCAACTGTCATAACCACAAATAATATCAGAAGCATAGTTTCTGAAATAAATGGCACAGAAAAAGACACATTTCTTTTACTATTGAGTAGTTTTCCTAATAAATTAAACCTGGCATGATTTTCAATAGGAAGAACTTGCAAAATTAATCAGGAAAATTTTAGAGAAGAGAAAGTGATAAAGTGGACATATATATATTGAATCGTCAGAACACAGCAGAAAATATTGGTCAGCTATTACTATAAAAATGCTATGAAACAAACTACCCCCATATTTAGTGGCTTACAAAAACATGTACTTATTTCCCTTGCTCAGAGCTTTGTGGTTCATCAAGGTTACCTCTGCTGTAATCTGGGGATCTACTGGGCTTGTTTACTGGTTAAAGATTAGATCAAACAGTTCCACATGTTTCTTATTTGACCTTTTGACCAATAGTTACCTGAGACATATTCTTCTCATGAGTTATGGCAGGAGTCCAAGAACCAAGCCAAATCAAGCAAGTACAGTTTAATCTTCCACTTGTGATGCAACCACAAAACTTTACTGGCCAAGCAGGTAATATGGACAAGTGTTACCTCATTGATGCAGGAATGTCTATGTAATCTACTATGAGGTGGTACTGCAAAATTACATGGCAAAGGCTATGGAGATATATACTCTTAGTATAGGAAGTTGAAAATCTAGAATCCCCCTTTTATCCCAAAATAAATGAGGAGAATTGAGGAGTATAGTTATTTGACTGTCTTATAAGAATTGAGGCTTGCAAGCTCCAAAAGGACATGACACCAAGGGCTGAAGAAAAGTATTCTTAGCCCTTCATTATGGCTCAAATTGTGTCTCCCAAAAAGATACGTTGAAATCCTAATCCCCAGTACCTGGTATTGTGATCTTATTGGGAAATTACATCTTTGTAAATGCCATCAAGTTAAGATGAGGTCATTAGGGTAGGCCTTAATCCAATTTAACTGGTGTCTTATAAGAAGTGGAAATTCCATGTGGAAACAGAGAAAAAAAGGGGAGAATACCATGTGACATAGAGGCAGAGATTGAAATGCTTTAGGGAAAAGCCAAGGAATGTGAAGGATTGTTGCAAATCACCAGAAGCTAGGAAGAGGCAGGTAAGGATTCTTCCCTACAGGTTTTAGAGGGAGCATAACCTGGACAACACTTTGATTTTCTACTTCAAGCCTCCAGAAATATGAAACAATAAATTTCTGTTGTTTTAATTCTCCCCCCCAATTTGTGGTCCTTAGTTATGGCATTCCTGGGAAACTGATGTACCTTGTAAAAAGCAGCAGACCTGACATAACCTGATGAGGAGTTAAATATATTATGCAGGCCTGGAGAGAGTGTCCCTATGATGTTGCTTAGGTAAAATAAAGAAAGAACAAATCTGGACCCCAAAGAACTTGGAGTGAGTCAGAGATAAGCAACAATGGATTAAGATCCCTGGCATGGGAAAAAGATTACTTGAATGATAGGGCCGTCTTAAACTAAAAAGATCTCCTTGACCCTGAATGCAGCAGGGTATTACTGGCAACTAAATTAACTAGAATTTGTGGCAAAGTAGCAAAAGTGATGAGTAGAATTCATGTCTGTGATATACCAATCTTACATCAAATTCCAGTGGAGTTTGATGACAATAATTGTTAAAAGTGCTACAAGATGACAAGATGGCAAGATGGCAGAGGAGTAGGAGACCTAAATTTCTTCTGGTCCCAGGAATTCAGCTAGATAGGGATCAAACCATTCTGAACACCTACAAACTCAACAGGAGATCGAAGAAAAGAATAGCAGCAACTCTCTGAACAGAAAAACGACCACTTTCTGGAAGGTAGGACGTGCGGAGAAGTGAATCTGAGGTGATATTTGGGAAGATAGACCATGGGGCGAGGAAGCCTCCGTCAGCTGGCTACCTGCAAATGATAGAGCCACAGAGCACAAAATTGGAACTTTTAGAAGTTGGCTCCGCTGAGGGACATCACTCCAGTGGCTAAGTGGGTGTGGAACCCATGCTGGGACAGTGTGGTCTCAGGAACCTCGGGGTCACAGAAAGACTGGGGGTGCCTGAGTGCGGCAGAGCTCCCAGGGATCAGAGGGGGGAAGCCGGCTGCAGAGACAGAGCCGAGGAGTGGGCTATCAGTTCGGGGTTGCCATAAACCGTGATCCACGGCACAGTCGGGCCACTGCTTTTCCAGCAGGGACCCAACAAGTGGCGGATCTAGGGAGAACCCCCCTTCCTCTCCCCGGGAGGAGCAGCCCGGGAGCGCACCTCAGGATCTGCTCGGTTTGGAGACTCCACACGGGGTCATGTGCCAGAGATAGAAACGCTCGGTCACAGGCCAGGTGAGCACGGAGTGTGGCTGGAGACCAGGGAGATGGGAGTGACTGACTGCTTTTCTCTGCGGGTGCACTGAGGAGCCGGGCCCCGACTTCTCGGCTCCTCCGGGGCAGAGATTGGGAGGCCACCATTTTCACTCTCGTCCTCCAAAGCTGTACAGAAAGCTTGCAGGGAAGAAAAGCTCCTGAGAGCAAACTTGAGCAGATTACTTAGCCTGGACCCAGCAAGGGTGGGGCAAGTCTGCCTCCAGGAAAGACATTTGGGAACCACAGCAACAGGCCCCTCCCCCAGAAGATCAGCAAGAACAGCCAGCCAAGACCAAGGTTACCGATCAATGAGAACGGCAGAACTCCAGCGCTAGGGGAATACAGCACATAGAATCCATGGCTTTTTTACCATGATTCTTTAGTCTTTCAAAGTTAATTTTTTTAATTTTCTTTTTTTTCTTTTTGAATTTTTCTTTTTCCATTTTTCATCCAACATCTTATCAATCCCTTTTTTAAAAATCTTTTTTATTTTTTATTTTTTGAGTCATATTCTATCCCTTCATAGTAGTTAACCTTATTTTTGGTATATATATATAAGTTGTTCTCTCTTTAAAATTTTGGGATACAGTTTCTTCTAACAGACCAAAATATACCCTAAATCTCTAGTGTATGGCTTTGTTCTAGTCTCCTGCCTGATCACATTCTCGCCCTCTTTTCTTTTTTAAATCCTCTTCTTTCTTTTTTCAAACAACTTCTCATCAATTCCTTTTATAAAATCTTTTATAATTTTTATCTTTACAGTCATATTCCATCCCTTCATTGTATTTACCCTTATTTTCGTACATATATAAGTTTTTCTATCTTTAAAATTTTGGGAGCCAGTTTCTTCTAACAGACCAAAATACGCCCTAAATCTAGTGTGTGGCCCTGATCTATGCAACAGCCTGATCATATTTTTTCTATTTTCATATACATTCATATACATTCAATTTTTTAAAAATCTTTTTCTTTTCTTTTTTTTTCTTGATCTTTTTCTTTCTTTCCCTTTCTTTTCCCCTGGTTTCAGGTCTCTTCTGATTTGTTTAGTGTATATTTTTCTGGGGTCATTGTTACCCAGGTAGCATTTTGTTCTCTCATTCACCTCTTGTCCTGTGGACAAAATGAGAAGATGGAAAACAATCGCCTAAAAAAAAGAACAAGAAGCAGTACCAACTGCCAGGGACCTAATCAATATGGACATTAGTAAGATGTCAGAACTAGAGTTCAGAATGACGATTTTAAAGATACTACCTGGGCTTGAAAAAAGCATGGAAGATATTAGAGAAGCCCTCTCTGGAGAGATAAAAGAAGTAAAATCTAACCAAGTCAAAATCAAAAAGGCTATTAATGAGGTGCAATCAAAAATGGAGGCTCTAACTGCTAGGATAATTGAGGCAGAAGAGAGAATTAGTGATATAGAAGACCAAATGATGGAAAATAAAGAAGCTGAGAAAAAGAGAGATAAACAACTACTGGATCACGAGGGCAGAATTTGAGATAAGTGATACCATAAATTAAACCATATTAGAATAATTCGGATCCCAGAGGAAGCGGGGGGGGGGGGGCAGAAAGTATATTGGAGCAAATTATAGCAGAGAACTTCCTTAATTTGGGGAAGGAAACAGGAATCAAAATCCAGGAGGCACAGAGAACACTCCTCAAAATAAATAAAAATAGGTCCCCACCCCGACATCTAATAGTAAAAGTTATGAGTCTCAGAGACAAAGAGAAAATCCTAAAAGCAGCTCAGGACAAGAGATCTGTAACCTACAATGGTAGAAATATTAGATTGGCAATAGACCTATCCACAGAGACCTGGCAAGCCAGAAAGGACTGGCATGATATATTCAGAGCACTAAATGAGAAAATTATGCAGCCAAGAATACTCTATCCAGCGAGGCCGTCATTGAAAATAGAAGGAGAGATAAAAAGCTTCCGGGACAAACAAAAACTAAAGGAATTCACAAACATGAAACCAGCCCCACAAGAAATATTGAAAGGGGTCATCTAAGCAAAGAGAGAGTCTAAAAGCAACATAGACGAGAAAGGAACACAGACAATATACAGTAACAGTCACCTTACAGGCAATACAATGGCACTAAATTCATATCTTTCAATAGTTACCCTGAATGTAAATGGGCTAAATGCCCCAATCAAAAGACACAGGGAATTAGACTGGATAAAAAAACAAGACCCATCGATATGTTGTCTGCAAGAGACTCATTTTAGACCCAAAGACACCCCCAGATTGAAAGTGAGGGGGTGGAAAACCATTTACCATGCTAACGGACACCAAAAGAAAGTTGGGGTGGCAATCGTTATATCAGACAAATTAGATTTTAAACCAAGGACTATAATAAGAGATGAGGTAGGACACTATATCCTACTTAAAGGGTCTATCCAACAAGAAGATCTAACAATTGTAAATATCTATGCCCCTAACATGGGAACAGCCAATTATATAAGCCAATTAATACAAAAGCAAAGAAACATGTCGACAATAATACAATAATAGTAGGGAATTTTAACACCTCCCTCACTGAAATGGACAGATCATCTAAGCAAAAGATCAATAAGGAAATAAAGACTTTAAATGACACACTGGACCAAATGGACTTCACAGATAGATTCAGAACATTCCATCCCAAAGCAACAGAATACACATTCTTCTCTAGTGCCCATGGAACATTCTCCAGAATAGATCACATCCTAGGTCACAAATCAGGTCTCAACTGGTACCAAAAGATTTGGATCATTCCCTGCATATTTTCAGACCATAGTGCTTTGAAACTAGAACTCAATCACAAGAGGAAAGTTGGAAAGGACTCAAATACATGGAGGCTAAAAAGCATCCAACTAAAGAATGAATGGGTCAATCAGGAAATTAAAGAAGAATTAAAAAAATTCATGGAAACAAATGAAAATGAAAACACAACTGTTCAAAATCTTTGGGATGCAGCAAAGGCAGTGCTAAGAGGAAAGTATATAGCAATAGAAGCCTTTCTCAAGAAACAAGAAAGGTCTCAAATACACAACCTAACCCTACACCTAAGTGAGCTAGAGAAAAAACAGCATATAAAGCCTAAACCCAGCAGGAGAAGAGAAATAATAAAGATGAGAGCAGAAATCAATGAAATAGAAACCAAAAGAACAGTAGAACAGATCAACAAACCCCTGGCCAGACTATTCAAAAAGAAAAGAGAAATGAACCAAATAAACAAAATCATGAATGAAAGAGGAGAGATCACAACCAACACCAAAACAATACAAACAGTTATAAGAACATATTATGAGCCACTATATACCAGCAAATTGGATAATCTGAAAGAAATAGATGCATTCCTAGAGATATATAAACTACCAAAACTGAACAAGGAAGAAATAGAAAACCTGAACAGACCTATAACCACTAAGGATATTGAAGCATTCATCAAAAATCACCCAACAAACAAGAGCCCAGGGCCAGATGGCTTCCCAGGGAAATTCTACCAAACATTTAAAGAAGAATTAATACCTATTCTTCTGAAACTGTTCCAGAAAATAGAAATGGAAGGAAAACTTCCAAACTTGTTTTATGAGGCCACTACTACTTGATCCCAAAACCAGACAAAGACCCCATCAAAAAGGAGAATTACACACCAATATCCCTGATGAACATGGATCCAAAAATTCTCACCAAAATACTAGCCAATAGGAATCAACAGTACATTAAAAGGATTATTCACCACGACAAAGTGGGATTTATCCCTGGGCTGCAAGGTTGGTTCGATATCTGCAAATCAATCCATGTGATATGACACATTAATAAAAGAAAGAACAAGAACCAGACGATCCTCTCAATAGTTGCAGAAAAAGCATTTGACACAGTACAGCATCCTTTCTTGATCAAAACTCTTCCGAGTATAGGGATAGAGGGTACATACTTCAATATCATAAAAGCCATCTATGAAAAACCCACAGAGAATCTCATTCTCAATGGGGAGAAATGGAGAGCTTTCCTCCTAATGTCAGGAACATGGCAAGGATGTCCACTATCACCACCGCTATTCAACATAGTACTAGAAGTCCTAGCCACAGCAATCAGACAACAAAAAGAAATAAAAGGCATCCGAATCGCAAGAAGAAGTCAAACTCTCACTCTTTGCAGATGATATGATACTTTATGTGGAAAACCCAAAAGACTCTACCCCAAAACTGCTAGAACTCATACAGGAATTCAGTAAAGTGGCAGGATATAAAATCAATGCATAGAAATCAGTGGCATTTCTATACACCAAACAACAAGACAGAAGAAAGAGAAATTAAGGAGTCGATCCCATTTACAATTGCACCCAAAACCATAAGATACCTAGGAATAAATCTACCCAAAGAGGCAAAGAATCTGTATGCAAAAAACTATAAAATACTCATGAAAGAAATTGAGGAAGACACAAAGAAATGGAAAAATGTTCCATGCTCATAGATTGGAAGAACAAATATTGTGAAGATGTCAATGCTACCTAGAGCAATCTACACATTTAATGCAATCCCTATCAAAATACCATCATATGTTTTTCAAAGAAATGGAATAAATAATCCTAAAATTTGTATGGAACCAGAAAAGACCCCGAATAGCCAGAGGAATGTTGAAAAAGAAAAGCAAAGCTGGTGGCATCACAATTCTGGACTTCAAGTGCTATCACAAAGCTGTAATCATCAAGACAGTGTGGTACTGGCACAAAAATGAACACAAAAATCAATGAAACAGAATAGAGAGCTCATAAATGTACGTTCAACTCTATAGGCAACTAATCTTCGACAAAGCAGATAATAATGTCCAAAGGAAAAAAGACAGTCTCTTCAACAAATGGTGTTGGGAAAATTGGACAGCCACATGCAGAAGAATGAAACTGGACCATTTCCTTACACCACACACAAAAATAGACTCCAAATGGTTGAAAGACCTCAATGTGAGACAGGAATCCATCAAAATCCTAAAGGAGAACACAGGCAGCAACCTCTTCGACCTCAGCCACAGCAACTTCTTCCTAGAAACATCGCCAAAGGCAAGGGAAGCAAGGTCAAAAATGAACTATTGGAACTTCATCAAGGTAAGAATCTTTTTCACAGCAAAAGAAACAGTCAACAAAACCAAAAGACAACTGACAGAATGGGAGAAGATATTTGCAAATGACATATCAGATAAAGGGCTAGTATCCCAAATCTATAAAGAACTTATCAAACTCAACACCCAAAGAACAAATGATGCAATCAAGAAATGGGCAGAAGACCTGAACAGACATTTTTCCAAAGAAGACATCCAAATGGCCAACAGTATGCAGCCACTCTGGAAAACAGTAGGAGGTTCCTCAAAACGTTGAAAATAGAGCTGCCCTATGACCCAGCAATTGCACTACTGGGTATTTACCCCAAAGATACAAATGTAGGGATCTGAAGGGGTATGTGCACCCCGATGTTTATTGCAACAATATCCACAATAGCCAAACTATGGAAAGAGCCAAAATGTCCATTGAGAGATGAATGGATAAAGAAGAAGTGGTATACATATACAATGGAATATTATGCAGCCATCAAAAGGAATGAAATCTTGCCATTTGCAACGATGTGAATGGACTGGAGGGTATTATGCTGAGTGAAATAAGTCAATCAGAGAAAGATGTATCATATGATCTCACTGATATGAGGAATTCTTAATCTCATGAAACAAACTGAGGGTTGCTGGAGTGGTCGGGGGTGGGAGGGATGGGGTGGCTGAGTGATAGACATTGGGGAGGGTATGTGCTATGGTGAGTGCTGTGAACAGTGTAAGACTGAGGAATCACAGAGCTGTACTTCTGAAACAAATAATACATTATATGTTAAAAAAAAAAAAAAAAGAAGATAGTAGGAAGGGAGAAATGAAGGGGGGGAAATCAGAGGGGGAGACGAACCATGAGAGACTATGGACTCTGAGAAACAAACTGAGGGTTCTAGAGGGGAGGGGGGTGGGGTTATGGGTTAGCCTGGTGATGGGTATTAAAGAGGGCATGTACTGCATGGACACTGGGTGTTGTACACAAACAATGAATCATCGAACACTACATCAAAAACTAATGATGTAATGTATGGTGATTAACATAACATAATAAAATTTAAAAAAAATCTGCTACAAGATGCATTAATAAAAACTTTCCAAGGCCTTCCTCTACCATCTCTCAGTAGTTGCCAGGTTACCAAAGGAACTATGAATAGCTGACATCTCTTCATGTAGATCTTTTTAGAGTTAGTTTTTTTTTTTTTTGACAGATTTTGTCTTCTCTACCCTCCCTTGTTTGTATTTATCTTGATAATGGATACAAGGGATAACTTTTACATTTATATTATTCCTACTGATTTGCATGAAGACTCATTAGAAATCTAATCCTTTATTTTTAGGTTTAGATATTATTCTATGTATTTATGCTACTTTGTGAATGGCGGGTCTGTGATAGCATCACTTACCAAATTTCTCTCAGACAATATGATTTAAAAAATGATTTCCCCAGGAGACATCTTTTAGAAATGATATCCTAAAGTAAGGCAGGAAACACTAAGGAAAATGTATCCATAAGGACAAGAGTATTTTCATGCTGCCACTTTGATTCAGTATTGGAAGACTCATTGAGATTTCCAATCAAGATCCAGAGGTGTTTCATATTTAATGTTCACGTTTAAATTAATATAATACTAAAGAAAAATAAATTATGTTAAATTTTTTTCATTTTTCTGTTATTCCTACTGTCAGCATAGGTTAATAGTACTCATAACTGGAATATTAAAGTTCAAGGGAAAGAAGAGTAGCAGACCTATGGTGTTTAGAAAAGGCATATTATTTTTTTTTTTTTCTAAAAACCAGATGTCAGGAATGACTTAAAGGCAGTTCTCTCCTGTGAAGACTTTTTTTCACTTAAATTACACCCACTTAGTTTTTAATTTAGGGGAGAAAATGACCTGAGATTGACAAAAAACTTTCATTGCATTATCTCATTTGGTCCTTGCAAAAACCTTGAAGAGAGAAAGATAATATTCTTAATTTTGGAGAATAAATTAAGGTACAAAGAGTCTAGGATACTTTGTAAGGCTGGCAGCTAGTGACAGGATTGGTATTAGAATTCATTTTTTATTCACTTATTTTTTATCCATTAATCAATGGAGACATTTAATATGGACTATCATGGTCCTACACCCTTTGTAATGACTTCTACTTTAGATTGAGATTAATATTTTATTTAGGAGAGTGGATTGAAATACATGGAATTTTTAGATTTGGAAGCTATTGCTTTTCATCAAAAATAATTTCCAATTAGAGAGCATTGAGAGTGAGAGAGCAGAAACTTGTGTAGAATCTCAGAACCCTGTGTAGAATAGAATATCTCTTGTCAGTTCCTTTACCTTTGGGCTACTAAAACTACTAGGCTAAAAAAAAAAAAAATGAAAATTCAATGCTTTGTTTTATTCTCTAATTCTCTAATCTCTCTCTTCCTTCTGTCTGTTTTTCTCGCTCTATTAGTTTCTGTGGATGCTTGTGTATTAGTGGTTTGGAAAGTAGAAGGAGGAGAAGAAGAAGAAGGAAGAAGAAGAAGAAGAAGCAGAAGAAGAAGGAAGAAGATGAAGAAAGAAGAAGCAGAAGAAGGAAGCAGAAGAAGAAAGAAGAAGGAAGAAGAAAGAAGAAGAAGAAGAAGAAAAGAAGAAGAAGAAAAGAAGAAGAAGAAGAAGAAGAAGGAGAAGAAGAAGAAGAAGAAAAGAAAAGAAGAAGAAGAAGAAGAAAAGAAAAGAAGAAGAAGAAAAAGAAGAAAAGAAGAAGAAGAAGAAGGAAGAAGAAGAAGAAGAAGGAAGAAGAAGAAGAAGAAGAAGAAGAAGAAGAAGAAGAAGAAGAAGAACACCTTGTAAGAAGCCTGTCCTATATCTCTCTTACCCTCTGTTTCTTCATCAATATTTGTGAATATTTTCTTTTTTGACGTCTTCAGTTCCCTTATCCTTTTTTGTCTATGTCTAATCTAATGCTTAAATAATCCATTGAGCCACTGATATAGCTAAAAGTTATTTTACTTTTCAGTTTTTTATGATTTATGATTTCTAATTCCCTGTTGAAATTGTTAATCATATCTTTTAAGTCTATGAATATATTTAGCATTTTTTTAGAATACCATCTAATAAATTCATTATGAGTCATTTGTGGGACTGTTTTTGTTGTCTGTTTTATCATTTTCTTGTGCGTTTGAAAGTCTCATTACTTTTAATTAAAAACCAGTCATTATATATAAAAATTGGAGAAATATTTGAGGTCAAGAATAATTATATTCTTCTATTGAAGATATATCTTTGCTTCTGAGAAGTAAGTAGCTAGGGGAAACAGAATCACTATTTTCTAATTTCAATGCCTGAGATCATTTGAAGCTTGTCTCTTGTCTCTAGATTAGTCTCTAGAAGGAACTATATCCATTTTTTCCTATTCTTTTGTGTCTAAACCTAATGAGGATGTGTGTGTGGTGGGTAATCAGAAGCCCCCACAGATCAGCAAATCCCAGGGTCAAATTTACTGCCAGCTTTATTACATCATCCAAAGAGCTGCTTTAACTTTTAAAGCTATCCTCTCTATAATCCACATATGCCCCTCAGGGGTAAATGGTGAAAAATGCTAGGTTGTCCTCTCTGCATCTCTTTATTCTTCTGGATCTTGACCCTATAATTTTTCACTTTTTTTAAAAAAAAAACTTCTTAAAACTTACAAGAAAAGAAATTTTCTTTTGTTCATATTTTCCAATTGTCTCAGTAAGAGTGTTGGTACAAATTACCTAGTCTGCCTTACTAAAGCAAAAGTCTTATTGTTAAATCTCTCTTTATCAGTGACTCACTGAAAAGTCAAATGCAAGGTTTTACGAGTACAGTTCATACCAAATAACACTATTGCACTGATAAATATTCTTCTGAAGTACCTGCTTTTTTGGAAAGTAATGCATTATAGCTTTTAGCTACAGAAACAATGCAATTTGATGACAGACTGGGTGTATTTGTGGGGTTTTGGGTAAAGGTGATAAAAATGTGTTATGTGACAGTGGACAATTAACATATACCATTGGTTGACTGTATTGTTTCCTATATCATGAATAGCCTCCACTTTTTGTCTTATGAACTTCAAGTTTTATCTCACCTGACTCTTATACAAAAGAGTCCTCAAACATATTCTGTAGAAATTGTCACTTCATTATTTACTTCACAATACTTTGTTTTAAACTCTTTTATTTATTTTGAAGCATTTATCCCACTCTATTATAATTAGATAAAAAATTGTCTTAAGACAAGGAAATATATCTTATTCATCTTTATGTTCAAATTATTGCTTAGCAAAGCTCTATTCTTAAGTTTGTTAAATGAATAAAGGAGTGATGAATGGATATATACAAGAAGACTGAGATGGTGTGCTGATTGCTCTAATCTCATAATGTAATTCATACACTTCTGCTCTGAATGCCTATGGGGTTTTTTGTTTGTTTGTTTAACAAAAATTACTGTCATCTTCTTTTGGTTACACATATAAATAATAAACATTTTGTTCAGTAGTTTTTTTGAAAGGGGTTTTGTTCCCAATCATATATCATATTAGAAGTGTTTTATTTTGTTTTGTTTTATGGCCTCGGTTAGAGTAGTCAGAGATTTGTTATTCTTGCTCTTGTTTTGTTAAGAAATCCTAGTAATAAAAGAAAAGACTTACACAGGAAAAATGGTAAATCAAACAATAACATATACACACTCTTATATATATTTTTGTGTAGTTGATAACATGGGTTTTGAAATCAGACAGATATGGGTTTATATTTTAGCTTTACAAATTCCTTTAAAAAATTTTTATTTGTGTATATTTGACACACAATGTTATATTAATTTCAGACGTACATCATAAGGTACTTCTTTCTATGCTCACTACAGGTGTAGCTACCATTTGTCACCATAGAATGCTACTACAATACCATTGACTCTATTTCCTATGCTGTGTCTTTTATTCCCATGATGTATTCATTCCATAGCTGGAAGCCTGGGTCTCCTACTTCCCTTCACCCATTTTACTCATCCCCCCAGCCCTTTTCCCTCTGGCAACCACCAGCTTGTTCTCTGTATTTATAGGACTGATTCTGCTTTCTGTATGTTTGTTTTGTTTTTTAGATCCCGCATATAAGTGAAATCATATAGTATTTGTCTTTCTTAGCCTGACTTATTTCACTTAGCATAATACCCTCTGGGTCCATCCAAGTCGTCACAAATGGCAAGATCTCATCCTTTTTTATGGCTATGTAACATTACATTATATATATACATACACCACATCTTCCTTATCCATCCACCTGTCAGTGGACATTTAGGTTGCTTCCATATCTTGGTTATTGTATATAGTGCTGCAATAAACATAGGAATGCATGTATCTTTTTGAATTAGTATTTTTTTTCATTGGGTAAATATCCAGTGGAACTATTGGATCATGTGGTATTTCTATATTTATTTTTTAGGGGAATACTTCATACTGTTTTCCACAGTGGCTATACCAATTTACATTCCCATCAGAGCTTTGTGAATTCCTTTGATGAAGTTGTTCAACTATGTGTATCTACTTTGTCTTAGCTGCAAAGAAAGGATTAATAATAGTTCCTATCACATATGGCTGCTGTCAGGATTAGAGTCCATACATGGGTAACATTCTTAGTAGAGGTCCTGACATGATGTAAGCACTTACTACATGTTAGTATTTAAAAATTTAGCTTGCTTAATTTTCAGGTCTATTTCTTCTTAATAAACTCCCAGCCTGGGTTTGAAAATTCAGTGAAATATGTGAGAGGCCCAGATTGATGTTCTGTCTTTATTGTACTCTCAATTTATATTGATAAATAGCCAAGATCATAAGAGTTATCATGACATTCATCAGTCTACTACAGTGAAATACTATGGTTAGAAAGTGTTTGTGTATCAAATTATATCAGCTCCTCATTTACCCAAGATTATCAAAAGTTCTTCAAAGCTTACAGTTTGAAAACTATTATGGGATCAGAATAAAAGGAAAGAAGTCTTGTAAAGTATCAGATTTCAACTCAAGTGTTATAAAATGAAATATTACTTCAGTCTTCCTTTCATGTATTTTTTACAATTTTTTTTACAGATTTTTATTCAAGTTTTGTGATAAGCATCAGTCTGACAAATATGAAGGCACCACGCTTGCATTCAATGGACCCCATTTCCTTTTAATGTATATTATAAACACATTGATAAGCTTTTAAAAAAAAGGTGTATCCATATGCTATTGCTAGAGTGAATATGAAAATATCTCATTCTGTATTAAAAATATGTTTTTTCTATCCTAAATCTGTGGCTTTTTGAAATATCCCTCGATCTTTTTAATTAATGCCAGAAAGCGGTTTGATGGCAACTATAGAAAAAAAGAAAACTTATTTAATTTGGAAGACAGTATGCAATCTTAAAAGGAGAATAACAGAACCCACCCATTTGGTCAATTTACTAAATTAACTGTTGAAACATTTTACAGCTGACTCACCCTGGCAATACCATACAAGAAGCATAACTATTCAAAATCATACATTTGATAGAAAAAGTCAAGGTAGACAACTGACAACATCTGCTCTAAAAATATTCCTGGTTAAAATCTTATCTTCCATGATTTGTGGTGCAGAAATCCAGAAATTCAATTATGCATTGGGCATTTCAATAGACCTAAATATTTTCCTACCTTTAGGGAAAAAAAAAAAAAAAAAAAAAAGACCTTGCCAGCGGGTATTCTTTTAAGATAGATTGGTCCCTCTTTTGGGAAAGAATGTAAGTTATATTTTTCAAATTGAATAACAAATTTTGTATTGACCCGGTATGTAAATTATATTGCTCTTTTTCGATTGGTTGCACATAATATGTACATTCTCAAAGCTTCCAAAATAGTATAATGTGAGTTGTCATTCATCTTCTCTCAAAACCTACCATTGTAATTGATGTTCATGAAGAGATATGTGTAAACAAGAAATATGTTTGCAAGATAGAGTTTATTAAAAAAATAAGATAAAAACTTTATGGTCACAAATGTGTAATTCAAACAAATGAAGCTATGTATGTATGGAAAGAAAGAGGAAAGCCATAAATACATTTTTGATATGTCTTGATACAGACATATTTAAATGTTTAAAATTAAATATTTTTATGGCAAAGACAACATAAATGATTTACAAATAAAGAAACAGAATGCAAACTTATGACTAATAAAATCAATGGGAATTTTTTCTAATGGTGAGAAAAAAATTGACCTAAGAAGAAAATAGATAATTGATAAAGATATAATTCATAATAAGTGAAATCACTTTACCAGTAAAATATATAACATTTTGTTCAATCTCACTAAATGTCAAGGAAATAGAAATTAAATTAATAATGTAATATAGTCTTAACCAATAAAGCTATGGGATAAAAGAGTAATATCCATAACTGATGATGCTGTGTGCAGAGATAAGTATGTTAGTGGCAGTCCTGTTCCCCGGCTTTGGTCCTTTAGCTCAGTCATGAAAGAATTCAGAGTCAAACCTTTAAGCAAGCAAGCGTCTAATAGTGGTCCCAGCAAAAGTATACTCTCAAAGTGGGAGAGTAGGCAGGCCCAGAGGTGGTAACTGGGGGGGTTGGGTTGGGAGTGGGGTGTCAGGGTTGTCTTGTTTTTTATACTTGCAGGGGTTATGGGTCATAGCTAGAGTGGTCTCTGACTGAGGTTGCCTCCAACCATTTAAGAGACTACTCCTACCATCAGGTGGGGGAGTTTTTGGCTCTATATGGTCCTTCTTGAAAATGTTATGGCAGCCATCCCCCCCCACCCTACCACAAAGGGGGGTCAAAACCTCAACGTAAATGTATTATAATGAAGCTATAGGTTACTGCAGGGCCAGAGTTTTAGGGAAGGGCCAAGAGTGTTCTCAGGGGTTTTCCCTGGATGTTTACCTTGGGGAGGTGGTTGGCGATTTCCATCTTTTTCAACAGTTGGGCAGTCTCATTGTCCGCTCATATCTAGCTAACTGCCTACTTTATCAAGTACTTTCATACACCTCCACTGGGAGAGTAAATTGCTATAACCTTTCTGGAAAACAGTTTACCAGGATTAAGATTCTAGCTCTGGTGACAAGATTTTGTCACTCCCCTGTCTCCCCAATGATAAAGGTAGGTGGATTAAAAGTCTTTATACAGTTATTTATTTGTGCCATAGGCTCTGGAATTTTTAGCAGCTTTACCCAATTTCAAGGGTCTGTGCTATAAATATCTTTTAAAGTTTTAAACGTATATCCATTTTTACCCAGAAATTTTACTTGTTGGATGCAATTTCCAAAAAAAAAACTCTTTAATTTTAAGTATGTATGATATGTATATGTTTATAAATTCATATTCTAACACACATATATACAAAAATATTTTTTGTAAATTGTTTATGGAAACAAAACTAAGAAGATGTGTATGTTATATGATGTCTGTCAATTGAGAAATTATATGTGTGTGTACATATGTTTGTGTGTATATTCATAAATAACACTTGTAGGAATGTCAAGGATCAATTTAAAAATATTGAATTTCTCTATATTTAATTTATATACAGATTATGCTCACATCTGCATACAAGTATGTATGTATACATGTATATGTTAGTACATAAAAATTAATCCATTATGTATGTATGTGTTACTGGGTATCTCTCTTTTTATCAGGTGGATATACCTCTTAAATATACCTCTTATGTCTTGCATATTATTTTTAAGTATTGCATGTATTTGTAACTTTAAATTATATATTTATATAACTTATAAGAAAAATATGCAGTATAACTTGAAAGAATTAGATTTTTATTAGAGACAGACACACACAGTGATGACAGTGACTTCTGGGAATGGACTGAAGTTGTTTTAGGAAAAATATTATTAATCTTTTCTGTATGTCTATGACCAGTACTTAAAGCAATAAGAATGTATTGTTGTATAGTTTTAAAGAGTGATGAAGGGAAAAAAGAGGAAAATAGAAATTAAATCATTTAAATTTTTAATATGTGTTTCAGTAGGTGAGTTTGACCATAGATTTATCTCAGGTCCTCAATTAAGGTCCCCAGAGTTCAAAGGCTTCCATAGTCATTACATGGCTTTTCAATTATATCTAGAGGCATAAAAGAGAGGCTGAACATGAACAAATTTATTTATGTGCTTTGACCAGGACACATTTCTTCAGCTTGAAAATAGTCAAGCATGAACTAAACTGGAGGCCCAAAGCTGATGCAGCTTAGGGAGAGGGTGATGTCAGATCAGAAAAGTTCAGCCAGAAACTTCGGTGCACTTCTTTATTCCATCTTAACAGAACACACCTAAGTCAGGGATTCAAGGCAGCAATTATAATCTGCAGATCATAAGACAAATCAGTTAATAATAATAATTACCAACATTTATTTAGTGCTTATCATGCAGTGAGGATTGCATTAAGAACTTTTCAATAATTAAACCATTTAATCTTTAGATGACCTTATAATAGAAGCAGTATTTCTAATCTATTTTTGAATGTGAGTATATTGAGGGGAAGAATTTAGATGACTGCTCCAGGTCCCATAGCATGTAGGTGTGGCTGAAATTCAGTCAGTGTGATGACTGGCTTTATTTCATAAGCATAGCGACTATGTTTCAATGTTCTATTCAGTATATTTAGACGGAGATTTCATTTTATTCATAACTTTCTATACCATGAAATACTTGGTTTGAATTTTTCTTTCAAATTATTTGTTATTGTTTTTCTAAAATGTACTCTAAAAATTACTATAAAAGTATGCATTGATATTTAAAATCAGTAAAATATTATAGAAATCTTTTGATTTGGTTTTCTATCATTTTAAATGTACTAATACAGTTATAGTAAGTAAATTTACTAGTAGACAATGGAAATATTGATAATGTGAATAATGTTTCATGAGATAAAATTATTACAAATAATTCTGTTTATCTTGATATTTTCTTTCCAGTGCGTCTGAAGTGTCTGTGTAAACTTTTATTTTCAACTGTTACTATCTTCTGAACTACAACTAGTTGGTTTTCTTTGCAACCATTATATAATGGCTTTACTTCAATTATACAATTAAAAAATAATAGGCAGAAGTAAAACCTTTTGGTACCATTTCTGTGTTCTCATCCAACTACTCTGGAAAAAAAGGAATATTTAATACTTAAATATATATAATTGGATGACAAGATTAACTCTCATTAAATTCATATTAACTATCTACTTCATATTTATTTTTTCTTTTCCTTGCAGAAAGAATACTATCATTATATTTGATGCTTTTTGGTGTTTTAGTACATTTCTGCACTATGTATTTTTACTGATCCTCATCTTCCCATAAAATATGTGTTCCATATTAACCTCAACATAAACAAATTGTAGCTCTTTAAAGAACTTGTAACTGAATACATTATCCTCCCCAACAGATTTTTGGTACCCTGTTAACATACATGAGCAGCCTTTCCCTATTCCATATAGAAAAGATAGAACATCTTCATAGCTAATTCAATTGCATGTGGGTGGATTGACTAAAATTAAAAATCATTCTGGTTTATTTTTTGTGTAAATTTACTTGATACAAAGTAGAATCTGGTAATCTATGAATTACAATTTTGGGTTAAGTTCTGGCTCTCCATATCTAAATGGGTTTGATATATCATACTCTTTTTAAAGCATAGAAAAATAGGAAAATGGCCACTTTATGTGATACAAGGCCAAAGGTCGAGAGGTCAACATTAAATGATCATAACTAGATTTCAGCCATTCCTTCAAAACATAAAATTATAGCCTCAGGTTTGTAAATAGTTTTCAAACACTCTTTCTTATAAGTTTTGCACATGTATAACTGTTAGCCTTTGCACACATCTTCCTACATACTCAAATGGGAAAGACATCTTCACAGCTGTATTTTTAAAATACCTTAAATGCATATTATAGGCAAACTAATTTAATCTTGAAATATTTTTGGTTAGACTTTGGGACTGAAGTTTTATATCATTTTTTAAAAAGAAACTATGGTAAAAAGATATGTTGTTTAAGTAACTTAGAGCCAAGTAAATATTATTAAATTCGCTTGATATGCTAAATAATTTTTTAATAAAGAAGGATACAGGTCAAAAATGTTTTTGCTGCACTTAATATGATAAAAACTCTTGTGTCTTTGGAGTACAAATTTATTATAAAAAACCTTACCTTTCAATGATGTTTTTTGCCTTTTAAAATTATAGTCTTGGGGCGCCTGGGTGGCTCAGTCATTGGGCATCTGCCTTTGGCCCGGGTCACGATCCCAGGGTCCTGGGATTGAGCCCCGCATCGGGTTCCCTGCTCCGCGGGAGGCCTGCTTCTCCCTCTCCCACTCCCCCTGCTTGTGTTCCCTCTCTCGCTCTGTCTCTCTCTGTCAAATAAATAGAATCTTAAAAAAAAAAATTATACTCTTAAATCAAATATAATAACATATTTAACAAAGAAATAAAAATAGATGATAAGCACTTTTGGACATCTTCCTTGTCCACAATGATACTATTTCATCTAGCTGTCATTTTACATAAAAACTCATACTAATTTTTTCAAGAAATAAATTTTGAAATAACAGTCTGGTGAAATAATAATTATTGATAAAGACCTTTTGATCATTCTGTAGGTATTTTTTCAGAGTAGTCTTTGTTGATTAAAGGATATATCATATTTAATTTTGTTTATAAAGGAAGCCATTGACTCTAAATAAACTATTTTGCCATTCTAAAAATAAAATGATATCATAAAAAAAAAGCATAAAATGGAAATATTATTTTACTTATTACTTATTCTCAAAAAGTGAGCTTTTTAGTCATTAATTTAATTGACTTGTTTTAGGTAAATGAAAATAGATTACTTTGGTCTTTTACTTGTAATAATTTACTTTTCAAATTATTTAGAGATTGGGTGGATCTATGTCTTCTGCTATGGGGATATCAGAATGGGACATTAATAGAGTTTTTATTATATGTTTTTCCATTTTTAAGTACTAGATTATGTGATACAATTTGTTTTTAGAGAGAGAAACCAAGGCAAGAACATGGAAGTTGGGGGCAAATGAGAAGACCCTGATAGTTGGAAGGTCAGCAGAAAGCCTGAAATGAGGCAATGCAGTTGTAGAAATGAGGAGGAATCAATTTAATACCATTTTTGAGCTCTACAGCTTTTTTTCTGATAAGTGAGATCAAGAAAGACAAAGAAAATGACGGAGTCTGGAGTTCTAATATAAAGACTATACAGATAGTGATATTAATAACCAAGGTTCAAAATTTAATCAGGACCAAGCATAAAAATTGTTAGGTTTATAAAGTACTGATGGAGATATATATTAGCTGTATTTTAGTAATAGGATAGAGTCTTTAGAAGTTTCTAATAATATTGTTTTCCTACTGCTGTTTCATCATTATTTGAGTGAGTCTCCTGAATCTGCTTTCTGTTTTTTGTTTTGTCTTATTTTGTTTGTTTGGGCTAAGTTTAAGAGTACTTCCATTTCTGTTTGAGAACTTTCCTCTTCTCCATCAGATATATGTCATAGGCAGTAACTGGAAGTTGTCATTTGATCCAGCCTAGATCAAAACAATGCTCCCATGATGAACTCTGAACTTTGAATGTTGAACAGACAGACAAAATGTTAAGTGTATTTAGCATTCTGTTGTATGGGTCCTTCTTTCTGGCACATGAGTTACATTGGTTCCTAAGAATCTACTTCATGGTCATTTGTCAAAGGTGTGAGTTACCAATGTTCTTCCAAAAATTGTGTTCAACTTGTAAAAACCTGCTTCTTTTATTGCCACCAAGATAACTCTAACTGATACAGTTTGTTTTCAAGCACCAATGGGTCAAGATCAGATACTTACATGGATGTCAGGTTTAACTCACCAAAGGAATTCTAGCACTGGACTGTGGAGCTCCTGAGGGATGTGGCACTATTGCCCCATTTAGAGAAATATAGGAGAATTTAAATATTGCTTTAAACCTATTGTATATTTTCAACATTATTTTAAGCTATGAAATATTGTAAACATTCAGAAAAGTACAAATAATTATATTATGGTAATAGTTTGACTCTCTGTAGAACCTTTACATAATCATTCAAATTTGAACTGCGAGGAGATAATCTTACCATGGGTTTCTCATTTCTGCACATCTTAGAGGCGTGGCATTGACAGGCTTTGTGCTGGACTGTCTTTCAAAGCATATTTTTATAACAAAAACTCTTGAAAGACTTCATTCTTAATCTCCATTTACTGTTTGCATTCTTAGCATTTCTATTTGGTTTTTTTGTATAATTTCCATTTCGCCCTTGAATTTACCTATCTAGTGCTGCATATTGTTCATCTTTTCCTTTAAAGCCTTTAACATATTAATCATGGTTATTTCATGTTTCCTCTGAAATAATTCCAGCATCTGTGGCATATATGGATCTTGTTCTGATAATTGATTTGTCTCTTAGGTTTTTTTTTTTTTTCTTGCACTTTAATAGGTCTCATATATTTTTGTTGAAAACTGGATGGACATCATTTGTAAGACAATAAGAAGTGAAGTACATCAATGTTCTATCTGGAAATGTTGTTCTTCTGTTTTGCCTCTAGTGCAAGATGTGAGATAATCTAATTTGAAGTTGAGTTGGATTTGAGGTTTCTTGTTTCTGTAGTTATCCCCAATGCACCCCTGCGTTCAAATTCCTTTAGTGATACCTTGTCTTTAGTGTGGGAAATGGTTTGCCAGAAGATTTTGTTTTCTGATGACAGATTGCTCTCCTTTCAGCTTTAAATTTTCTCATTGGACCATGTCTCACAAATTATTTTTTCCTCAACATTTGCTACAAGAGAGAGAACTTGTGAGGCATTCTCTGTTGTTCTAATGAAACCTCTTTGTTAGATAGCCTGTATGTTAGAGTCTTGGGTGTGTGGCTTAATGATTTTTATTCTCTCTAGGCATAGTTCTGAATCTAGCATATATTTCTTCCTCTCCACCAGAGGAATGAATTTTTTCTCTCCCCTTCCACAGATGCAATGGGATTTCACTCATGCACCATGACCAACAGCGTTTCTCACCCCTCCTTCCACATATTAAGGCTTTTATTTTACGGAGAAGATAGGGGAGAAATGTCCAGATGAGTTTCTTATTGTTTTTGTCCGTGCACTTTCTTTTTTTTTTTCTTTTTTTTTTTTAAGATTTTATTTATTTATTTGACAGAGAGAGAGATTGCCAGAGAGGGAACACAAGCAGGGGGAGAGGGAGAAGCAGGCTTCCAGCTGAGCAGGGAGCCCGATGTGGGTCTCGATCCCAGGACTCTGGGATCATGACCCGAGCGGAAGGCAGACGCTTAATGACTGGGCCACCCAGGCGCCCCATGTCCGTGCACTTTCATATTATAAACATCAAAATATTTCCTTGCATGCCTTTTGTTCACATTTTTACCTAATGATTATTGAATAAGAAGAAAATCGACAATTTGATAATATTTATGATGAAAAGAGTAGACATAATCGTATCCAAAAGGAAATCAGAGTGATACTGTTTCCCATTAGGAGATATATTCATTATCCTTTGTCTTTATTTCCCATTATTGTTTCTCATCCACAGGTATTCCTTCAGGTTCTGTTAGATCTTTAGTTTTATTCTTCCTTTCACATCATATTTGTTATTTAGTCCTTTAAAAATTTTCTTCTCCATATTCTGTCCTCCCCTCTGTCATCATTTAATATGTCATCTTTTTCCTCTCATAATTCTAAGACAATTATGAATATTATGGTATTTTAAGGGAAAATAAGAATTGCTTCATCCATACTTTATTAATAAATTAGAGAATTCTAACTTGTGGGTTCTTTCAAATATGATTCATTTCCTCACCCATTAATACTGATGGCTTATTTGTGTTACTGTCATAGCTATTGAAGATACTGATTTTATAATGAGAAAGATTCTTGTCATTTCAGTCTGTCTTTGACTGAGATAGAGTCTTTGAGTGAGACAGTGGAACTTAAAAATATTTTTAAATTATAGTTCATAAATAAATGAAAAATACTTTCAAATTTATAGACAATACTTAGTGCACCTGCGTGACCTGTAAAACTCCCATAAGTAATGCTGCAGCTTGTCAGATGTCTGAAGTACACAGGTTGCTGACAGAGCTAGGAGTTATTATTAAACAGCTAACAGTTCTATGCCATGTTTTCTTCTCTGCACAATAGAAAACTCATATCTACCCTAAAAACTTCACAAGATTTTATAAGGACCACATGAAATTATATATCTACAATAATAGAAAACAAAAAAATCCCACAAAACAGTCAGCAACTCTTTTATAGTCTTTGAATTCATTTTATAAATATTTTGTATAGTGTCATTTGTACTCTTTCTTGCTGATGATGAAAAATACACTGTGGGGTAGCCAGTTGGAAGGTGGAGCATTATTATTTTAGAGATATTCAGAAGCAATGGGGTCTGTTCAATATCTTGTTTTCTACTATTGAAGCTGAGCCAAATGCAAAGATCTTTCTGGAAGTCAATGGGAGTTCTGAACACAAGCCAGAGCAAGATGAGAAAAATGACACAAAATGAGAAACTGGCCTGAACTCAACTGTTTAAAAAAATGTAAATAAAACTTTCTGATATGTTTCCCTAATGGAAGATAATTATATATTATGTTTTAGATGTTTTTCAAAGTACCATATTCATTCATTAGTCAGTGCACTTTATAACCTTTGAATAAGATTGAAGTATTGAAGGACTTATCTTTTGAGTTCAATTAATTTTCATGTAGGTAACACAGGTACCATTGAGAGAGTTACCCTACTGCCTTTCATGGAACTTATAGGGGAGTGAAGAGGAACATTAATAAAAGAAGCACATGATCCATATTTAAGTTTCCTTTTACTATGCTAAAATATTTTCCCTGGTAGATATTAAGGAAAAATTTATCTCTTTCCATCGAACATTCCCTTCCCCATCCTCATTTTAGCTTCTGAAACCTTGAACTCTTCATATAAGGTTATAAAAAAAGGACCTAAATTCTATAAAACCAAACCTTAAGTTCAACAATTTTAGTGTTTAACATTATTATAAAGTAGAAATAATATAGGGAAGCGAATGATTTCAGTTTTCCCCTTATTAGTATCCTAGAACTATTTAAGAACTATTTCACACTTATTATATACCTACTTTTCAGGAAGGCATCATATACAAGACTGAGACCTCAATTGACATATTCTAGTTGTTCTTTAGTATGAGAGTCATTCTATCACTATCCATGAGCTGCAGGAGTAAAGACACCGTGAGACTACCTTGTCTTTGGATCCCAGGAGCATGCAAATGTCAGTTACAACTCCTGGCTAGCATTCAGACAAGACACAGAGAACTGAAGAAGCATGGCACACTCTGGGGCAAAAAATCTAGATTAAAAACATTTCTGTGATCACATGGAAAATTAAATAAAAGACAGTGGAAATTTTAAAATATTATAGAAGAGGAAAAGAATAATCTTTTTTTTTTTTTTTTATTTGACAGAGAGAGACACAGCGAGAGAGGGAACACAAGCAGGGGGAGAGGGAGAGGGAGAGGCAGACTTCCCGCTGAGCAGGGAGCCCGATGCAGGGCTCGATCCCAGGACCCTGGGATCACGACCTGAGCCGAAGGCAGACGCTTAACGACTGAGCCACCCAGGTGCCCCAGGAAAAGAATAATCTTGAGAAAACTTTTAAGAACTACGTAAGATAAAAAATATTTCTCTTTATTTTATAATGGATGGGAGATGCAGATAATATATTTGAAAGAGAGATCCAGGGTTAGGGTTGTGAAAACTTCAGTTTTAACTGAATCTTGATTTCTAAAGCAATTGTCATTAATGTAGATATAAAGTTTGCATTTTATATTCACTGTTAATGAGTAAGATAAGTGAGGTGTAAGTGAAAAGAAAGATAATTCTAAAGACTTACCTTGATATTTTTCTTATAAAATTAAAATACGCTCACTATTGAAAACAAATGTGGATAAGATTAAAGAAAGTAGCATTCACCCTAGTTACCTTACCTAGAGAGACCTATAATTAGCATTTTAGTGTGTTCATCTTTTGGTATTTCTAAGCATTTTTTTTACATAGTTGAATATACATTGTAGGTGTCCATTTCTATCCTGTTTTTTGCAGTTAATAAATTTTGTACTTAATAAACAAATCTTAAGCTTCTTTGATACACTTTTGTTGATACCAAGTGTCTACAAAACAAAAGCTCTTATATTTTCTAGGATACTTCTAATTTGTAAACATTTATTTAGATTTTGATTTCATTTCATATTGACAACAAGCCCTTAAAATAGAGAAGGCAGGAATTATCTCCTTACTTTTCAGAACTGAGACCTAGGGAATCTGACTACTGCGATGGTTGGAATCTGTCTCCTGACTCTTTGTTGTGTGCTTTTTCCTCAACATTATGAGGCATTTCACTGGTACTTTAATTATTAAAGCTCTCTGGATGGGATCCAGATGGAACATACCTCATATCAAAAAATATATATAATGCCAGAGTTTCAAATATGGATTCATACATTTGAATAGAAATGGTATAATGAGAAGGGAATGGATTTTGGCTTCACATATAATTATTTGTTTCCAAAGTCTATAAATCTTGAGTGTATTTTGGTCTGTTTTAAAAACACCGATCAAATACTAATAAAATGTTTTGAACAACAGCAGCCAAAAAAGTTATTGACAGTTTTTTAGTGTTGACATCTTTCCAAGCAATTTCCTCTTCTTGGCAGAACTCAAGAGGCAGTTCTACTCTTTGGTGACTAGCTAATGTTTTAAACATACATCTTAACCTTTTTCTTAACGTAAATGAAAATGAAAATAACTGCAATTTTGAAAAAGGGACAAAGTGCGGAAGAGCTAATTAAACTTTGGACAGAAAGCTCATAAAATGGTTGTTTCAAAGAAAATAAGCAGGTTATCCACATTTAGCACACATTTTCATATTAAAAGAGAACTCTTTAAAGAAACATACCATCTGTCATGATGCCACAGATACAGCTGTAAGAAACTTCAAGTGCTGAAAAAAACTGAGACTTATGCAATATGTTTTTGTATTATTTTAAAGTGATTAGTTGATAACATAATTGCAAAGTGCTAAAATTATTGATAATCCTTATTTTTTTAAAAATAAGAAATCTTAGTGATTTAGTTGTTAAGATGATTAAGTTAAATTTATTACTGCTTTGTTTCTACAAATGCTTGTTCTAGACCATAGAAACACAAGAGTTTTAGCACAGAGTTGCATTAAGAAACAAGAATTTCTTATTTTGAAGGGAACAAGTAGTATCAGGATAATGGGGGAAACATACAATTTTCAGTTTACTAATTTACATAGAATTATGTTTATGTTCTTTTCAGACAGGTATTATCATAGCTGATACACATCTAATTCTCATTGGTTGGTGAATGAATGACTGCATGTTTTGATGAATCAATTCTGCATTCCAAGAATTTCTGGGATTCTGAATTGGTAGTGTTTGCTCTTGCTTCTCGTCTTCATCAGACATTTTTGTTTGTTTGTTTGTTTGATGTTCAGGGAAGAAACTAATATTAGTTAGAGAGTAACCTAAATGAATCAGGAGAAATTCTTTTGGTAAGGAAATGGGAGGAGAAATTAGAGTCAGAAAGGGGAAATGATAAATGTATTTGCAGTAAAGGAATGACTACTGTGAAAGAATGTAGACAAATTGCTAGACTAATCCACTTCCTATGTTTATATTGTTCTGTTTCTCAAAATTAGTGTGGTTTTACTTAAATTTATCTATGCACTAAGCACTGACACAACTCAGGGTATGATTTTTTCTTAAAATGTCTAAAGAGTATGCTATCATTTTTTATAGTAGGGATCTGTACGTCTAAATAAAATTTAAAGGCGTTGAATGCCAAAGATTTCTTTCAAGACACTGTTAAAATATGGATACAGTGTGTAGTGTTGAGAGAAAAAAAACATATTGCTCATTCCATTGAGTTGACTCTGGCTCTTGGTGGTGACACGACTGTTCCAAACATGCAAACGAGAAACACTGAGTGTAAGAGATCAAGTGAGAATTCAACCTTCCTGTCCATGATATATTTTAATATAGTACTCCTTGAAGAAATCTTTGATGTATGAATGCCATCTATTATCTTCTTTTTTTTAAGATTTTATTCATTTATTTGACAGAGAGACACACAGCGAGAGAGGGAACACAAGCAGGGGGAGTGGGAGAGGGAGAAGCAGACTCCCCGCCGAGCAGGGAGCCCGATGTGGGGCTCGATCCAAGGACCCTGGGATCATGACCTGAGCCGAAGGCAGACACTTAACGACTGAGCCACCCAGGCTCCCCCATCTATTATCTTTTTTAAAAAAACTTGCCAACTTTATTAGCTTTTCCAGTAATAATGTTTCCTAGAATGGTTCTATGTGAAGCAGTTTATAGAATTTTATGAAACTGGAGGAGCTTATCACATAGAAGACTGGAAAGAGCAGATTACAATATGTGATCCTATATATTAAGCAAAAACATCTCCGATTAAAGCACACCACCTAGTAGATAGTTCTATTTCTCAGAATACAGGTGTCCTTCATACTACTCAAAGTTTTTGTATTTATTGTATAACGTCATAAATACTTTTCTAACACTTTAAGTAATTCTAATCATAATTTTGAGATAACCCAACAGTAATCAGTTGCCACGTTTTACACTGCAAAGCTCTAAAAGTTAATTAATTATTGTGTATTTAAAAACAAAATGTAAAATCTGGTGATAAGGAGAGGAATGAAGAGCTGAGTACTAGAAAACAAGGTAGTGTGCTCTAACCATGGAGTCCTGACCTGCCCCAAATTCTAAGAATCATTGCTTTTATTTTGTATTCTGGATATTTTTGAAATTTGGAACTAATCAAAGGGAGATGCAGTGTTTTCAAGAAAAATGGTATTCTTGTGTTCAAATTCTTGTTCCACTACTAACTACATAAAACCTTAGGTAAGTTACTTTACTCTGTGTGTTGGTGATACTAGAATAAAATAACTTACCTAAGTAAACAGTAATTGCCAAATTTGTACTATTTATCTCTTTGGTTTCTTTTGTGAATATTTGATGTAGAACAACAGGGCTGTCCTATTTGAAGACCAGGGCTCTTACGGTAATATTTCTGCAAGACCAGTGCTGTACCGTGCAAGGTAGAAGCAGTAACCAATGTAAAAAATACATCATCAATTATTTTCTCTCTCTACTCAAGAACTTTTAATCAGGACCCACATCACTGTACTTAATATGAATATATGTGGATGGCAGCCCTGTTAGTGATTACAAAGTTTTCATGAGAAGCCTAATGTAATTCTAAAAGACACATTGATTTGACTCATACTTGAGTTTGGGAAGTACTGCAGCTGAAGAAATAAATGATATTTTAGCCTTTGCATCATTGTCCTTTGCTGAGAGAGAAAACATAAACTACAACTGTTATTTCACTGTAATTCAGTAGACTGAGTAAACAAAAGTCCGTATCCTTTCAATGGCTCTGGAATTGTTCTAGGCACTGGGACAATATCGATCCTGAAGAAAATTGGAATCAAGTGAGGGAGTCTGAGAGCTAAACACATTATTAACACATATTATGAAATATCAATTCAATTTGTCTTTAGATAATCTAAGAAGCATATTCATTATTTTTTTAAGTCTTAGTACTTTATTGGAAAACATTTGATATGCCTTAGTCAAAAGGGTGCTCACTTCTCCAGTTATCAAAATGAATAACTGGCCAAATGTAAATTTGATGAACAGTAAGTGTCTTCTATGTGTAAAACATTATGTTAAGCAAAATTCTTTCCTTTGAGCACCTCAGAGTCTGTTGAGGAAGTAGATAGAAATATAACATTGGCTGGGCGCCTGGGTGGCTCAGTTGGTTAAGCGACTGCCTTCGGCTCAGGTCATGATCCTGGAGTCCCTGGATCGAGTCCCGCATCGGGCTCCCTGCTCGGCGGGGAGCCTGCTTCTCCCTCTGACCCTCCCCCATCTCATGTGCTCTCTCTCTCTCTCTCTCTCATTCTCTCTGTCTCAAATAAATAAATAAAATCTTTAAAAAAAAATACATAACATTGGCTTTTGTTATAGAGCAGACTATTTTAAATGCTATAATACAGATAAATATGCTATAGGAGTAGGTGGAGGGTGATTTCTTTTTTTAGTGGTAGATTAGATTATGTTTCTTTGGATACAGGAGATTCTTTTTTTTTTTTTAAAGATTTTATTTATTTATTTATTTGACAGAGACAGACACAGTGAGAGAGGGAACACAAGCAGTGGGAGTGAGAGAGGGAGAAGCAGGCTTCCTGCGGAACATGGAGCCTGATGTGGGGCTCGATCCCAGGACCCTGGGATCATGACCTGAGCTGAAGGCAGACGCTTAACGACTGAGCCACCCAGGTGCCCTGGATACAGGAGATTTTTAACTGCGTCTTCAAGGAAAAATAGGAGTTCAACTCCTCAATAAGAGATCAGGTAGGAGAAACGGAAACTTGTAAACAGGGAACAGCAGGAATAAATGGCCAGAGGTGTAAGAATACAGAGTGAGTTAAAAATTATAGAATATAATATCACTTTGCACCCACTAGGATGGCTAAAATCAAAAGGGACAGACAATACTAAGTGGCAGGGAGAAGGTGGAGATGTTGGAACTCTTCTATTTTGACAGTGGGATGGTAAAATGGTGATGCCAATTGGCAAAACAGTTTGAGAATTCCTCAAAATGTTAAGCATGGATTTACCATGCCCTGCAATTCTAGCCCTAGGTATATACCCCAAAATAGAAAAATAAATAGGTTTTTATGTGCACATAAAACTTGTACATTAGTTTATGGCGGCATTATTCATAATAGCTTAAACTGGAAAGAACCAAGATATTTATCAACAGGTGAATAGGTAGATAATTATTTGGCTATAAAAAAGGCATCTAGTATTCATACTTGCTAAGACATGGATAAACCTTGAAAAGATTATGCTAAGTGAAAGAAGCAGGCACAGAAGACCAGA
The DNA here is from genome assembly GCF_004348235.1 of Phoca vitulina. Classification (NCBI taxonomy): domain Eukaryota; kingdom Metazoa; phylum Chordata; class Mammalia; order Carnivora; family Phocidae; genus Phoca; species Phoca vitulina. Next base: position 45,093,552 of record NW_022589706.1, read on the forward strand.
TCTTGTATTATTCTATTTATATAAAAATGCAAATATATAATTATTATAATATTAATATTAAGTATTATTAATTATACTAATAATATAATAATCTAATATTCATATAACATAATATTATATATCTTATAAAAATGCAAATCCAGAGAGTCAGAAATTAGATTAATAGTTGCTAAGGACTGTTTGGGATTAGTGAGTGGTGAGAGGAATGACTGCCAGTGAGTATGAGATTTTTTTTTTATAGGATGATGAAATGTTCTAAAATTAGGTCATTGTAATGGTTACTAAAATTTGTGAATATACTAAAAATTGCTAATTTTATGGTATGTGAATTCTGTTTCAATATATCTGTATAAAAATAAAATATAAACTAGTATTAGAGTAAGAATAAAGTATGTATAGTATGTATATATAGTATGTATAATATGTTGTCTATATTTTGAGATATTTTGAAAAATGCGTTAAGACCAATTTGTGGAGATTCCATTCAGGAATCTCTGATTTACTGCTGTATCCCATAGGGAAGAATTACAGATTTTGAAAATGTGCTAACACTAATAACTAACACTTTTTGAATGATTAAAAATTGCCAGGCTCTAATATAAGTGTCTCATATGAACTAACACTTAATCCCCTTAACTGTCTTATAGGGTAGGTTACATTATTATTATTCTCAATTCATAGAGGGGGAAATTAAGCCATAGTTGGTTTAAAACACATTGGTAATATGAGGTAACAACAAGATCTAAACTCCCAATCTTAATCCTTATACTACAATGCCTTTTGACCTTATCAGAGTTGCATTTTATAAAGAACACTGGATTGCCTAGGGTGAATTTAAGGAAGAGACCAGAGGCCAGGCAGCTATTACAAGAGTCCAAATGAAAAGATATCAGCCGATCTATGGCAATGATAGTAGAAAAATTCTATTCAAATAGTTGAATTTGGATCCAGTCTTTTGGTGAAGGGGAAACATTTATCCCAAAAAAGAAATAACTATTCTTAGAAGCAGATATGGCTTGAGATGTAAAAATACATCCAGAGTGACCAAATGATTTAAATTAGTTTGTCTCATAAACAACAAAAGAAATTATAGAGTCAAGACTTCTAGGGCATGGCAAACAGAAAAAAAATGAGTACTGGTGGCTAACTATTGAAGAAAATATGTTTTGCCATTAAATATTCATAGATGAAGGAGTGATCCTATTTTGTATGCTGAACCATAGTGCTCCTAGTAATTACAGATCCACCTATTTTTGTCCTACCCTATCCTCTGTGGGTTGTTTTAAATGCTTTTCTTAGTAGGGTGGAAAGCTCATAAGCTTTAAACTATGGCTTTGTAATGACACAAATGTTTTTTCAGTCTTTAAAATGCTTTAGGGAACTCTTAAAATTGTATCACTGCCTGTTTGAAAAACCAACCTGGTGCTAACTGTGAATGTGCTATTTCACACAGCAGCCTCATGTAATACTGTCCTTAAATAAACAAGCCCAAATGCTAATCAAGTTGGGTTATGGAGATATTATAACTTTTTCTCTGAAGCATTGAGATATAAAATACTTGAAAGCTTCCAATATTGTAGATATGTTTCCTCGTTTTCAGGATGAGATGGTATCAGTATCGATGAACCTTCTGAGTAAGGTCATTGCAATACCATTTTTCACTACAAACATTACTGAATTATTGGATTAATTTCTGATGTAAGGGAGATTTTAGGGAGGAGAATAAAGACATCTTCATCTCTCTATTAATAGTTTATGGCTTTTACCTTTTTGTTTCTTGATATAATATCCTCTATTCCTAATACACAAGCCCAAAATCCCTCTTAATTTTATTAACAAAGAATTCTTTTAGTGAGATATTACAATAAAAAGTAAGATATTTAGAAGGAAAATAAAAAGCGATTTAAATGTTTTGGCTGGACGTTTACTTATCCCAATCCAAGTGCAGTAACACTCTTTTACCCCATTATATCCCAAGTCACTGCCTGGTTAGGGGTGTGTCTTGGTGACTTTTAGTTTTTTTTTTTTTCCTTGTAGAAATATTAAAAATGTATTTGACTAAGGATGTTATGAATTCACTGGTAGTTATTATTTTTTTATTTTTTTAAAGATTTTATTTATTCATTTGAGGAGAGAATATGAGAGAGCAAGAGCACATGAGAGGGGGGAGGGTCAGAGGGAGAAGCAGACTCCCTGCTGAGCAGGGAGCCCAATGTGGGACTCGATCCCGGGACTCCAGGATCGTGACCCCAGCCGAAGGCAGTCGCTTAACCAACTGAGCCACCCAGGTGCCCCACTGGTAATTATTGTTTAAACAAAGTTAGTAAGATGAATCAGAAATGGGGAACCAATTTCAAAGTAGCACAAAGAAAAAGTGTATTTCATATTTAAAACCAGTTTAAATATTGCAGTAATCTGTAATTCTCAATATTTTCCTGTTTATTGGATGGAAAACTTCAGAAAACACAATCAATTTATTAATTTGTGTTGGCAAATTTCATGAAGTTTATACATATATTTTTTAAAGCATTTATTTATTTGAGAGAGAAAGTGAATATGAGTTGGGAGAAGGGCAGAGAGATAAACAGACACCCTGCTGAGCGGGGTGCCCAAAGCAGGGCTTAGTCCCAGCTCATGACCTGAGCTGAAGTCAGTTGCTTAACCGACCGAGACACCCAGGCACTCCTCATGAAGTTTATATTTTATGTAGCTATGCTCAATGTCTCTTTTAGAGAAAATTACCCTTTAATTGCTTTAGTCACTTCAATAATTAAGTACTCTACATTTGAAGTGTCTTTAGTGTCCCAACAGCCATTTTGCAAGCCTCCAGTCAGTCACTTAACCTCTTTAAGGGTTCATTTTCTTTATCCGAAGTGCAACTGAAACCTTACAAGTCTATTGTAAAGATTAGAGACAATGTACATATATCATGTAGCCTAATACTTATCATGTAATAATTTATACAATAAATATGTATATGAAATTCTATTATAAAAATAAATATATTATTATTATAGCTTAAGGGAAAATAAAATATTATATGTCTTGAAGGGTGCCTGCATGGCTCAGTCAGTTAAGCGTCCAACTCTATTTTTTTTTTTTTTTAATTTTATTCATTTACTTGTCAAAGAGAGAGTGCACACAAGCAGGGGCAGTGGCAGGCAGAGGGAGAGGGAGAAGCAAGCTCAACCCTATTATTTTTTTAAAAAAATGGGCTAAACTAGGGGTTCCTGGGTCACTCAGTCAGTTAAACGTCCAACTCTTGATTTCAGCTCAGGTCATGATCTTGGGGTCATGAGACTGAGCCTCACATCTGGCTCCACTCTGAGTGTGGAGTCTGCTTAAGATTCTCTCTTTCCCTCTCCCTCTGCCCCCCCAACCTCTCTAAAAAAAAAAAAATAAATAAATTATATGTTTTGAAAAGTCTAGACAGGTGTTAGAGAATAAGAGGCTTTGGTCAGCTATCATAGCAAGCTTTGTTTTTCTACCCAAAGAAGGAAAAAAACAACATAACGGTAAGTATAATAAAGAAAAACTTATTTCTTGAATAAAAAATGAATCAATTGACTTTGGGTTTGCTTTAGCTTACTTTTTTTTGTGATTTATTATTTACTTTCTAGTTGTTGTTGTTGTTGTTTTCCTGAGTAAGATAAATTACTTATCTGCCTGCCGGCACTTATCCAGTGACTTCTTTGATCACCATCACATATTTCTAAGATAATAGACAAAAGTGAGTTCTTTGTCTGTTAGGCATTGAAAAGAGCAAAGAAGATACAAGGTTAACTATGAGAAGGGCCTCTGATTAGCACAACATAGAAGGCAGTAGAAGCTCAATAATGTGGAACGTGATTGAGTTTATTAGTAGTCCTGTGATTTAACAAGGTTATTTTATGACAAAGTATTGTTATCTTTGCTGTATTTCAGTCTTCCTTAAGCATGGCACATTCAGAGACAATCAGAAGGAAAAATCCTGAGGCTCACGGCAATGTGTATTATTTTATTAGGGATGCCTCCATGTAGCCCAATTGAATATGGCACATCTGAGGGGTCTGACTGATAAATCCAGAATAAGTACAGTTTCTGAAGCAGAAGAACCTCCAGGGGACATAACAAAAAGTAATAGCAGTTATTTCCCACTTTACATGAGCATAACATCCATCACAAGGAGAGAAAACAGCCGCCAAGGCCTTTTTAATGAACTGTCTCCAGGAAAAATGTCTGATACATAGTTACATAGTAAAAAAGCTACAGTGAAACATTCTGGATTTCTTCTGTGCTCCCATCACAAGATAATGTCACAGGGATGTGGCTTTGAGAATAATCCTTGGCTGATACACTGTCTCTTAAACACAAAAACTGAATTTGGGAAAACTAAGACAGAGCATATATAAGCAAAGAGATATTTTTACAATCATGTTTTAAAGTTATTCCATAGTAGCTCTGACAGCATGGAATACTAAATTTTTTAAAAAAGCAAAATTAAGTAAAGGAAAAATGAGAGCATATAACAAAGATACAAATGCCCAGAGAAACAAAAGAAGAAAAATATAAAATTATATTCAATAGGTTTACCAATTTACGTGGGTTTCCATATAGTTTTATGTATAATGATATTAACAGATACTGACAGATCAATGGTGCATTCAGTGACTTCTGAGGAACATCATGGGAGCTATAAAGATATAGCACTAATTTCCCTGCATCTGTTTTCTTTTCAAAGTATTCCAACTCATAATCTTTGTCCTTTGCAAGTGTTCTCTTATTAGGTTGGAGTTCACTCTTCCCAAGGGTTTTGATAAATCTGCTGGCTATATGTGCTAAAATATTTATATTGTAGTGTTTACACTTTGTGGTATTTACTTAAAGAGTAACCTCAGTTTTGCATTTCAACTGTATCTTTTCTTTCACTTAAATATCTTTTAAAAGACATGAAACTTTTTTCTAAATGAATGGCTAAATCAGGTGTAAATCTACTTGTAATGAGTCTACATTAAATTGTCTCCATGCAATATGTATCTTTAACATTCTCTGTATTTCTAGGAAATTGAAGAATTTTGCATATAAATAAAATAGTTGATCAATCAATAGGGAATTTTAAAAGAAAGAATTATGTTGAGTGGTTCATCTTAGACTGCATATTAAGACTTTAAACATTTGGTTTATGTTGGTTTTGTTAAAAATAAAATATATTAGGAATTTGTTATCTAGATATTCAATGCATAACACATTATGAGAGGTTAATGGGACATTTCAGTTTGCAATTAAAATCTATTTAAGCTCATTAGTTGCTGTAATATATTAACATAGTGTTATTACAGAATTACAATTATTACAATGTTAACCCAATATTAGCTATTGTAGTAGTCAACTTTTAAGATAATAACAAAACATTAAAGTTATAATTATAGGGTGCCTGGGTGGCTCAGTTGTTAAGCGTCTGCCTTCGACTCAGGTCAGGATCCCAAGGTCCTGGGATCAAGTCTCACACCGGGGTCCCTGCTCTGCGGGAAGCCTGCTTCTCCCTCTCCCACTCCCCCTGCTTGTGTTCCCTCTCTCACTGTGTCTCTCTCTGTCAAATTAATAAAATCTTTAAATAAATAAATAAATAAATAAATAAAAAGTTATAATTATATTCCTTTTAGATTTTTTGCTCTTATCCAATTATCTTCCATTCACTTTCTGTGTGTGCAGGCCTCGTGTGTGTGTGTGTGTGTGTGTGTGTGTGTGGATTGGGGAGTTGTACTGGGTTCACAAATTCAAATATTTCTTTATAATTTTCCTGATCCTTGTATACTTAAATCATTTCTTTCTCACAATGACTTAGGTTTATTTCAATCTCCTCTCTCATCTCATTAGTATCTCCTTCTCTCCTTTTTTTAATTTTTAAAATATTTGCATATTTTATTTTATTTTTTTATTATGTTCGGTTAGCCAGCATATAGTACACTATTAGTTTTTGATGTAGTGTTCGACGATTCATTAGTTACAAATAACACCCAGTGCTTATCACAACACGTGCCCTCCTTACTACCCATCACCCTGTTACCCACTTTCCCCACCCCCCTCCCCTCTGAAACCCTCAGTTTGGATCCCAGGGTCCATAGTCTCTCATGGTTCATCTCCCTCTCTGATTTCTTCTCCTTCAGATTTCCCTCCCTTCCCCTATGGTCTTCCATGCTATTGCTTATGTTCCACATATGAGTGAAACCATATGATACTTGTCTTTCTCTGCTTGACTTATTTCACTTGGTATAATGCCCTCCAGTTCCATCCATTTCAGTGCAAATGGTGGGTATTCATCCTTTCGGATGGCTGAATAATATTCCATTGTATATATGTACCACCTCTTCTTTATCCATTCATCTGTTGAAGGGCATCTCGGCTCGTTCCACAGTTTGGCGATTGTGGACATTGCTGCTATGAACATTGGGGTTCACATGCCCCTTCTTTTCACTACATCTGTATCTTTGGGTTAAATCCTTAGTAGTGCAATTGCTGGGTCATTGAGTAGCTCTCTTTTTAACATATTGAGGAACCTCCATACTGTTTTCCAGAGTGGCTGTACCAGCTTGCATTCCCACCAACAGTGTAAGAGGGTTCCACTTTCTCCACATCCTGGCCAACATTTGTTGTTTCTTGTCTATATGTTCTAGACACATAGACCAGTGTAACAGAATAGAGACTCCAGAAATGGACCCTCAACTTTACGGTCAACTAATCTTTGACAAATCAGGAAAAAACATCCAGTGGAGAAAAGACAGTCTCTTCAATAAGTGGTGCTGGGAAAATTGGACAGCTACATATAGAAGAATGAAACTGGACCATTCACTTACACCATACACAAATATAAACTCAAAATGGATGAAAGACCTCAATGTGAGACAGGAATCCATCAAAATCCTAGAGGAGAACAAAGGCGTTAACCTCTTCGTCATTGGCCACAGTAATTTTCAAGACACGTCTCCAAAGGCAAGGGAAACAAAAGCAAAAATGAACTTTTGGGACTTCATCAAGATTAAAACCTCTTTTGTTGTTGTTGTTGTTCTTTTAAAAATGTTTATGAAACATTGTTTATTGAAACATGTTTTCATTTATAATCATGCTAAAAAAAATCCTTTATGCATTAGTAAACTATTCTAAGAATGTGTAGTTTAGACCATCAGACAAATCATAGAGGAAGTAAAACAGTAAAAATTATTTATATGCATAGTGCTTTATATATTTGAAAATATTTTATGTACTGGAAACAACTGTACTCTTGTAATAAACCTATGATATTTTATTTTCAATTAACTTAAGCAAAATATGTTAATATGATTTTTTTCATTCGTTTTTGATGTAGTGTTCCATGATTCATTGTTTGCACATAACACCCAGTGCTCTATTTAGTACGTGCCCTCTTTAATACCCATCACCGGGCTAAAACATCTCCCCACACCTCTCCCCTCTAGAACGCTCAGTTTGTTTCTGAGCCCATAGTCTCTCATGGTTTGTCTACCCCTCTGATTTCCCCCCTTCATTTTTCCCTTCCTACTATCTTTTTCTTCTTTTTTTTTTTTAATATATAATGTATTATTTGTTTCAGAGGTACAGATCTGTGATTCAACAGTCTTACACAATTCACAGCACTCACCATAGCCCATACCCTCCCCAATGTCTATCACCCAGCCACTCCATCCCTTCCAACCCCCAACACTCCAAGACCCTTTGTTTCATGAGAATAAGAATTCCTCATATCAGTGAGATCATATGATACATGTCTTTCTCTGATTGATTTATTTAGCTTAACATAATACCCTCTAGTTTCATCCACGTCATAGCAAATGGCAAGATTTCGTGTTTTTTTTTGATGGCTGTATAATATCCCATTGTATATATATATATATATCACATCTTCTTTATCCATTCATCTGTTGATGGACAGCTTGGCTCTTTCCATAGTTTGGCTATTGTGGACATTGCTGCTATAAACATCAGGGTGCACATACCCCTTAGGATCACTACATTTGTATCTTTGGGGTAAATACCCATTAATGCATTTGCTGGGTCATAGGGTAGCTCTATTTTCAACTTTTTGAGGAACCTCCATACTGTTTTCCAGAGTGGCTGCACCAGCTTGCATTCCCACCAACAGTGTAAGAGGGTTCCCCTTTCTCCGCATCTTCGCCAACATCTGTCATTTCCTGACTTGTTAATTTTAGCCATTCTGACTGGTGTGAGGTAGTATCTCATTCAGGTTTTGATTTGGATTTCCCTGATGCTGAGCAATGTTGAGCACTTTCTCGTGTGTCTGTTGGCCATTTGGATGTCTTCTTTGGAAAAATGTCTGTTCATGTCTTCTGCCCATTTCTTGATTGCATCATTTGTTCTTTGGGTGTTGAGTTTGATAAGTTCTTTATAGATTTGGGATACTAGCGCTTTATCTGATATGTCATTTGCAAATATCTTCTCCCATTCTGTCAGTTGTCTTTTGGTTTTGTTGACTGTTTCTTTTGCTGTGCAAAAGCTTTTTATCTTGATGAAGTCCCAATAGTTCATTTTTGCCCTTGCTTCCCTTGCCTTTGGTGATGCTCCTACGAAGAAGTTGCTATGGCTGAGGTTGAATAGGTTGCTGCCTGTGTTCTCCTTTAGGATTTTGATGGAATCCTGCCAACCATTTAAGTCTTTCAACCATTTTTGAGTCTATTTTTGTGTGTGGTGTAAGGAAATGGTAGTTTCATTCTTCTGCATGTGGCTGTCCAATTTTCCCAACACCATTTGTTGAAGAGACTGTCTTTTTGCCATTGGACATTCTTTCCTGCTTTGTCAATGGTTAGTTGACCATAGAGTTGAGGGTCCATTTCTGGGCTCTCTATTCGGTTCCATTGAACTATGTGTCTGTTTTTGTGCCAGTACCACACTGTCTTGATGATGACAGCTTTGTAATAGAGCTTGAGGTCCAGAATTGTGATGCCACCAGCTTTGCTTTTCTTTTTCAACATTCCCCTGGCTATTCGGGGTCTTTTCTGGTTCCATACAAATTTTAGGATTATTTGTTCCATTTCTTTGAAAAAAGTGGATGGTATTTTGATAGGGATTGCATTGAATGCATAGATTGCTCTAGGTAGCATTGACATCTTCACAATATTTGTTCTTCCAATCCATGAGCATGGAGCATTTTTCCATTTCTTTGTGTCTTCCTCAATTTCTTTCATGAGTATTTTATAGTTTTCTGAGTACAGATTCTTTGCCTCTTTGGTTAGATTTATTCCTAGCTATCTTATGGTTTTGGGTGCAATTGTAAATGGGATGGACTCCTTAATTTCTCTTTCTTCTGTCTTGTTGTTGGTGTATAGGAATGCCACTGATTTCTGTGCATTGATTTTATATCCTGCCACTTGACTGAATTCCTGTCTGAGTTCTAGCAGTTGGGGTGGGGTCTCTTGGGTTTTCCACATAAAGTATCATATCATCTGCAAAGAGTGAGAGTTTGACTTCTTGCGATTCGGATGCCTTTTATTTCTCTTTGTTGTCTGATTGCTGTGGCTAGGGCTTCTAGTACTGTGTTGAATAGCAGTGGTGATAATGGACATCATTGCCCTGTTCCTGACCTTAAGGGAAAGCTCTCCATTTTTCTCCATTGAGAATGATATTCGCTGTGGGTTTTTCATAGATGGTTTTTAAGATATTGAGGTATGTACCCTCTATCCCTATACTCTGAAGAGTTTTGATCAAGAAAGGATGCTGTACTTTGTCAAATGCTTTTTCTGCATCTATTGAGAGGATCATATGTTTCTAGTTCTTTCTTTTATTAATGTATTGTATCACATGGATTGATTTGCAGATGTCGAACCAACCATGTAGCCAGGAATAAATTGCACGTGGTCATGGTGAATAATCCTTTTAATATATTGTTGGATTCTATTGGCTAGTATTTTGGTGAGAATTTTTGGATCCATGTTCATCAGGGATATTGGTCTGTAATTCTCCTTTTTGATGGGGTCTTTGTCTGGTTTGGGGATCAAGGTAATGGTGGCCTCCTAAAACGAGTGTGGAAGTTTTCCTTCCATTACTATTTTCTGGAACAGTTTCAGAAGATATTAATTCTTCTTTAAAAGTTTGGTAGAATTCCCCTGGGAAGCCATCTGGCCCTGGGCTCTTGTTTGTTGGGAGATTTTTGATGACTGCTTCAATTTCCTTAGTGGTTATAGGTCTGTTCAGGTTTTCTATTTCTTCCTGGTTCAGTTTTGGTAGTGTATACATCTCTAGGAATGCATTCATTTCTTCCAGATTATCCAATTTGCTGGCATATAGTTGCTCATAATATGTTCTTATAATTGTTTGTTTTTCTTTGGTGTTGGTTGTGATCTCTCTGCTTTCATTCATGATTTTATTTATTAGGGTCACTTCTCTTTTCTTTTTGAATAGTCTGGCCAGGGGTTTATCAATCTTAATTCTTTCAAAGAACAAGCTCCTAGTTTCGTTGATCTGTTCTACTGTTTTTCTGGTTTCTATTTCATTGATTTCTGCTCTGATCTTTATTATTTCTCTTCTCCTGTTGGTTTTAGGCTTTATTTACTGTTCTTTCTCCAGCTCCTTTAGGTGTAGTGTTAGGTTGTGTATTTGAGACCTTTCTTGTTTCTTGAGAAAGGCTTGTATTGCTATATACTTTCCTCTTAGCACTGCCTTTGCTGCATCCCAAAGATTTTGAACAGTTGTGTTTTCATTTTCATTTGTTTCCATGAATTTTCTTAATTCTTCTTTAATTTCCTCATTGACCCATTTATTATTTAGTAGGATGCTCGTTAGCCTCCATGTATTTGAGTTCTTTCCTACATTCCTCTTGTGATTGAGTTCTGGTTTCAAAGCATTGTGGTCTGAAAATACGCAGGAAATGATCCCAATCTTTTGGTACTGGTTGAGACCTGATTTGTGACCTAGGATGTGATCTATTCTGGAGAATGTTCCATGGGCACTAGAGAAGAATGTGTATTCTGTTGCTTTGGGATGGAATGTTCTGAATCTATCTGTGAAGTCCATTTGGTCCAGTGTGTCATTTAAAGTCTTTATTTCCTTGTTGATCTTTTGCTTAGATGATCTGTCCATTTCAGTGAGGGAGGTGTTAAAATTCCCTACTATTATTGTGTTATTGTCAATGTGTTTCTTTGCTTTTGTTATTAACTGGCTTATATAATTGGCTGCTCCCATGTTAGGGGCATAGATATTTACAATTGTTAGATCTTCTTGTTGGATAGACCCTTTAAGTAGGATACAGTGTCCTTCTTCATCTCTTATTATAGGTCTTTGGTTTAAAATCTAATTTGTCTGGGGGCGCCTGGGTGGCTCAGTTGGTTAAGCGACTGCCTTCGGCTCAGGTCATGATCCTGGAGTCCTGGGATCGAGTCCCGCATCGGGCTTCCTGCTCAGCAGGGAGTCTGCTTCTCCCTCTGACCCTCCTCCCTCTCATATGCTCTCTCTCTCTCTCATTCTCACTCTCTCAAATAAATAAATAAAATCTTTAAAAAAAATAAAATCTAATTTGTCTGATATAAGGATTGCCACCCTAGCTTTCTTTTGGTGTCCATTAGCATGGTAAATGGTTTTCCACCCCCTCATTTTCAATCTGGAGGTGTCTTTGGGTCTAAAATGAGTCTCTTGCAGACAACATATCGATGGGTCTTGTTTTTTAATCCAATCTGATACCCTGTGTCTTTTGATTGGGGCATTTAGCCCATTTACATTCAGGGTAACTATTGAAAGATATGAATTTAGTGCCATTGTATTGCCTGTAAGGTGACTGTTACTGTATATTGTCTGTGTTCCTTTCTGGTCTGTTACTTATAAGCTCTCTCTTTGCTTAGAGGACCCCTTTCAATATTTCTTGGAGGGCTAGTTTCATGTTTGCAAATTCCTTTAGTTTTTGTTTGTCTTGGAAGCTTTTTATCTCTCCTTCTATTTTCAATGATAGCCTCGATGGATAGAGTATTCTTGGCTGCATATTTTTCTCACTTAGTGCTCTGAATATATCATGCCAGTCCTTTCTGGCCTGCCAGGTCTCTGTCTATTGCCAATCTAATGTTTCTACCACTATAGGTTACAGATCCCTTGTCCCGTACTGCTTTCAAGATTTTCTCTTTGTCTCTGAGACTTGTAACTTTTACTATTAGATGTCGGGATGTTGACCTATTTTTATTGATTTTTGAGGGGGGAATCTCTGTGCCTTCTGGATTTTGATGCCTGTTTCCTTCCCCAAATTAGGGAAGTTCTATGCTATAATTTGCTCCAGTATACCTTCTACTCCTCTCTCTTTCTTCTTCTTCTGGGATCCCAATTATTCTAATATTGTTTCATCTTATGGTATCACTTATCTTTGAATTCTGCCCTCATGGTCCAGTAGTTGTTTATTTCTCTTTTTCTCAGCTTCTTTATTCTCCATCATTTGGTCTTCTATAGTGCTGATTCTCTCTTCTGCCTCATTTATCTTAGCAGTTAGAGCCTCCATTTTTGATTGCACCTCATTAATAGCCTTTTTGATTTTGACTTGGTTAGATTTTAGTTCTTTTATTTCTCCAGGAAGGGTTTCTCTAGTATCTTCCATGCTTTTTTTCAATCCCAGCTAGTATCTTTATAATTGTCAATCTGAACTCTAGTTCTGACATTTTACTAATGTCCATATTAATTAAGTCCCTGGCAGTCAGTACTACCTCTTGTTCTTTTTTTTGAGGTGATTTTTTCCATCTTGTCATTTTGTCCACAGGACAATAGATGAATGAGAAAACAAAATGCTAACAGGGTAACAATGACCCCAGAAAAATATACACTAAACAAATCAGAAGAGACCTGAAACTGGGGGAAAAGAAAGGGAAAGAAAGAAAAAAAGAAAAAAAAAAAAGAAAAAGAAAAAGATAAAAAAAAGAATATGATCAAATATGATCAGGCTTGTGAATAGATCAGTGCCACACAGTAGATTTGGGGCATATTTTGGTCTGTTAGAAGAAAGCGCCTCCCAAAATTAAAGAAAGAAAAACTTATATATGTACAAAAATAAAGGTAAATATGATGAAGGGATGGAATATGACTGTAAAGATGAAAATTACAAAAGATTTTATAGGAGGAATTGATAAGAAGTTGATTGAAAAAAGAAAGAAGAGGGGCGCCTGGGTGGCTCAGTTGGTTAAGCATCTGCCTTCGGTTCAGGTCATGATCCCAGGGTCCTGGGATCAAGCCCCTCATCGAGCTCCCTGCTCTGCGGGAAGCCTGCTTCTCCCTCTCCCACTCCCCCTGCTTGTGTTCCCTCTCTTGCTGTGTCTCTCTCTGTCAAATAAATAAATAAATAAAATCTTTAAAAAAAAAAAAAGGAAAAGAAAAAAGAAAGAAGAGAAATTAAAAAAAAGGAGAGAATGTGATCAGGCAGGAGACTAGCACAAAGCCGTACACTAGAGATTTAGGGTATATTTTGGTCTGTTAGACGCAACTGTATCCCAAAATTTTAAAGAGAGAACAACTTATATATATACCAAAAATAAGGTTAAGTACTATGAAGAGATAGAATATGACTCTAAAAATGAAAAATAAAAAAGATTTTTAAAAAAGGGATTGGTAAGATGTTGGTTGAAAAAGGGAAAAAGTAAAATTCAAAAAAATAATAGGAAAAGAAAAAAAGAAAATTAAAAAAATAAACTTTGAAAGACTAAAGAATCATGGGAAAAAGCCATGGATTCTATGTGCATTATTCCCTTAGCGCTGGAGTTCTGCCATTCTCATTGATCAGTAAATTTGGTCTTGGCTGGATGTTCTTGCTGATCTTCTGTGGAAGGGGCCTGTTGCCGTGGTTCTCAAGTGTCTTTGCCAGAGGCATAATTTCACTGCCCTTGCCGGTCTGGGCTAAGTAATCTGCTCGGGTTTGCTCTCGGGAGCTTTTGTTCCCTGCAAGCTTTCCTTACAGCTTTGGAGGACGAGAGTGAAAATAGCAGCCTCCTAATCTCCGCCCTGGAGGAGCCGAGAACTCAGGGCCCCACTCCTCAGTGCACCCCCAGATAAAAGCAGTCAATCACTCCTGTCTCCCTGGTCTCCGGTCGCACTCCATGTTCACCCGGCCTGTGATGGAGCATTTCTATATCTGGCACATGACCCCATGTGGAGTCTCCAAACCCGGCAGATCCCTGCAGTGCACTCCTGCACCACTCCTCCTGGGGGAGGAAGTGGAGTCATGGGAGTCTCCCCGGATCTGCTGCTTGTTGGGTCCCTTCTCAAATAGTAGTGGCCCGACTGCACCGCGAATCATGGTTTATGGCAAACCTGAGCTGAGAGGCTGCTCCTTGGCTCCATCTCTGCAGCCGGCTTCCCCGCTCTGATACCTGGGAGCTCTGCCACACTCAGGCACCCCTGGTCTTTCTGTGACCCCGATGGTCCTGAGACCACACTGTCCCATCAAGGGTTCCACCCCCTGCTTCGCCACTGGAGCAACATCCCTGATGGAGGCCCCCTCCCCTGCCACCTATCTTCCCTAATATTGCCTCGGATTCACTTCTCCGCACGTCCTACCTTCCAGAAAGTAGTCACTTTTCTGTTCAGAGAGTTGGTGCTATTCTTTTCTTTGATCTCCTGTTGAGTTCGTAGGTGTTCAGAATGGTTTGCTACCTATCTAGCTGAATTCCAGGGACCAGATGAAATTTAAGTCTCCTATTCCTCTGCCATCTTGCTCCTCCTCCAAGATTAAAAGCTTCTGCACAGCAAAGGAAATAGTCTACAGAACTAAGAGGCAACACATGGAATGGGAGAAGATATTTGCAAATGATACTACAGATAAAGGGCTGATATCCAAAATCTATAAAGAACTTCACAAACTCAACACTCAAAAACAAATAACCTAGTCAAAAAAAAAAAAAAAAAATGGCAGAAGACATGAATAGACACTTCTCCAAAGAAGACATACAAATGGCTATTAGACACATGAAAAAATGTTCAACATCATTAGCCATCAGGGAACTACAAATCAAAACCACAGTGAGATACCACCTACACAAATTAGAATCTCCTTGTCTCTTAATATCTTGTTCAATGCCTCTCCCTTCACTCTTTTTTTTCCCCATTCCCTTCAGTCTTGATATATCTCAGCCACATTCTTCAAGTTGTACCCTTGCTTTTATTACTGCTGATACCTTGCTTTCTACTCTGAGTCTAGATATGGTTTCTGTTTACTCCTGTTGCTGTTGGCCTCCATTTGCTGATGTTCAGCAGCACTGTCTTGCAAATATTTTATATTCAGTCTCTTTGAAATAGGTTCTCTAGGCCTGAACAAGTAATCCATGTATCTGAGTCACCTTTAAAAATAGAACGTTGTGGGAAGGAATCTACCAAGTGGACTTGAGAAGTAACACAAATTCTGCCTTCAGCAGCTTCTAACTCTGCGTTGTCCAATAGGATAACCAATAGTTGCACGTGGCTATTGAGCACTTGAAATAAATATTAGATGAAATGAAGAACTCTAAATATACTTGAACTATATCCAATAAAAAAAATAGTATCTGAATTGAGATGTGCTAAAACTAGAAAATACACACTGGATTTTGAAGACTTAGAATGAAAAACAGAATGGGAATTTTCTCATTAGTAATTTTTTTTTATTAAGTATATGTTTAAATGGTAATATTTTAAATATTTTGGATAAAATAATATTATTAACATTTTTTACCTTTTTCATTTTGCCTTTTGAAATGTAGTGGCTTGGAAATTTAAAATTCCTTATCACTATCAGATAGTGCTGTCCAGGCAATAGTTCAGTACTTATCTGTAAATAAAAGGAATTAATAGAGGATTATTTGCTACAAATAACTACAAATAACTACAAATTACTACTTTTCATAAACTATTTGGAACAATGAAAATATTTAATAGCAATCATGGTCTATTTTTAGTGTCATATACTTTGTATACTTTTATAGTTATTCTAAATCTCAGAAGTCGTTTTGCTCATATAGAACCCTTCTCTAATATAGAAAAACTTTCTGAGGTAAAGCATAACCTTTGTTATGTGCCAATACTAAGTGAAATTGAAACAGAACTTCTAAATGATAGACAAATTGACAGAGTGATAATTACATTTGTGTAAGTTGCACTTTACAAAGCACATTCTTATGTACTGTTCCACATAATTTTTATAGTGACACTAAATATGTTAAACATTACAAAAGAACAAGATGTTTGTGTGCTGTGTGTGTATATGTGGTTAGGCCAGGTAACTGCTAATGTTTTTAATTTATTAACATATAATTTTTTTTTAAAGGAAAAGATTATGTTGGGAGAAGATTCTGTTTGGGTCACTCACATTCCTGTATGTTTTGTGAGCCAAGGCACTGCCAGCTTTATGCCCAGACCATATTTTTGAGATGTTTGAGTAGCAAAAAAACCTTGAAAGATAAAGGTAATATCTCCCTCTGGAACAGAGTGTATGTTCATTTGCTGTGCAGAATAATAAAGATAATTTCTCTCTCTGGGGAAAATGTCAGGCATGTTTCCTTGCAGTCCATTACAGCATAATGTATCAAGGTTCCCTAAGTCTGAGGTGCCAGAGCAGTAACCCAAATTCATTTTGTGTGCACCGTTTACCTTCGCTGTTCCATGTTGCCCCATGGGTCTTGAAGGGCGAGAGGAACTGATGCAAATATGGAGCCAGTGTGGTCTGCTGTGCTGTGAATAATAAAATACTTTGTCTCTGACTGAGGTGTCTCATGTCTTCTGTCACTATTCATGATGTTGTGGCAGGCTAACTTGCGGCAGGTTAATTGTTAACTTGCAAGAAGTGTAAGGTCTTAGACCCTCTGAAACTTTAGAGAAATTAATATGTTCAAGAATAAAAGTTGGTTAGGAATAGTTTTTAGGCTCAGAAAAGAATAATAGAATGACAGCAAAAAGTAAGGGGCAAAGGAATTATTGGGGATAGGGAATAAAATGAGGAGGGAATATCCATATGATTTATGATCTTATAAAGATATATATATATATATATATAATAGACAGTTTTACTCAAATTGAATGTCACTTGATTTTTATACTTTATATGAAGAAATAGTTTGGCTTAGGGAAAAACAAAAGCATCTTATCTCCTCAAATAGCAAGAAGCTTATTGTTCCAATTCCAAAGATGGATTTGGTAGTTCCTTTAAAACACACTATACAGGGGCGCCTAGGTGGCTCAGTCGTTAAGTGTCTGCCTTTGGCTCAGGTCATGATCCCAGGGTCCTGGGATCGAGCCCCGCATTGGGCTCCCTGCTCCATGGGAAGCCTGCTTCTCCCTCTCCCACTCCCCCTGCTTGTGTTCCCTCTCTCACTGTGTCTCTCTGTCAAATAAATAAGGGGCGCCTGGGTGGCTCAGTCGTTAAGCGCCTGCCTTCGGCTCAGGTCATGATCCCAGGGTCCTGGGATCGAGCCCCGCATCAGGCTCTCTGCTCGGCAGGAAGTCTGCTTCTCCCTCTCACCCTCCCCCTGCTTGTGTTCCATCTCTCGCTGTGTCTCTCTCTGTCAAATAAATAAATAAAATCTTTTAAAAAAAAATAAATAAAATCTTAAAAAAAAACCATACTATACAAACAGGAAAAGAGAAAGCTATTATTTTTAAGTTTCACCTGGGTAAAATGAACAGAAAATGTGTTGTTGATTATTGTGTGTATATATATATATATATATATATATATATATATATATATATCATCCTTTTAAAATGATTCAGTGTTCTAGTCTCTGGCTCAATTTTATTTTTTCTTAAGGGAAAATATCAGTTTTGTTTTCTGTAGAAAACGTAATTGTTAGTATTAAAAGATTAAAAGATTTTAAATTACAAATTTAACTTTTTGCTGTCATTTTGTATGGAGCATTAAACAAAATGTTCATGATTTAGTATTCTGAAGGGAAAGAAAATAACTTAAGGAACTGCAAACATTTTAGTTTTATGCTGATGATTTTAGTTAGGAATTACATTTATATATATTTTAATATAGATATTTTGTTTAATTCTCATATATATAAAGTCAGTCTTATGTAATATATTTTTGATTAAATGAAAGTTTCTGGATTTCAACTATATTAGTGAAACATAAGTATACCCTCTTCATAAAAAGAAAATAAATGATATGAAATGAGATAATTTATTGGGTATTACAAGCAGAACCAGGCCTAGACATTTCATATAGGGCAACATAAAAAGTTGCAACAAAAAAAGTTAGTAAAGTTATGGAAAGAAAGGTTCTATATTAGCACATGGCTTCTGAGTTTAGATTTAACTGTAAAAATATACAAAATATATGAAACTGAACATGCTCTGTGACTGTTCATTTTTTTCATTGTTCCAAATATTGAATTTATGGGAAACTGGTGACGGGAATTTAGAATATATCCCCACTTCGAATTGAGCCCCTGTACCTTTATTTAATAAATACATACCTTTCTTGTGCTTTGAATGACCAGTAATTGGGATCTTTGACCAACTCCAAATGCGATACTGTATTTGTAAATAATTATTATTTACTATGAAAATAAAATTTTATTTTATACATTACACTGATCCGTATTTTTCTAAAATGTCTTATATATGAATGAGATGAATAAGTACATCATTCTAGATATGATCAGCTAATATGTGAGCCAGATTCTAAGGCAACAGATCCAAGTTATATTTTGGTAATTGGCTGTTTGATTAGAAAGAACAAGAAAACCTTACCCAGATAGAGAATAGGAAGAAAATTTATCCAAGGCAACAGAAAATTGAATGTAGCCGTGACAATAACTCCTAACATACCATGAATTCAGTTTCAGTTAAAAATTATGATTCTCTTTTCCATGGGCTGTTAAAAAATATGATTTTGCTGTTAATGCTGTCTTTTTAGTGTGAAACTGAATGAGACATACATGTCTATCAGGCAGCAGATTAAGACTTAGGAAATAAATACTATCTTGGTCTACTTGGGCTTCCATAACAAAATACCATACACCAAGGAGCTTAAATAACAGAAATTTATTTTCTCATGATTCTGGAGGCTAGAAGTCCCAGATCAAGATGACTGCTGATTCTATTCCTAGTGAGAGCTCTCTTCCTGGCTCATAGATGGCTGCCTTCTCAGTATGTCTCACATGGGTGCACAGATAAAGAGAGAAAGATCTCTTGCCCTTCCTCTTCTTATGAGGCCATCAACCCTATTGGATCAGAGCCCCACACTAATGGCCTCACTTAACTTTAATCACCTCCTAAAGACCCTATCTGTAAATGTAGTCATATTGGGAATTAGGGCTTCAACCTATGAATTATGGGTGGGAGGCACAATTCAGTTCATAGGAAATACCATGATAACACATTCAATGACACATTTTAGCAAGAATTCCTTTCATTTCATTCAGCAAATACAGCCAGAGTAACTTTTCCATTTGCTAAGTTTCTGGAAGGCATAGCATTACATACCAGAGGACCTGCTTCACATTAATTTGAACAATTCAGCAGCTCTGAAAAGAGTTCATCTATTTTTTATACAGCTTTAAGTGTTAATGTATCTGACCTTCTTCTTCAATCAGAAAGCTTTATGCTGGAGTGGAAGGACCACAGGTTCTTTCTGGAATTGTTTTACCTGTGGATTAAAACTCTTTATCCTAGATAATGTACTAAACCAGAAGTTTTCCATAAATCCATCCATTCATCGATGTGTGTACTACAGTACCTGTGTAATCTTTTCGTTTTTCCTGTCTTCCATTCTCACAGATAAAGATACTGATAATGCTGCCAATAGTCCTTGCTGGCCACCTCAGAGACGTGTCCATGTTTTCTATGAAAATACTCAAATAAGCATTAATATTCAATGATTTTTTTTTTTTTAGTGGCCAGAGAGAACAACTTGAGTACAATGTTCCCAGCCTTGCAGAAAAGATTGAAAGCAGGGGAACAACGGTAACTTTTATATAGTTCTTCAATGTTTCCCTATTTTTTAAAGCAATGTGAAGTTTTGCATTAAATATAGTAAAATTAGCATTCTCTTTAGGAAAGAGTTAAAAAAAGAAAACATACCTTTTCCTACATGCAAGAAGCAGGACCTTGTATGAAAATGGAAGCTTCTGAGGAATTTACTGAAAAACTAGTGTATGACTCTGGACAACCACAATGAGAAGAAATGACTTAGAAGTAGTTTGTGGAATAAGTCAATTCTACTGGATTTTGAGTGGCTGGCACCTGGAATGCATTCATTTCATATAATCAGGCACTTAGTATTTTCTACCAGTTGTATAATGGAAGTATTCAATACTTTGAAATATTTTAGTCAAAATGCATTAAAAACAAAGACAAACTGTGCTTGTAATGTTCTCTTCCATTAGCATTACAGGTATAAAAACTTCTCCTAGGTTAAATAACAAGCAGCTTCCCTTGCCTAGAATGCTGTTACCTTTTATTGCAAGTCAGTAATGTGACAGAACAGTCAATTTATCCTATTCGTATTCAGACTTTATAGACTTTATCTTGTATTTTTAAAAACCACCCTCCCATAATGCAGTCAACTAACACACACTGTATAGTACTGGTCTTCAATACTGTTTATCTCCCTATCTGAACATGAACGAGGTATAACACATTTATGAGAGTGATTCATTGTTGATTCTAAAGATTTGGAACCTAATCCCAGAGGCAAGAAGGGGAATATTGAAGGTATATACCTGCATTTCTGGGACTTGTGGAAAAGATTATGCTTTCTTGAAAAAATCCTCTCACTTTCAAAATTTGCTGTTCTTCAGGTTGACTAAGCATTAATCATTAATTGCCAGATTGAAAATATGCCTGGCTGGTTTAGGCAATAGAGCATGTTACTTTTGATCTTGGGCTTGTGAGTTTGAGCCCCACATTGGGTGCAGAGATTACTTTAAAAAAATAAAATCTTAAAAAAAAAGAAGAAGAAGAAGGAAGAAGAAGGAAGAAGAAGAAAGAAGAAGAAGAGGAAGAAGAAAAGAAGAAGAAGAAGAAGAAGAAGAAGAAGAAGAAGAAGAAGAAGAA
>NW_022589706.1:45114561-45220377 GCF_004348235.1 Phoca vitulina
AAGAAGAAGAAGAAGAAGAAGAAGAAGAAGAAGAAGAAGAAGAAGAAAAGAAGAAGAAGAAGAAGAAGAAGAAGAAAAGAAGAAAAAGAAAGAAACTATGACTTTGGCACTACAAGTTACAAAAACTTTTACTTAAAAGACAAGCAGCTTCCCCTGCCTATAAGGTCAGACATTTCTAATTCATCTTTAAGATCCAGTGCAATGTCAGTTATAATAATGAAGTTTTAGCTAACTTCTCTGTTAGAGTAATTAATTCCTCTCTCCCTTATGTCCTCATTGTTAAGTCAGAAACTTTGAAAAGTATGAGATATTCTCCAACTTCAAGCTACCAAGTTAGCCTGTCACCATTTCATAAATTATAGCAGAAAACACAAGGCTTTTGGGTGCCATATACAAGAGGATTTTTAAACTCACTGCAATCACAGTAGCCGGAGTTCCATATTGTGTCAGCTGTCTGAGCCTCAGTTCCCACAAAAGATGAAAGAAGGTTAAGTGTTCCCTGCACATGGAGACTGGTTGGTATGTTTCCCTTTATAGGAGAGAAACTCTGAGATTAGGAAACTTCTGTTTTATAGAAGGGCTGCTGGAAAAATTGTCTATTCTCTCCTACGGAGAGAGACATTATCTTTAATAAACTGGAATGAAAGGATATCTACAGGAAGAAGGAAAGAGACGCATCTCTATCTTCATTATCCTGGAATGTAAATAAATCTGGGCTGGGGCTGGGGGTAGATATCTCTATCTTTCTTACTGGGGAAGGAGAGAAACCACCATTAATCCGAGGTTCTCTGCTTATAAGGATATTCTTGAAGAGGTTATCTGGAGCAAATTGACTGTTAATGATATAAAGAAATATAAATTATCTCCCAACACTCGTTATCTTGCAAATACCCTTTTTATAATATTATTTCACTTTTGTTTTAATAATCTACTTACGTTTTTGACTCCCTCAGCTCTTGGTACAATACAACAGCTTGTAGTAGACATTTTGCTAATGTGTTGTTAAGGAAATAGTGAACACAATTTTATTGAAAATGCTGAACGTTTGCTGGGGCACTTGGGTGGCTCAGTCAGTTAAGCATCTGCCTTCAGCTTAGGTCATGATCCCAGGGTCCTGGGATCAAGCCCCGCATTGGGCTTCCCGCTCTGCGGGGAGCCTGCTTCTCCCTCTCCCACTCCCCCTGCTTGTGTTCCTGCTCTCGCTGTCTCTGTCTCTGTCAAATAAATAAATAAAATCTTAAAAAAAAAATACTGAACATTTGTTATCTTATTTCTACCATCAAGAACACACCAGTTCATGTCGCTATTACTTCACACATGTACTAGTAAACATCTCTTTCACAGTCTTTATTCTTGTAATCCTTTTCTTTCAGTTGTGATACATTTTACAAAATGTTGTCAGATTATTCATTTTAAACAAATTAATAAAAATATGACCATAAAACCTATGGAATAAAATAAAATTTTTAGTCTTTTTTTTTTTTTTTTTTTTTTAGATTTTTTTTATTTATTTGACAGAGAGAGAGATAGCGAGAGAGGGAACACAAGCAGGAGGAGTGGGAGAGGAAGAAGCAGGCTTCCCACTGAGCAGGGAGCCTGATGCAGGGCTCAGTCCCAGGACCCTGGGATCACCACCTGAGCCGAAGGCAGACGCTTAACAGCTGAGCCACCCAGGCGCCCCTGTTTACTCTTAATCAAAACTACAATTTTTTTTTTTTAGTTTTTACTCTAATCTTAATTTTGCCCATTACTATTCACTACAACTAGAGTGAAAGACTACATTCTGTCACCCTTCCACTATTTGTATTAACTCTCTTTCCAGAGTCTCTATAAACTAAGATGCTTCAAATTTTCTTACAGTATATGCACTAGTGACTAATTATTTTAGGTTTTAATTTTCTGAAAATGACTTGACTTTGCTTTTATTTTTGAAGAATATTTTCACTAGAGATAGAATTCCAGAATTTTTTTTTTTCCCCTCTCAACACTTTAAATATGTTCCATTGACTTTGGCTAGCTTTGTTTTCTATAAGAATAAAGTGCTTGTTTTTATTTTTCCTTCTCTGATGAAGTGTGTTTTTATCTTTGCTTCAAATATTTTCTATCATTAGTTTTCAAAATTTTGAATATGAGATATTTTGGTATAGCTTTCTTTGTGTTTACACAAAGCTTTTCAAATTTTTTGAGCTTCTAAGTACTGTGGGTTTATGTTTTTCGATAAATCTGGAAGATGTTTGGCCATTATTTCTTCAAATATTTTGTCTGCATCCCCCCCATCTCCTAGGACTTAAATTACATATACTCTAGATTGCTTGATGTGGTCCGAGAGATCACTGTGGCTTTGTTCATATTTATCAGCCTCTTCTGTTCATACTTATCCTCTTCTGCATTGTCGAATATGCTAAATCCATCCTCTGAATTATTTTATGTTTCTTTTAAATTTTTTAATATTTACAATAAATGCTTGATATACTTGTTAGCTAATTTCATGATTTCTGTCACTTCTGAGTCCATTTTAATTTTTATTCTGTGTTAGACTTATTTTCCCAGTTTTTTGCATGTCTAATAATTTTTTGATTGGGAACCAAATGGTATGAATTTCATCAATGTAGAATTATTCAGTAGTTCATTACTATTTCTAAATTGTGAGTTTTCTGAGTTCTCTATTGAAAGTTTTCAGAAATTTAACATGATTTTTCTATTCATGCCTGTCTCAACCCAAATTTAGTGCATAAAGTGGACACAGTCATTTTTACACAAGGAATAAATAATTGAACTATGATCTTTCTATTCCTCCAAAACAGTGTCAAAGGTTACACATAAGATTTCAATCCTATTGGTACAAATATTTCAAAGTTATTTAATGAAAAAAGAATACATTAATCTGCTTTTTGAGGATTATGTTAGGAGAAAATAACATTCATAGGAAACAAGGAAGATCAGAGAATTTTCTAAATACAAATGTGAAACACTTTTTCAAAATTAATGGAAACTTACCTTTAAAAATCTTTTTATTTACTTAGAGTAAAATTTAGTACTCAGTGTACAATTTTATGAAATTTAACAAACATGTACTGACACTTAATTACAAACACAATCAAGGTACAGAACAGGTCCATCAGCTCCAAAATAATCTGCTTACACACACACACACACACACACACACACACACACACTCAGACACGCACACACTCTAGAAATTCAAAGTCCCAAATGGGTCTGTCTCATGGAGCTAAAATCAGAATACTGGCAGGGTTGTTTTCTTTCTGGAAGCACTAGGAGAAAATCTTTTATCTTGACTTCTTTACAGTTTTTTAGAAGCCAGTTGCATTTCCTTGGCTCTTGGCCCCATTCCTTTATCTTTAAAACTAGCAAGAGTTTAAAAACTGAGATCTTTTCACATTACCATTTCTGATTCTGTCTCTTCTTTTGCTTTTTTTTTTTTTTTTAAGATTTTATCTATTTATTTGAGAGAGAGAGAGAGAGAAAGCATGAGTGTGGGGGGAGGTACAGAGGGAGAGGGAGAAGCAGACCCCCCACTGAGCAGGGAGCCTGGGGCTTGATCCCAGGATCCTGAGATCATGACCTGAGCCGAAGGCAGACATTTAACTGACTGAGCCACCCAGGTGCCCCTCTCTCTTCTTTTTCTTCAGTCTTATAACAGGCCGGGTGATTCCATGGGGCCTACATTCATAATTCAGAATAATCTCCCTATTTTAATATCCTCAATTCAATTACATCACAAAATACCTTTTATCATGTAAGGTACATATCCTAGGTTCCAGGGAGTAGGATGTGGATATATTTGGGGGACATCATTCTGCCTATCATGGCATAGTTTACATGCTCTGGCTTTGTGGAAGTATAATACCTTTTGTGTCTTTGATGTTTTCCTGGTCTATGATTCTGAAGACTTGTCATGTCTGTAATTATGCTGATCGGAAGGTACAAATTGAATGCTTACCTTATAAGTTTATCATTTTTTTTAATAAAACTTTTTTTGGTGGAGGTTGAGATTTAAGGAAAATGATTTGATCCAAAGTTTATTTCAATACATGTAATAATGAACTCAGCTATGATGGAATGTTAATATATTAATGAAGTGTATAATTGTGTTTCAAAGCCATTTCAAAGAAGCACTGTAGCATAGTAGAAATAGTCTGGCACCAGTGTTCAAGGCTATTAGTTACTTTTACTACTAATGAGGCTAAAATTACTAATGCTGAATTCCCACTTAAAATATATTCTTATTTAATATCAAGATGTTTTCTTCTCACTTCCACCTTGTCTAATTCTGTGATAAGTCCACAGAGCCAGGGACCTAGTTCATGTTATTTTAAACATTGCCAACTTTTATTTCCTACATTGATATCCTTAGAGTTCTATTTGTATGGTTGAGTTCAGAAAAGAATTAAGTCTCTGTGATCCTGAACAATTTGTATGCAGATGAAAAAAAAAACAAAGGAATCCAAAATTTGTGCTTGGCTCACATGACCACTGAGAAAATCACGTAACTTTATTTAGTTATCCGCTTACTTAATTTTACATCTTTTTACAGAAATTATATTGTGACAGAGTAAGAATTGTATTGTAATTCTAGCTTTTAGCCCTTTCAAATTATTGTCCTAGCTATGTGCACCTACTTGCAGCATTGCTGAATATAGTATGAATTTGTAAAATCAAGGTCACACTATCACATACCAGTCTTTGAAGAAAAATGTCAGTTTATTTCAGGTTAGCATCCAAGAAACAATAGGATACATATTCTCACCATTGGTATTTTCTTTTATTTTAACATAAGCATTCATATATACAACACATTTTTTTTTTTTAAGATTTTATTTATTTATTTATTTATTTGACAGAGATAGAGACAGCGAGAGAGGGAATACAAGCAGGGGAAGTGGGAGAGGGAGAAGCAGGCTTCCCGCTGAGCAGGGAGCCCGATGCGGGGCTCGATCCCAGAACCCTGGGATCATGACCTGAGCCGAAGGCAGACGCTTAACGACTGAGCCACCCAGGCGCCCCTATGGCACATGTTTTAATGGACCTCGTAAATTAGCTAAATGAGGCAGAAGAGAATAAGAATTAAAAACATCTTATGCTGGCAAGTCACTCCAAATGTAAGCTATTTTTGTCTAAAGGAGAAGTATTTAACTTGGATCGGTTTTTGAAATTTCTTTCCTTCTATCAGTTCTTTAAGTATGAACTTGATTTAAAATACATCATAAGATATATGAACATTATTTCTGGGCAGCTGACTTTGCTTAGCATGTCTTTGAGATGTTTTGAGGTAAATTCAACTTCAGTCTGCATTGTCTGAGAGATCTCTTTGAAAACTTCTCTGAAAGAGCTTTATGCCTCACACTGAAAGACTGTTTTTAAATTATCATGACTTACTTTTCAGAATCTTATTTGAGATCAAAATCTTGAGTAACTTGGAGCTTAAATTTAAAATATTCTCTGTGAAGTATTTGGATCATAAAGGCTAAAATAAGAGTATTGTTTTCAGCTATATTTCAGATTTATAAGTTTATTCTTTTAATTCATAGAAAATCTATAACACTTTAAAAATAATATTTGATTTCAAATAATGGGATTTTTAAAAAAGATTGCATTAGTTATATCTAATTATATAGTTACAGTTATTGGTAATCTGTCTAAGTATAGGGATGTGAATTGTCTCTATTTCCACTAAATATATTATGATGGGTACAGAGGATGTCTTATGTTCATTCTAATTTAATTTATGATTCTAATTACTTAATTCAATTACTTTGGTTGAAATGTGACAGAGTCTGATAATTCTTGTTTGCATAAATTGTAACTATAGATTTTACCACCATGTTGTTTTAAAAGTCTGTCTATAGAAATAATAAATGCATTCTGAATCACTTTATTATGCCACAAAATAGGGAAACATTTAATCACTTTATAATAAAGTGTAAACTTCTCTATCTCCTGTGTGAAGCTCACTGCCACCTAAGAGTAACTATTTTCCAAATAGTTGTTGTTTGGTAATTAATAGCACACAAACTTGAAAACAAAGTTTTAAATATAGATAATAAATAAACTACACTTGATTCTTTTTTTTATTTTATTATGTTATGTTAATCACCATACATTACATCATTAGTTTTTGATGTAGTGTTCCATGATTCATTGTTTGCGTATAACACCCAGTACTCCATGCAGAACGTGCCCTCTTTAATACCCATCACCGGCTAACCCATCTCCCCGCCCCCTCCCCTCTAAAACCCTCAGTTTGTTTCTCAGAGTCCATAGTCTCTCATGGTTCATCTCTCCCTCTGATTTCCCCCCCTTCATTTTTCCCTTCCTACTATCTTCTTCTTTTTTTTTTTTAAATACATAATGTATTAATTGTTTCAGAGGTACAGGTCTGTGATTCATCAGTCTTACACAATTCACAATTCACAATGCTCACAATAACACATACCCTCCCCAATGTCTATCACCCAGCCACCCCATCCCTCCCACCCCCCACCACTCCAGCAACCCTCAGTTTGTTTCCTGAGATTAAGAATTCCTCATATCAGACTACACTTGATTCTACTATTTGTGGTAGTTATGTTCTGTAAAGTCCCCACAAGCACTTAGTTAGCAAACATTGAATCGCTCCAGGGAAAATTTTCTATTATCTATCTATCTATCTATCTATCTATCTATCTATCTATCTATTATCTATCTATCTATCTATCATCATCATCATCTATCTATCTATTATCTATCATCTATCTATCATCTATTTATCTATTATCTATCTATCATAATCATAATCTTAACTCTTAAAACAACTCATCCTGGTAGATTTATTTCATTCTACAAAAGAGAAAACAAAGATTTAGAAGTAAGTGACTTTTCGGAGGTCCCCCACTAATAGGCGTCAGAGCTGTGATTCTTGATTTGAGCCCCATCCAGCGAGGCCCAGAGCAGGAGCTTCTGCGCTACACTACACCGCCCCTACCCTCTCCATCCTTTGGCGGTATCTGTGTGAGAAAGAAACAAGAACACAGTGTTGCTTCACCTGACTTCAAGTGAGAACATGGCAGCAGGGCAACTCAAACCCCATCCCTGCCCTTTGCTCTCTGTATGTCAGTGAATCGCACTAAAACACTGCAAATATTGATTTAGGGGTTGCAAATAAACTTTAGCCATTAGGCAAATTGGCGTAAACAGGATTTGTGAATAATGAGGGTTGGTTGACTCTGCTTTTTAATATTCCTCCTTAGGTTATAAATAAAAATACTTGCATATAAAGAAAATTAAAACAAGAGACAGTAAAGGGAAATAATAAAATTAATTCTCTTAGAATAACATTACACACGCAAAAAATCAAAGTATTCGCAATAACTGTAGTGATCATTTTGGAATGGCCCACAGGATTTCTTTTTCTTTTTTTTTTAAGATTTTATTTATTTATTTGAGAGAGAGAGCACACTCGTGCATGCACACGTGCATGTGAGCATGGAGGGAGGGCCAGAGGAAGAGGAAGAAGCAGACTCCACACTGATCAGGGAGCCAGATGTGGGCTCCATCCCAGGACTCCGGGATCATGACCTGAGCCGAAGGCAGACGCTTAACTGACGGAGCCACCCAGGCGCCCCTGGCCCACAGGATTTCTCTGAGAATAACTTAGATAAATGTCAGGGCTTCATTAATCTGTACTTCCATTATCGAAATTTTGGGGTAACAAATATAAAATATCAAATACCTGCATTGTGCCAGGTAAGATGTCCTTTTTGTTCACTGTTTCATTTAATATTTGATGCAAAAGGTTGAAGCTAGCATAGCTATCGTTCAATTAGGGAAAGAGTTTCATACAGATTAAATAACTTTTCTAAGATAACAAAACTAGAATGTGTCTGAGTGAGAATCATGAAAGCAATTATCTGCAACTCCAAGGCTCATGGTCTCTCCAGTACACCACACAGCTCCCTAGAGAAAATACTTTCTGGGACATATCATTCTTAATTAGATTTGTGTGTTTAACCGAATATCTAATTTGCTTGGGTGAAAGTTCTGTGAAAGCATGACCAAGGCCGTCTGGCCCAATATTGTATCTCTGGTTCCTAGTAGAGTGTCTGGCACAGACTAACAAGCTGTCAGTATTTGTTGATGTTATACATGAAAATAAATGAATTAATGATATCCTAGTTATAAAGATTAGCTTCCAAAAGCTTTTAGATAATTATATTATTCAGCTTCATTTTGTTGTTGTTTTTCTTTCTATTTTTTTTTTTTTTTTTGGCTAGGTACACTCTGGCCAAACTGAAAACCTGAATTTTATAATTAATGATTACTTGTGTTACTTTCAGGTTTTTAGGATATTTCTGTATGCAACACAGGGTTCTCTTTTGAGCCATTTCCTGCCATTACTATGCTCATTGATGACTCTTTATTCTACCTTCTAAGTCTACATTGTTGGCAAACCTCAGGCTGAACACTGTGCCCATTCTTAAACAGCCATCTGCATGTGCCAAGGAAAAATCGCAAAGAACAGAAAAAACCCTGTCAAGCTCTTATTCTTTGCCAATTTCGTCATTAGATTTTACTGTGTCCTATGAGTGCTAATATAAAGTGGGTATTCTGATAGCTTCACTTCTTCTCAATGGTTTGTGTTTTAAAGAAGCAGAAAGAACAGAGGCACAGAAAAAAGAAAACAAAAAAAATATTCCACAGAACACAATCTCTAAACATATATCTTCATACTTAGGCTTGAAATTTGTTATGAATACTTAGACATATGTAGAAATATAATAGAGAATTATTACAATAGCTTTAATTTGGAGAAATTGGCACCAGAAAACTCTAAAAGAAGGAAAATTTGCTAAACAGCTTCTTAGGTGAAGGTGTTTTACTAAAACACTACACAAGCAAATTGATGAAGTTTAATGAAAAACCAGTGTTTTATGTATATAGTATTATCCTTATAATAAATAACTTTTTCTTGTAATTCATAAAAGCACATGGCTACTAAAACATTCTTAGAAACACGTAGATTGTTTCTGGTTACATTTTTAAGAAAAGGGTGTTTTGAGGGAGATAATTCTGCGAGCAGTGTCTTTTCATTTAGGCTTTCTGGCTTTAGGTATTAAAGTTTCTTAGAATTAACACTTTAATAATTGGGAAAAATCCTTATTGCTTACGGGAGCAGTGTCTTCAAATACGTCCCTTGGAGATGGGAGCTCTTCACGAGTAACTCAGAGGAAGCTGAAGGTGTTGAAGGAGAAACCAAGCAGACACTCTTCTGTTGGTTTACATTTAGGAGTTTTAAATAAGAGTTTATGCACTTAAAGAAATCTGTGCAAGCAAAAGCAAAAGATTGAGAATAATTTATCTAGTCCAGTCCTCAGCACTAGATCAAACACCTGTAGAATGCTTATGTACAAGTTTTGGTAAATTACAAAGAATTTATCCTGGACACTATATTTGGGGGAAATATTATTACCTGTATTTTGTGGAGCACATGACATTCTGCAGAGATTCTAAACAGGATTCTCTACTAATTTTCTTAATGAGACCTAAAATCCATACACCACTGAACCTATTAATCTTACATTATTTTTTCATCTTGTGCCAGTAAAATGTTTGGTATATAATAGGCTCTCAATCCATGTTTGTTAAAAGAACAAGTACTTGCAGAAAGCATTTCTGCAGAGTAGATGTCCCAATCCATATGAAATCTTTGGTCAGAGAATGCTTATTTCTTTACCATGTTTTTGTTTTTCACTTTTGTTTTCCATAAAGGAGAAGAAAATTCAGCTCCTTTTCTCAAGGGAGAAATGACATAGTAAACACTTATGGGCCATCTGTGTACCCTCTCACTCCATCCTCCCGTTTAAGATGCTGAGTGGCTTATCTGATTTCTGAGTTTCAAAACTAGTGGTTCCCATTTTTGAAGTTGTGATTGCTATCAGTGCATTCTGACTGTATTGCCCTTTCACCTTTGAAGTGTTCTCTCCTCCTCTGATTCTTATCCTCTGGCCCAAACTTCCAGGTTGGGTGGAGAGGTGAGTGTGCTCTGAAGGAGGAGTGTTATGTCATTCTTTGGCCTCTCTACCTGAGTTAGGTCAGGTTTGTGTGGGTCTGTTGGTTTCAGTTCCAAGTAGGATAGAAAACTCCATCATATCTTCTAATCTAGCTCTATAAGTGAGAATAGATAACTGTATATGAATTCCCATTTGCATGCTTGTGTCACCTATCATTTGATCAAAACTTGAAAGGGAGAAAGAATGATTAATCAGTGTGTTCAGACTGCAAACAATATTTAATACTATCTCATACTTGGGGTGCCTGGGTGGCTCAGTTGGCTAAGCATTCAACTCTTGATTTCAGCTCAGGTCATGATCTCAGGGCTATGAGATTGAGCCCCACATCCAGCTCTGTGCGGGGCAAGGAGCCTGCTTAAGATTCTGTCTCTCCTTCTTCCTGCTCTCCCCACACCTGCTCATGCTTACTCTCTTGCTCTAAAAAAAAATAATAATAATAAATACTATCTCATACTTATTTAACATATGTCAGATTCTTCTAAGCACTTTATGTGAATTAATACATTTAATCCCCATTGTGGCCATTGGAAGTACATAGGATTGAGATGATAAAACAGAGGCATGGAACGGTTAGGTAACTTTTCTAAGGTCACAGGGCTAGCACATGGCAGAACAAAGAATCATATCTAGATATTCCAGATTCAGAATACCTTAAAAATCATGTTATACTGCTTCTCTAACATTATCTGGTCTTATCTACTCATCAGCATTTAACTAGAAGTATCTTGAATTAGAAGTCTAAAGACCAAGGCTCTGGTTTCTTTGACTCTACTATGACCTTGAAGTTTTATTGTCTATTGTAATACTATTCTTCTCTACAGGTTGAAAGAAAGTACTGGTTTAATGGAAAGGAAATGATGAATTTGGCTTGGGATATGTTTAATATAATGTCATGATGGAAGAATTCAACTGAATTGCAAACTCTTGCATTGGAGACATGGGCTAGAATTCTGTTTTTGAAATAGGTCTTTTGGGTTCATTTTTCTAAAAATGAAAACAGATATATATTCCTTTATTTATAAGAAAATGATAATTTGCAAGACTTTTTCTTTCACATCCACTATCACATATACCAGTGATTCTGATTTCTATTTAATGGAATTTAAAAAACAAGCTCAAAAAGGCTAAATCAGAGGTGTAAGTCCACAAGTTTGAGCTAACTCACTCTAATTAGGGTCAAAGTGAGAAAATGTCTCAAAAGCTTGGGTGATATTATATTTTAATTTAATATAATTTAATATATTTTATTATTTTTAAACTGAAAAGTGCTGTGACATTAAAATGGTGTGGGAGCTATATATGGTAGAAAATTTGGGGACGCCTGGGTGGCTCAGATGGTTAAGCATCTGCCTTCGGCTCAGGTCATGATCCCAGGGTCCTGGGATCGAGCCCCACGTCGGGCTCTCTTCTCAGTGGGGAGTCTGCTTCTCCCTCTTCCTCTGCCTGCCACTCTACCTGCTTGTGCTCGCTCTCTCTCTCTCTGACAAATAAATGAAATCTTAAAAAAAAAGAGAAAATTTTATAACCATATAAAAATATAGTAAGAAATATAAAAACAAGAAGAATGTTGCTTCTTTAGCCATTCACTTGCATAAGCATACTTTCTTTGAATCACGAATTTAGCTTTCAATTTAGTTTTTTCTCTTATACAGGGAAAAATAGATGTAAGCGCTTTCTGCGTAACAAGGCTGTCAGATTCCAGTGAACTCTTTATTTCAACAATATCATATTAGTGGTAATAGCTAAAATTGATTGCAGTTTATGCGATAGGCTCTATGGTTATTGTTTTCCATGCATCCTTGAACTTCACCTTTAGACAGATTAAATAAAGTAGTTTCCAGGCTGGTCTAGAGGAGGCAGAATTGCTGAGTAACTAAGAATTTGAAGAAACTAAGAGCCAAACTACATGGCTCTGCTCCATCAGTAAATTTTAGGTGATCTTGGGCAATTGATGTCACCTCTCTGGTCCCCATTTTGTTATCTCTGAAGAGGAAAGAATAATTGAGCTTATAAGATTGATTGTTTTGAATATTTGAACAATGCCTGGGAAAGAGAATCCTTTAGTGAATATAAGCTGCAAATGTCACTTTAAATATGAAGGACCAAGGTTTAGAAGCAATGAAGGTCCAAAGCTAGGTAGATAAGTAATCCATATTTGAGACATTCCTTAAAATAAATGTCTTTTCCAGCCTCCTAGGCCTTGATACTTACAAGCTCATTTGGATGCTTACATTTTCATCCTCTCTAATAAGGTCTGGTGCCCCTGTTTTTTCTATCGGTTCATTTTCTATCTGTAGTGAGACTATTAGCCTCTCCTCCAGGCTTTGGAACTCCTTGCCTTCACCCCACAGACCCTGGATATAGCCACAACAACAATCACAGCATTAATTGTGTGATTCTTCTGGGCAAGGTCATGTATTAAGTGCTTTAAATATTTTAATTTCATTTACTCTTAAAAATAGCACTATAGGTTGGATATTATTATATCTATTTTGAAGATGTGGAATCGGAGGTACAACGTGTTAGTAACTTGCCATAGGTCACACAGCTTGTAAATTCCCCCTGGGATTTGAACTCAGACCTTCTGAATCCTGAGACAAATATGTCAGCCTCTGTATTGCAGAACTACTCTGGAACACTACATTGATAGGGACGTTCTTTAAGTACTTGTGAGTCTATAATACTCAGTTTTTGACTGCTTGTTTGGTTCATACAGCTTATGTAACATGGTCATCAGTGTCAAAATAGAGAGCTTGCCATTAGGAAGCAAGGAACATCAGCATTCCTTAGAAGTGCTGAAAAGCACAGCACAAACAGATATGCTAAATCTGCACAACACTAAAGTAATAGCTCAGCTAATGGGAAACATGAAGCTATAAGCTAATATAATATTGGGTTTGGGGAAAAGTTAGAAAAATGCCTTCTTAGGAATTTTTTTTGAATTTTGGTTAGATCTGAAGGGTTGATACGATATTCAGCAGAATACTCCTTCTTTGCTATTTAGTATGCAGCAGTTTGCAAATTATTAGTTTTCTTTGATGATGCTTCTAATTTAGTTGCATCTGTTAGCTTGTTATGTTAAAGCACCTTTCTAGAGAATAACTCTTTGTGAAAGCACTAACCTAATTAAAATAACTGGGTTCTACTGCTGGCTCTGATATTTTCCAGGTTTGACCTTGGATAAAATACACATTCTTTAGACCATTAGTAGACTTGTCTCTAAAATAATGGAATTGGAAGTAATTATCAAGACACCTGAATTTTTCAATCTATATCTGGTTACTTAAGAATTCTTTAAAATAGACAATTTTTTAATGGGTATGTGTAGAAGGCATCTTTGTTTTCTGTCCAGTACTCATCACCTTTCTTTGGATAATATGTTGATTTCTCCCTGATGTGCCCCCTCTGCCTCCATCCTACACTAAGCTCATTTACTTTCAGTAGAGCTAGGGTCATGCTATGGTTCAAACTGGGCCCTTTTAGCATTATGTTACTCGACCACAGTGACTCATCAGGTTTTACTTTTGTATATGATAATGATGATAATGGAAAGGCTGCAGCAATGGCAACATAAGCAGACACTTCTGGCCGTGGGGAATTGGACGTGGGACTCACCACGTAATTGACTTGGTATTTTTCTTGCAATTTAGTCACCTATAAAGCCCAGTATTTTTTTAGATTTCTGTTCATTCCAGAAATAGGAAAATTTGGATGTACTGTGTTTCTAATAGAGCCACTTCACCAATGCTGGAGGGGAGAAAACAGAAGTTAAGCAAACAATAATACAAAAAAGAGGTATCATTTATTGAGCACTTACATGTGCTAGGCAATGTTCTCAACACATTTCATGTATTATCCTACTGTATTTAAAAGTAACAAAGTAAGATGGCGCTTCTATTTCCACCAAGTGGACATAATTACTCTGCTTATTAACCTTGGCTTTTTGAGCCAGAAGAAGAAATAGACTATAATGAGTAATGTATTTGCCATAAAGGAAATGGCATTTCCTCATTCCTTAATGAGGAAACGGAGAGCCATATTGTGTCTTAAGAAGGAATATTAAGTGTGATGTATTAAAAGGAAATAAAGAATGAAAAAGTAAGTTGGGTTCAGAATGTGAAAGTCTAAATTAAGGAATTTAGATTTCATTCTGTAAGAAGAAAGAAACCAACATAACTTTTTAAGCAGTATCCTAACATTACAGGATTTGGGGAGGGAGGGAACTCGTTGTAAGAAGTGTGCAGAAATGGACTAGGTGGGCTGCAGCCCATTTGTCTTCAGTATAATGGAGTTAGTAGCTTGTTCTATCTTACTGTTTGTTTTATAAGTTAAGCAAAAGAAAAAAAATAAATTCATATAGTACTATAAAATATGTATTATTAGTATTAAAATGAAGGATTTAGAAAGTCTTGACACTTTCATCAGTCTTGTGGTTGTCAATAGTAATTAAGATAAACTTTTCTCAAGATTGAAAAATATGTAATAAAGGTAAAGCTTTACTTTCTTCAGTTAACCATAATGGGGGAAACCAGAGAGGAATTAAAAAAAAAAAAAGATGCAAGGGGTGCCTGAATGGCTCAGTGGGTTAAGGGCCTGCCTTCGGCTCAGGTCATGATCCCAGGAGCCCGGGATCAAGCCCTTGTCAGGCTCCCTGCGCCCTCTCTCTCTGCCCCTACCTGCCCTCCCCACTCATGTTCTTTCTCTCGCTCTCTCTCAAATAAAATAATAAAATCTTTTTTAAAAAGATGCAAGAGTTGATAGTTGATAGTTTTTATATTCTGTTAAGAAAGGAAAACAAAGCAACAGAATCGGTGTTACAAATCTAGTTAGGAGAGAAGCTAAAAGAGACATACTCATTGATAAGATAAATAACTATGACAGGGATCAATTTCTTGCCTCTCAGCTGTGCTATTTCTCGTTTGCCCGCTGAACTAATATTAAGCTTTAGCAGCAGCGCGCTTTGCCAGAAGAGATGCTGGAGGAGGAAGGGGCTTTGTCTTCCTGGTTCTGATGTGTCCCTCTTAGCCTACAGCTCCTGGGCAAGTAAGGAGGGAACACTATCCTGGGTGCTTTCTCTCAACCATTTGGGTAGTGACTGTCTTAATCAGTCCAGGCTGCTTTGACAGACTACCATAGACTGGGTGGCTTAATGAAGAGAAATTTTATTTCTCACAGTGCTGGCTGCTGGAAGTTTGAAATCAGGGTGCCAGGATGGTCAAGTGATGGCAAGGGCCTTCTAGTTTGCAGACTGGTGACTTCTTGTACCCTCAGTGGCAGAGAGCAGAAGCAGTATCCTAACAAAATCCTATCTTAACAAAAAAGCAAGCTTTTTCATGATTCTCATAAGGCACAAATTCCATTCATAACGCTTTACCCTCATGACCTCATCTGATGCTAACTACCTCCCAAAGTCTCCACCTCCTAATACCATCACACGGGCTGGGTTGGGATTTCAACATATGAATTCTGGGGGAGGGGGAGACTTAGTCCCTAACAGTAGTTATTATATATTATATATTATGTTTGCTATTATATTATTCATTATATCTGTGATTCCTGTGTTACTCAGAATTCTCTGTGTTTTTTTCCTGATTTTTTTAAAAAAGGTAAAGCTGAGATTTAAAATATATTACTTTGCACTTTCTTCAACTTATTTTAATTTGTATTGCAGATTTTATTTATTTATTTATTTATTTATTTATTTATTTATTTATTTATTTTTAAAGATTTTATTTATTTATTTGGCAGAGAGAGACAAAGCGAGAGAAGGAACACAAGCAGGGGGAATGGGAGAGGGAGAAGCAGGCTTCCCGCTGAGCAGGGAGCCCGATGCGGGGCTCAATCCCAGGACCCTGGGATCACGACCTGAGTCAAAGGCAGACACTTAACTTTTAAATAATTGTTAAAGATAAGTTACTCTACTGTGGTTTCAAAGTACACCCAGTACTAATTCAAGTTATCTAAATAGAGCTCCATATATGCCATTCTAAAAAGTGACTGGTTGGATTTCTCATTACCCTTTTCTTATACCACAGCACTTTTTCATTTACTGTTTTGTTTTATTTTAAGTGTTTATTTTTGTCCTGGTATGATAAATGGAGAAAGAATAAAGCCTAGAAGAAGCTTTCTTTAACTAGAAAAGGAACCACAAATTGGGCCATTCTAAAAACTTTTGGGTTGAGAGAAGGAGAATGATCCATGATGATTCCAAAGCGGACCGTTTCATGATTGACTCTGTCATAAGTGAACAACTTAAAAAAAAAAAAAAATTTAAGATTTTATTTATTTATCTGAGAGAGAGAGAGAGTGAGAGAGAGAGCACAAGCCGGGGAGAGAGGCAGAGGGAAAGGGAGAAGCAGACTCCCAGCTGAGCACAGAGCCTGATATGGGGCTTGATCCCAGGACCCCTGGGATCATGACCTGAGCCGAAGGCAGACGCTTAACCGACTGAGCCACCCAGGTGCCCTAAAAAAATTTTTCTTTACAAATACTGAAATCATGTGA
The DNA here is from genome assembly GCF_004348235.1 of Phoca vitulina. Classification (NCBI taxonomy): domain Eukaryota; kingdom Metazoa; phylum Chordata; class Mammalia; order Carnivora; family Phocidae; genus Phoca; species Phoca vitulina. The sequence continues at coordinate 45,131,136 of NW_022589706.1, forward strand.
AAATTAAAGATTCAATAGCAGCAATAATTTGAAATAACTTATATTTAAGTATCAGAAGTCAGGGATAGTGTAGAAAATTCCTATGTAAAATTAAAAAATTGGATTTGATTACTTTGGGTTCTTTCCAATACTAAGTACTTTAAGTTTATAATGGCTTTTGTTCTTATTTATAATATTATTATTTTTAATTTATTATCAAGAGTTTGCAAATGCTATGCAGTTGCATGTGAAGTTATACATAACTATACATTATAGTAATTCTAAAATGTAATGTAAAAATTAAAAGCCATTACATACTTTTAAACTTCTAAGTATGGAATATTTAAACATACTAATTTCTAAAATCTGAATGGTATATTTACATTCTAGAATGATTTTTCTTTTCAAAAATGTGACTTTAAAAAGCATTATCTATTCTGATACTTTTCTAGTGAAATCAAAATAGTTTAATATATGTGGACATGTTAATACATAAGTGCTGAAAATTGCAGTGGAATAAATGAGTTTGAATTCATTGTTATCTGCCAACCAAATTTTTCTCATCTAACCTAATATAAAGAGGCTGCAAAATGTAATATTCTTTAACTCTCCATATTTCAGCTTTAGCAACCTATGTGTGGAGAAATATCTAATATTAGCTTTTCTATTTACTGTGTAGTTGGTTGCTGTTTTTTTTAAAATAAGAATTGTACCTGCATTTTTTTCTTCAATTGAAGTACTATGAAATGTTTTCATAAGCTCCCATTTAAAAGTATTTTCTTATTGAGTAATTGCAATATAATGGCCTGCAATTGCATTAAGCATTTGGAATGAATAGGAAAGAATTGAGTGAAAGCAAAATGAATCCATTAAGTCTCTGTGGAATAGAGACAGGTCAACAGACAGAAGCCCTAACTGAAAATATGTATTTATGTAACTATACAACATGTTTATTCCTAAACTTTCTAGGTAAGTCCAAAAGTGAGGTTAACTTTATACAACCTAAAAGATTATCCCCAGATTCCATGGGAAGATTAATGTTTGTGTCATGATAGTCCCCTAGAGGAAAGTTATAGTGTCCCATCCAGTGTGACTCTGCTGGCTTAATATTCTGGAGGGAGAGGAGAATAAAGTCGTGGAGATGCTTGTGAATCCAGAAATCGACCCTGTCATTGGAGGTCAATCCATACAACACTTTATCAGATATAATCTAGTTCTAGTATGTCATTCTCCTAGGGCAGAGGGAAGGAAAGAGACTAGGGGCAATTTTACTCATGCCTTAGGGGAAGAACAAGAAAGAAATATTTTTGAATTCTACGGTTGTTCTTTATTAAAATGGTAAAAACAATACTACCTTGTAATGTTGTAATGTTTAGAATATATTAAACACCTTATCTTGGTTTCAGCGCAGATGAAGTTTCTTCATTTAATCCTTCATGCCCTCAAGCCCAGCATTTTAATTTTTCATAAAACATTTTGGTCAGATTCTGGGCTTCAACAGGTTCTAGGGCCACAATTCCTCCTGCAGTTTTTCTATATTTAGTGTTTAGACAACCCTAGATTGTTGACCTAAAACAAACACTCTTACCACTCCACATGCAAATACTAAGCAACCACTTTAAATATATGTCATTTCCCATCTCCAAATTGTTTGGTAACCCTGGTAATGGTAACCAATGTATTTGAATAAATGAATATACCAACCACATCCAAGTTGTTTACCTTGTGGAAAAATGATATCGAACTTCTTCTATCTTATATTTTCTGGAGTCAGATAGATATTATAAAACCTGGCAAGGATATACTCATAACTTTTCTTTTTTGATCTCTCTCTATAACATTGGACATATAACATTTGTCACTAGCCTGTATTTTCATTTTTAGTCTTTTGCACAGAAAATACAAGATTGAATGTGCCTGGACATTTATTTTTTTTTTTCATATTACAATGTGCACTTTTGGGTGATTTTTAAATTTCTTTAGACCTTCTCCAAAGCTCTCATTTTTATTTTCAAATGTTAGTAGACAATTTTTAATTCAAGAAACATTTATTGGTAGACACAATATGGTGTGTCCTACAGGGATAAAATGTTGAATAAGATATAATCTTCATCCTTATAAACACTGGATATAAAGATAAATGTATTTTGAACTTTTTATTTTTTTATTTTTATTTTTTTAAGATTTTATTTATTTATTTATTTGAGACAGAGAGAGAGAGCATGTGCACAAGCGGGGGGAGAGGCAGAGGCAGAGGGGAGAAGCAGGCTCCCCGCTTGTGCACATGCAGGGAGCCCGATATCCTGGGGCTCGGTCCCAGGACCCTGGGATCATGACCTGAGTGGAAGACAGGACTGGGCTACCCAGCTGAAACTATTTTGACCTTTTTAATTTTGCAAGACATTATTCAGACATCAAGTATTAAAATAATGCTTTTGTAAATTTTTGAAATTTAGTAAAACCTCTCAAACCCTTTTTAAGTTGTGGGCAGTTAAAAATATAGACTCTTCTTACTCTGACATAGTCATATGGCATTTTCTCTCATCCAGATTGGAATATTAAAGGTAGTTTTAGTATAAATTAGCATATTTTTATTTTTCATATGCTCCTTGTTTAGTTGGGCTTCAAATCTACCAAAATATTCAATAGAATACACAGGATTAGTGTTTTTCTTAGCTCTTCCAAATTCTTTAGTTATTACATGCATAGTAATAACCACCTTGAAGCGGCTCATTCACTGGAGCCAGCTGCTAGGGTCAAGTCCTAAATACAGCTTAAACAGCAAGCTCCAATCTGATGAAACCTGACCGGAAATCGTGGAGCAAACAGAAGCCCAGCAGTTGTTCATATTTAAGATTCAGCAGGCACACAAAGCTGAAAGCGCCTCTTCTGCTTTGACATTATCTATAGGTCCAATCCGCAATATGCTGATTCTATCGTAATACAGAAAATTGGTTAATTCCCTCTGGAAATTAGCAATAAAAAAAAAAAAAGTCTCTCCTTGAATTGCTCTTGCTTCTTCTTTTGATTGGTTGATGCTATCTTTCCTTTACCTGAGGATAAAAGGAACATTTTTTTTTTTTTTAAAGCATGTCCATTTATAAAACATCTGCACAGTTTCTGTATGTTTTCAAGGCACAGGATGAGAACTGATATGTGTAAGTGAAGTAAGGTAGGTATTCTCCAAATTTAACTAGAATAGTCTCAAAGAATTCATGAAGATTTTTGATTAATTCTTCTAGTCATAGCCTTTTTTATGATATGTAGTGTTTGGCATTTGACTTAGAGATGTGTTTAAGTGCAGGGCACAGACTTTTGAATGTTCTGAATAATTACCTCCTGCTTCTTGGATACATTGATGCATCATCCCTCTCTACCTCAATATAGGAGATGTGCGCAAACACACACATGATACAGTATCCCGACTATGTTACTTGTTAGTTAGAATAGGATATACTATAGGCAACCATTCACATGAGAACTCATTATGGAAAAACAAAGAGAGATATCTTTCTTTCATGATAATTCTGAAGGTGACAATTTTGAGATTTGTGGGTTGCTCAGTGTACCCTACGCTGGCTACTTCCTCTGGCTTTTGCAAATGGGCTTAGATGATATCATTAAATGTGCCGCAATATATATAATTACTGTAACCTTTAAAATTGGGATTAAATCAGTCTTGTGATGTAAGTGCACTGATGAATCTCTCTATTTAAAGGAACAATGAAAGAGCTACTTTCCATATAGATCATTTAGAAATATGATGAATCTTCTTTTTTTTTTGTTTTAAACCTAATGCATATAGTTTTCTTATTAATGTATTTGGTTACTGCTATTCCGTTTGTCTTTCATACCAGATATAAAGTTTTTTTATCTTCTTCCCTTTCCCCAGGGTAAGAATCACTACATCTTAAGCTGCCTTGCTCACAAAGCCCAACACTGCACCACCGGCCAATTTAGATGTGGATTTAATGAATGTTTTTGATTAAGATAATGATACTTACCTAGTTACTATTTACAGACCATTTAGCAACAGTGATCACTTTTCAAATCTCCAGCATACCTTGTGGGTTGTATGCAAATTTGAAAGAGATAAGTGCAATTTTTAAAAGCTATTTTGATCTTAACCTTTATGGCTTGACTGCCCTCTTCACTGATTCTGGAGCCATTTCCCGGTCTTGAATGTCACCTAAAGTTTATATTAGATGAGTTTACAGAGTTTTGAGCTCAATTTTCTTCTCACTGAGCAATTTCTTCTTCCTTTATTCTCACTAGTTTTGAATTAGAAGCTCATGACCATAGGGTAGAGAAAATAGAAGTTTCTTTCAGTGGCTTAAACATAAATTTTATCTATTGTCACCATTTCAAGTAGTCATGCTTAGTACATTAGACAGTGTTCACCGAGTTTAGTTTTATTTTTTTTTCCTATTAAATAATGGGTTTCTAGTGAACCTGTTTCAGTGATTTGGTAAAACTTTAACTATCTGCCTCTATTAATCAAATTTATGCATATTACTCTCTTATAATAATGGGGATGCAAAGTCTAGAATGTGCTATTGTTATTCCAATAGATCATCATTCAGATATGATAGAAATAAATCTTCAAAGTAATAAAATCCTCCTCCTACTACTACCACCACTACTATCACAACAGTATTCACGATTATCTGTCAAATATTTACTCTGAACCTTATACACATCATTCCAGTTAAGACAATCCTCTTATTTACTTATGAGGTAGATATTTTATAGAGGTTTAAAAGTTTCAGTAATTGGCAAATTAAAGCTATTAAATGACAGCCTCGGCATTTAAGTCCAGCTCTGTAGAAATCCAAATGTAATTCTCCTAGCCTCTACATTTTACCCTGTATTTGAACATGGGGCAAAAGTTTGAACAGAAAAAAATTTCACATAACTGGTAGCTAAGCTTTAAAATGCATTTTTAGAGAGCTCTAATTATCTAATGCCGTTCTTTCTGACTGGCTATTGCTTGAGAGTGACTAGAGGCAACCGTGAAATTTGGGAAGTAAAAAAATTCTGTCCACACATTTCTTAAACTCAACCCAGTGAGAACTTATTGTCGGAAACAGTAATGTCTGGCTAGGCAGTCTTATTTCTTCAAGTAATGCGGATTTGGGATTGTAGAGATAAGAGTTTGAGAGAGAACATGGAAAACTTCCAGTCTATTAGAGTTGAAGCTTACCTTAAGCAATGTATCCTTTCTCTAATAATAATGCAAAATTAATATGGATTCCTAATTATGTTTGAAAAATTAAAATTATGTATAATATCCTAGCATATAATTACAATCTTTTCAACATCAGAATCAATTTCATAGCATTATACCTAAATTTTAGTCAATATTTTTTCATAAAAATCCCTATACACATGTCCTGAATAACATGAGGACCAACTTCTGATCTTAGTGAAATGTATTATTCACAAGTAAAGTATGGATAATTTAAAATTTGTTGATTCTATACTAAATAGTTAAGGGAATTTCACCCTTCACAGATAATGCCCCAAACTTTTCCCCTAACATGTGAGAAATTATTTTCAGGAAAAAAAATATTGTAAGCAAATCTTAAATTTTCATTTCATTCATGAAGTTCCATATCTATCTAGTTCCGCTCTACTTTTCCCCAGGGATATAAGTCTTCCTTTTATTTCACCCACCATCAACATTTTTTACCATTATCCTGATGTGAATTTTGTCAAGAAGATACAACTCTTAAGTGGGACTTACCTAAAAGCTAAGATAAAATAAGGTAAGACAAATAAAAATAATACAATATTGATCATTTAAAAAAAATAAAACAAACTTCCTGAATAAATATGGTCAGTGAGCAAAATTTGTAAAATATATAAAAGTAAAAATTGTTAGCTTAAAACCCAACCAAAATCCCTTTAAAAAAAGGTAAAATTGACATTATTGGCCATAATGTGTTAGACCTGGATTCAGATCCAGGCTGTCTGATCCTCTAGTCTAGTCTCCTGACTGTTATCTGGCTACCACTGTTAATTTCCTGTATGATATCAACTCTCTCAATCACTCTAAGATTAATTTTCCCTTTCTACATCCTTAATTGATAATTTCAAATTGGTTTTGCTCATATATGCAAATACTTTGCTCAGAAGATCCAAGCTACCTTTTTGTTCCACTTCTTTAATAGAGATTTTTAATGAAATGTTTATACTGAAGACATTAATACTTGTATAAATGTTTATTGGAAAAGAATGTATATTTTCTTGTTTTTAAGTTTTGTTTAGGAAGTTTTTAACAGGTAGACATTTAAATTTTATGATCACATGTGTAAATAATTTCCTTTGCAATGTTTTCATTGCTTTAAGAATGAAATGAAACTCCTCATTCCAATGATTACATGTATATAGTCATCACAGTTTTCTCTTTATTTTGATTCTTTTCTATTGCATCTTTTATTTCATTATTTTATTTGTAATGTTGTGAGGTATATCATTTGAGCTGAGGATCCAAAACTTACTTTTTGTTCAAATAGAAATTGATTTAATATCATCTGTGATATCCTGTTTCTCTTAAGTTAGATTTTAATAATATGAGAATCTGTTATAGAAAACTTTATAATACTTAAGTCATCTTAGTCCTGTGTTTTTTGCTTATTACAGCTTATTGATATGTTTTAAAATCTAATAAGCAAAATGTTTTCTTTCTTTTTTTTTTTTTTTTAAAGATTTTATTTATTTATTTGACAGATAGAGACACAGTGAGAAAGGGAACACAAGCAGGGGAGTGGGAGGGGGAAGCAGGCTTCCCGCTGAGCAGGGAGCCCGATGCGGGGCTGGATCCCAGGACCCTGGGATCATGACCCGAGCCGAAGGCAGACGCTTAACGACTGAGCCACCCAGGCGCCCTAAGCAAAATGTTTTCTTTAGCCTAACTTTTAAATTTTTCATAGCCATTTTTTTTTTCTGGAAAAAAATATACAGTCCTCTATCAAAGAGAGACACAATCCCTCGACAGTTCAGTCCTCTGAGAAAAAGACACCAAGATGGAATTAAGCACACAGAGTATTTATTTGGGGAAGTGCTTGTGAATGATAGAGAGCGAGCAGCAGTAGGTGGAGAGTCTTCAGACTGCAGCGCAGGTCTGGCACTTGTGAAATGAGAGAGAAATGGAGGAAGGATTCGGTAGAAAGAATTGCAGGTCACAGTGCAGCTCTGACCAAGTTCTGGTCAGACCAAGAGGGAGATACAGAGCAAATGTTTCCCATTGCAGGAGGCTCACATTGGCCTGGAACGGCCTGGTTCTAGTACCCTAGCTGTGCTCAGCCGTGACCTGGAAACAGCCCAGGCAATGAGTGAGTTCACAGTAAACACCGTGGCAGATTATGAAGGGACAGTGGCTGGAAGGTGGAAGATAACTACACTCTTCATAGCAGTTTCTCTCTTGAAGAAAGACCTGAGTGGTGTATTCCAATGGCTGCACCATCACCCTTTTTTCAATTCCTTTGACTTTCCACCATTCTCCATAACAAATGGCTGTACTTGCATCCATATTTTTCTTTCTTTATCCTGATACTCAAAGGATGTCCTTTTTACTGTTGAATGGCAATTATTCCACTTGTTCTGTGAAAGTCTTATGTATATCACCATGGATGTGGCTCTTTAAAATATTACTTTCCTTTTATTTCCCCCAGATATTTATTTTTTTTCCTTCTACTTACTCTTTCTGGTAAGTACATAAATACTCCAAGGATTAACAATGACAGCAAAATAAAAATAAAACATCATCTCCTTTCAAAACCCCCTCTAACTGCATATTGTTGATTTTCACATTCTACTTTCCTTTTACCTGCGACTTACAGCCATATTTCTTGCAAGAGTTACATTCATCCTTTCTCCCTTCTCTATTTTTTATTATTCTTTATCCCACTGTACCGTTTCTGCCCCTGCTATTCCCTTAAAACTTTTCTTCCAAAATCACCTATGACATGAATTGCATTACCACCTTTCCTCTCTTTATGCTTTTTGATTTGTCAAGTTCAGTCCATTGTATTTTCTAAATATCTCCTGAATATATTCAAGATAAATATATACATATTTCTCTACTTGTTTATATGTGTGTTTGTCAATGCGCACGCACACACGCACACACACACACACACACACACACATCCCTTCATCCCTATTGCTATTTCCAAATTATTTTTACCTCCTACATGGATTACTGCAAAAGCTACTAACAGGAGCATCTTGAAATGGTATTAAAGTTGTTGAAAGACATAATTGAGGCAATATTTGAATAAACAAAAATGAGAGAGAAATACATAGTAAAATGTTTCTGGTGAAATTATGGAGTTGAGAAACAGGATTGCTTCAGAGAAGGAAGAAATTATCTAACATAAGAGAATGATGCAGACTTTGGTATCAGGAAGATTATAGTGTTCTGATTTGATGGCTTTTATTTTATTTGGAGTCACTGTTTTAAGATTGTTGATAGGTTTCAAATTGCTAGTGTGCAATGGATAAAAGTGAGAGTTCATGGGGGTTGATAACCTATAGTATGTTTGCTCTCTATTGTTTACATGTGACTTTTTCTAAGAAAATTGGGGTTGGCACAGATGAGAAGAAATCCAATGGTTGACTTTTTTGAGTTTGTTTTTTTAACCTCTTCTTGGGGCATTTATATTTCTAGCCTTCTAATACTGGAATGCATGCTTTATCAATGGATTATGTCAATAATCCTTTAACTGGTCCTTCTTTTCTATTCATCTTCTTCTAATTCATCAACATAGCAAACACAGATTGTATAGAGCCTTATAAACCATACTCCTCTTCTGCTTAAAATTTTCAAATGTTTTTGTTTCACTTATAAAATGATCAGACTCTTTAACAAGGCTCACAAGACCCCACATAAACTGGTATCTGATTACTTTTCAGCAACATATTCCAACTTCTCTCTTACATCAATTAAGCAATATGTTCCTTCTTTTTTTTTCCAAAGTCCCCATATATGTAGCTCTTTATCAGCCCTTTCAAATATCATCTACTCGGGAAGGGCATCCCAGACCATCTTGTTCTACCCATTCTTTATGACCTTGTCCTGTTTATTATTTTACAAAATTTATCTAAATAATTATAACTCATATTTTTCATTATCTACCTACTTACTATAATGTAAATTTCAAAAGAACAAGATTTTGTTCACCACCGTATTTCTAAAACCTAAATTTGAAAATGTTGAATGAATGATGCAATATTATCAGGATCTCAAGTGCATCTCTGCAAATAAGAAAAGATTATCTACAGACATTTTTATGTCATGAACTTTATATTTAGTGTTTTAATTAGTTGTTATAATAGTTTTGCAAGAAAGGTACTATTATCTACAGTTTCTAAATTAAGAAAATAACACTTAGAGAAAATGTAATTTCTTTTTTGTCACATAGCTAACCAGTCACAGAGAAAGGATATAACCCGAAATCTAACCACAAATTTAGCACTTTTTGAACCATACTGACTTGGATCTAAGCATCCAGTTATTGCATGTGAAATTAACACTGTCTTTATTACTAGATGGCAAAGCAGAAAGGGGTAAGAAGATTTCTATTTGAGCCATTAATGACCATTAGCTACTTTCTTTTACTTTAGTTAGCCTAATTTATTCAAAGGATAGAAAACATTGAAATTTAGTTTTTATTGTTTATCCAGTGACTTACAGCATCGTAGTTAAAATGGCAATTCAGTGTAAATTATTTGGTCTACAAGAAACTAGTGAGAGAACTTCAACCAATAATTTTGTTTAATATAGAATGCTTTCATATATTTTTTCTTTTTATACTGTTTTGAAGCATGTTTGTTCACACACACACACACACACACACACACACACACACACACACACACCATCCCTAATACCTTCCTTAAATGCAATGTTTTGTTTTGTTTTAATTTCTGAAAAAGTAGAGCTTTGTAGTTCTTAAATGTACAAAAATATAAAGAATGGGGTTTTTTTTACTATAATTTTGCTCCTGTGACATGCACATTATTCTATAACCTTTGTGTTATGTTTATAGTTAGCATTATCCACAGTCATTAAGATTGTTTGTTAACTAAAAATTGCAGCTAAATTATAAGTCACTTTAAGGGGGTGCTTTTTATAAACAGTAATGAAAGGCTTGTGAAGACAATTCAGGGATATGCATTCTGTATAAACACTTAGTGTTGGTACAAACTTCCATCATAATATAATGGTCTGCTAAAGTGTAAATCTACAATTAAGATGACATTATTGGTCAATGAGGACAAATAGTTATAGCCTTAACTCTAGTTTATTCTATTTATAAGCCTGTAATTTATGTCATTTAGAAGTTTTCCTTTGATTTGGATCTGTATCTCTGTTTAGGTATAAAGATAACCAGTTAACCAAAATACACTAATTTCTAAAATCTAAATTTCTTTTTTTTTTAAGATTTTCTTTATTTATTTGAGAGAGAGAGAATGAGAGAGAGCACATGAGAAGGGGGAGGGTCAGAGGGAGAAGCAGACTCCCTGCCCAGCAGGGAGCCCGATGCGGGACTCGATCCAGGGACTCCAGGATCATGACCTGAGCCGAAGGCAGCCGCTTAACCAACTGAGCCACCCAGGCGCCCTAAAATCTAAATTTCTTGATACCAGAGTAGAACTTACCCGTAATAAATAGTTTCACCTCGGAAAAACTTTCATTATTCTTCTTTTCTAACTCTCATGCACACACGTACAAGCCAAAATATCCTAGATAAGGGGTGCCTGGTTGGCTCAGTCGTTAAGCGACTGCCTTCGGCTCAGGTCATGATCCCAGGGTCCTAGGATCGAGCCCCGCATCAGGCTCCCTGCTCCGCAGGAAACCTGCTTCTCCCTTTTCCACTCCCCCCTGCTTGTGTTCCTGCTCTCGCTATCTCTGGTCTGTCAAATAAATAAATAAAATCTTAAAAAAAAATATCCTAGAGGACGCCTGGGTGGCTCAGTTGGTTAGGCGACTGCCTTCGGCTCAGGTCATGATCCTGGAGTCCTGGGATCGAGTCCCGCATCGGGCTCCCTGCTCGGCAGGGAGTCTGCTTCTCCCTCTGACCCTCCCCCCTCTCATGCTCTCTCTCTATCTCATTCTCTCTCAAATAAATAAAAAAAAATTAAAAAAAAATCTTTAAAAAAAAAAAATCCTAGATAAAACTATGACATAGATAAAGTGTGTTGTTAAAAACAGAAGGAATAATATATATTATATATTATACATATTATATATTTTACATATATATATAATGTGTTTATATATATTATGTATATATATCATGTTGCTTAAAATCCAAGTTTCCAAGAGATAGATTCAAGATGTCCCAATTTAGGTGATATTTCTACTTGTATTCAGTCACCTGCATCCAGGGAAGTAGAATCATAGAAAAAAACTACATCGATACAAGGAACCAAACCTGTAGGTGGGGAATTCTTGGTAAAGAAGTCTGGAGTGACACTCAAACTGGTGCCCAATGCAATTTCCTACTATATGCTATTACATATTAGCCAGCACGTTTTGATTTTCTGAGATAACTTGACTCGCATCTTCTCATATTCTACATGCAATTTCAGAGAAGAGAAGTGATATTCCAGGAAGTCGTCAAATTTTTAAATTTTACTGTATGTGAATTATACCATAATAAAACTGGTATTCCCATCCCCAATATACATTTATTTTATACACCCATTTATTATTCTTTTACTTTGTTATTAATATTTTCTACAAGCATAATGCTCTACCTCTCACATTTATTTATTTATTTTTAAAGATTTATGTGTTTATTCGAGAAAGAGTGCACATGAGCGCTCAGGGGGAGGGGCAGAGGCAGAGAAAGAGAATCTCAAGCCGACTCCGAGCTGAGTGCAGAGCCAGTTGCAGGGCTGGATTTCCTCACCCTGAGATCACGGCCTGAGCCAAAACCAAGAGTCTGTGGCTCAACCAGCTATGCCACCCAGGCGCCCCCACCTCTCACATTTAAATATGCAATTTACATATAATTGCTTTTCTCTGTGTGTATAGTATGAGTTATGTATCAATGAATATATATTCCATATTATTGTGAAAATTTTCCTACTGTTTTGAAATGTCATTTTTGACATAAATTAAATGTCATGGTCCATTAATTATGTAGGTTCTCCTTGCACCAATTGAACACACTCTTAATTACCAAAGCTTTAAAATTGATCTTGATATTTCAATTTTATCCAATATATTATAAACTGCTGCTTTTAAAAACTACTTTGAAGATAAATTTGTCCAAGATTTGATTAGTAGGATCACCTTTTTGCCAGTTTCGGTGTCTTTTGAACATTTTTATTCATTCTTTAGGCAAGATGATGTTTCAGCATCATCTTGTTCTTTCCCTTTCCTGGTTTTGAAATGAGTCAATTCTCCAAGGAATTCTAGTCCCTTTTAGTGAATAATTGTTTTTATTTCCTAAGATTAAGAATTCCTCATATCAGTGAGGTCATATGATACATGTCTTTCTCTGATTGACTTATTTCGCTCAGCATAAACAAACTGAGGGTTCTAGAGGGGAGGGAGGTGGGGGCATGGGTTATCCTGGTGATGGGTATTAAAGAGGGCACGTTCTGCATGGAGCACTGGGTATTATATGCAAACAATGAATCATGGAACACTACATCAAAAACTAATGATGTAATGTATTGTGATTAACATAACAATAAAAAATTTTTAAAAAAAGAATTGTTTTTAAACACCAAGATCTAGGTGCTAGATATGTTCATGTTGGTCACCACATAAAGACTAGACCCAGTGCCCTGTGAGCTCTGAACTCTAATTACTTTCCTTTTTGGACTGAAACTAATGAAAGCTTTATTGAGCTTCTTAACCACTTAGCCACCACTTTTCTGTTTCGGGCTTTCAGTTCTTATTTATGAATGAGTCAACAATTGGCTTCTCCAAGTACTATTTAAAATGAAAGGAGATGCAATAGTTACTGTTACTTGGCTTTTACTGCACTTTGAAAAGAACAAGAGTACTTCCTTTCTAGGATTGTGTGTGTGTGTGTGCATTTGCTTGTGCTTGTGTGTGTGTGCATCCATAGACTAGTTAGTGGTCGAAGTTATGGCTACTCAGAGATGGGAGGGGAAGAGGGATTGATTTGTTAATCTTTGCTCTGTGTATTTGATAATGTCAGGAATTCCTTTAGAGGAAAAAACACTATCAATACTTCAGTTAAAGTTAAATGACTCAGGGGCGCCTGGGTGGCTCAGTTGTTAAGCGTCTGCCTTCGGCTCAGGTCGAGCCCCACGTCAGGCTCCCTGCTCCATGGGAAGCCTGCTTCTCCCTCTCCCATTCCCCCTGCTTGTGTTCCCTCTCTCCCTGTCTCTCTCTCTGTCAAATAAATAAATAAAATCTTTAAAAAAAAAAGTTAAATGACTTAAAGAGACCTGAGTTCCCATGTTTGTTTTGCTGATGATCAGCTGTGTCTCCTTGGCAACTACTTTCTTATGAGAATGGTAATAATATCAACTTCCCAGAGCAACATCTACATGTTAAATTAAAATACGCTTATTTCCAAGTTGACTTAATTTCATTCAAAGTCATTGATTAGAAAGAGGAAGGAAATAATCCAAGAGTGTTTGTAACTGCAGTTGGAATTTAAGTTGTGAAACAAATTGCATGGGAGGAAAATTTAAAGTACTCTGAAAATTAGTCCTTCTTACTTGAATATTTTTGCCAAAGGTCAGCTTGGATTCTATGTGCCTTTTATGTGGTTCTTATCTGGTTTTGTTATCAGGATACTGCTGGCCTTGTAAAATATATTTGCAAATGTTCCCACCTCTCTTATTTTTGTAAGAATTTGAGAAGAATTGGTGTTAATTCTTTGAATGTTTGGTAGAATTCACCAGTGAAGATACCTAGTCCTAGGTCTCGGGTTTTGATTGCTGATTCAATCTCCTTACTATTAATCACTATGTTCAGATTTTATATCTCTTCATGATTCAGTCTTGAAAGCTTGAATATTTCTAGAAATTTATCTGTTTCTTCTAGGTTGTCCAATTTGTTGGTATATAATTTTTCATAGTAGTCTCTTAAGATCCTTTGTATTTCTGTGCTATCAGATGGAATGTCTCCTCTTTCATTTCTGATTTTGAGTCCTCTCTCTTTTTTTCTTGGTAAGTCTAGCTAAAGGTTTGTCATTTTGTTTATCTTTTTAAAGAACTAGTTCTTGATTTCATTGGTTTTTTCTTTTGTCATTTTAGTCTCTATTTCTGTTGTGATCTTTATTATTTTCTTCTTTCTACTAATTTGGGGCTTCATTTGTTCTTTTCCTGGTTTGTTGTGGTATAAAGCTAGGTTGTTTATTTGAGATTTTTAACTTTTTCCATTTTACATATAGAAAACCTAAAGTCTGATAGGTTAAGTTCTAAGGAAGAAAATTGAATGGACTCTGTAACTGACTACTAGCCACTCTCTTAAAATGCACTCCTTTTTGCATGTAAATATGTAAAATTCATTTAGAATGACAGTATCCTGCTCTCTGAAACAGAAGAATAAGATGAGATTTCTGTATTTTTATTGTCTTTCATATTTAATGGTTAACTGTCCTTGAGCAACCAAGAAAGATACAATGGTTATAAAAAAAAAAAAAAAAAAAAAAAAAAAGATTAGCCATATAAATAAAAAAAAAAGATTAGCCATATAAAGAAAAATATGTCAACCTAATCAGAATTTCATGAAAAAATTAAAATAAAATAGTCGTATAATGGATTTTAATGAACTCTGGGATTTGTTGTCTTGCCAGCGGCAAGTATTATTACTCATTAAATATATCTCTTAACTCAATGAGCTATGGCAAGAGATGGCTAAGATCAAATTAGGGGCGCCTGGGTGGCTCAGTTGGTTAAGCGACTGCCTTCGGCTCAGGTCATGATCCTGGAGGCCCGGGATCGAGTCCCACATCAGGCTCTCTGCTCAGCAGGGAGTCTGCTTCTCCCTCTGACCCTCCTCCCTCTCATGCTCTCTGTCTCTCATTGTCTCTCTCGCAAATAAATAAAATCTTAAAAAAAAAAAAAAAAAAATTAAGATCAAATTAAATCCTGTTTTCTATGTATTATAATTAACCTAATGTGTTGAACTGTCATCAGTAACTAAGTTATTCAAACTTACAAATATTATCCTATAAAAGAAGGACGTTAATGAATTCCTCTTAGTCTGCTTCTATTTGGAAATACATAATGATAAGAGACGTTCTTCTGGGCAATAATAGAAGCAAAAAAAGAGGGAAAGACAATTTAATTAATCAAAATGTGAATTTACTGAAAGACAGGACTCGAAGCAATTTGACACTACTGGTACCCTAATTACTAATTATTTCCAGTATCTGCCTAACGAGCAAAAAGAATTCCAACTTACAAGCAAGATGGGTAATCATGAGATTGTACAATGTGTGATGCCATTTCTACATTTGTGACAATTTCATTCACAAAACAAAAAGGCAGCATCTTTTTTACAAAAGGCAACATTTTACAGTCTTTAAAGCCCTCAGTACTATATAAGACTTCAATGTCCTTTTCAAACGTCTTTAAAACCTATTACGAGTACGTTAATGCTGAATCTTTATGCTAGTCCTATAATTGGTGATGTAACTGTTAGTGAGACTGCACTGCACACATTTAGTAGCTCTTTTTCTTTGTGTTTTGTTTCAAATTAAAGTTTTAGTAAGTTTATATTAGTCTGTACTCATTGTTCTGCCTATGTCAGTCCTTTTACTTAATATTTGATCTAAATTTTATTGGTTTCATAACTCAGTATGTACTGTGAGAGTGAGAGATTATATTATTTCCATTCTGAGTTTAAAATAAAAAGTGACAAATGGGCTATATTTACTAGCATTGCTACCACCAAGAATTTGTAAATCTAAACAGTCTAATATTGAGCCCTGAAAGCACTTTATCCCTCGGTAACCTTTCCATGCCTGCATGTACAAGAGGTAGAAGATGAATGGTATTATTTGTTTTGTGCCCTTAGGAGGAAATTAAATATTTATTAAAAGTGTGTTTTTTACTTTGATAACAAATCCAATAAACAAGTGCTTTGATTAATGAATATTAGCATTTCTTATTGTAAGATATATGGATTACTTATAGCTTGAAGGCAATTTTAGGCTCAGCTTTGTGGAAGAAGAAGTGACATTTGTTCTAGCATTGAAGATTTTAAGAAAAATGTTTCTGGAACAGGAGTAAAAATGTTTGATTCTTGATCCAGCACTGACATCTTTTGGCTAAGTGACCTTGGATAAGTCACTCAATGGCCTTAAACTCAGTCTCCTTATTTTAAAATTGGGATGAAAATGATACTTAAAATAATAATACTTAACAAATTTGGCATTGTAGAATGCCAGGAAAAAAATCCTTACACTACATATAACAGGTCATTATTACGTTTCCGACGCAAAATAAACAATTTAGGCTAAATGGTTTTGCTTGTGAACTGTTCTGTGGCTTTAGTAGTGTGTATTTTCTTCCCCTTCTTTGATTTTATGTTTTACTTATGGACACATAACTTAGTATCTTTTGTAGAGTCCTGAATTGTTTTCAAGTGGTTAGGGGGAAGACTATCTATCCATTAACATTGTAAGAGTTTTGGGGAAAAGAGGGACTTTTACTTTATCTTTATCATCATTATCATCTACTCCTCAATTTTGTAAAAAATATCTGGACTTCTAGGGGTGCCAGGGTGGCTCAGTGGGTTAAGTGTCTGCCTTTGGCTCAGGTCATGATCTCAGGGTCCTGGGATCAAGTCCCAAATCAGGCTCCCTGCTCAGCGGGGAGTCTGCATCTTCCTCTCCCTCTGCCCCTCCTCCCCTGCTGTACACACACACTCTCTCTCTAATAAATAAATAAAATCTTAAAAAAAATATCTGGACTTCTAAAGGAATTCCAATTCAAATCTTATCTCTACCACTTACTGAAAATAGGACTTCGAGTGTGTTGTCAATTCTTTGCTCCACTGTTTGTTTTATAAAACAAGGGTGATACCAATTTTTTAGGGTGGGTATAAGGGTAAGATGAGAAAATTTACCTTGTATAATTCCCTCCAGGTTATCCTGAATTAGTATGAGGGTACTTTCTCTCACACAGAAGTTTCTTTTAAGTCCAGATCTTAAATGAGTAGTTAAGAAAAAGGATATATTCTTCAATAGATCAACTAGAAGACTAAAAACTTTCTAATTTACTGCCCTGCTTATTTCAAGGAGTATGGAGATGAACTGAAAGAGATTGAGATAAAAGTAGATTAATAATGTCATTTCATACTTGGAATAGGTATAGATTATAAATAGAGATTGCTTTTTCTGGAAAAATTCTTATTGAGTTTTTTTGTTAGTATGTTTTAAAATTTGGAGCCCAAAGTCTTATGTCAATAATATATTAGGAGGATTCAGTTTCAGAGTAGATTCATGAAACAAGTATCTTCAAACATGCTGTTTTCATCGTGGGTTCCTTAGAGAAGCTATTTTCCATCATCCAAAGCTTTTTTAAATGATATAATTTGGGTCTCAAAGATGCACTCTGTTTAGTGAAAATACCCTAAGTAGAACTAATTCTGTAATGGATGTATGGAACTGGAGGCAGCTCAATTCTATCTGGGATTCTTGGCATCCAGTGGAATTTTTAATAGAATCTATGCATTTACTGCATATTATCTGCACATCATTTAACTAAATCTCAAATGCCAAACAATTTTATTTTCCATAATTTTGTAATACTAATTTTGCTTTAGTAAATTAATTATACATATTTTACTAGCAAGGTTATTCAAGTGAGGGGATAATTCTTAAAGAATATAAAGTATAAAATCCATATTATATGAAGTATAATTGGGTTTTTGTCTTGGCTTGAGCTGCCATAGCAAAATACCACAGACTAGGTTAAAAAAGAGAAATTTGTTTTCTCCCTGTTCTGGAGGCTGGGAAATCTAAGATCAAGTTGCTGGTCAATTTGATTCCTGGTGAGAACTCTCTTCCTGGCTTGCAGAGAGGACCTCTTTTTCACTGTGTCCTCACATCGTAGAGGGTGAGCGTGGGTGTCTTTTCCTCTTCTTATAGGGCATCAGCCCTATCCAATTAGACCACCACCTTTATGTCCTCATTTAACCTTTATCACTTTCTCCCCAAATACAGTCCAGATACATTGGGGCTACGACCTCAACATATGAATTTGAGGCAAAGGGAGCACCAACATTCAGTCCATAATAGATTTCAAGAGTTCTTTGTGACCCTACACACTAGTAAAATGTATCAGCGGGTACCTATGTATTTTAATTTGAACATTTTGGACTTTATTTTTATTTCATCAGTTATTTATTTAGTGCTAAATACTCAGGTTCTATCCTAGACATGAGAAGATAGAAATGGGGAAATAAGCCCCATCTCAAGGAACTGTTCCGCAAGATAGAAAGGTGGATGGTCTATGAGAATGCAGATTGACGTATGCACCATACATTGAGCAGAGTGGGTTTCAAACAGCTGAAGAAGAGTTGAAAAAGAGTGGCGGGTGGGGAGATAGCATTCTGAGAGATACAGATAGTGATGGTGTGATGAGGAAAATATTATGACTACTAAAGAATGATAGAAAATGTTGTTGATAAAATAGGGCCATTTGATGAGGAGAGTTATCTGCTAAGGTTTTAGGAGCAAAGTGGAAACCATTTATCTTGAAATTTAGAAATAAGTGCACCCAAACAAAATAATTGTTGTTATTTTAAGTGACCTTTCATTTTAAAAGCTACCATTACAATAACTAAAAAATGATGAAGTATAATGTGTCTGATTTATCAGATAACAGTAAAATTGCTAATTAAATAACCATCACAATTTTCTGGTGTTAAGGATGTAGTAAGATGGAGACCAATGTGGATAAAAGGATAATTTTATTAATTCTGAGAAAATCTAAAATTTATTGAACTGGGTTTCTATGTGTAAGATACTATGTTCAATGAATGACATATATTATCTCATTCCCGGCTTGCCATAACTCTGTAAGAGAGATACTGTTATCTCCATTTTACAGATGAAGAATTTAAGCCTCAGTAAGATTCAAGAATAAAACCAAATTCCCTCAGCAAATAAGTGGGATTCCAGTCACATCTATCTGACTTTCAAGTCCACTCACTCTCCATTACGTTACCCTGCTCCTCCTGAGAAAGAGACTTAGGTTATATTAACTTGCATCATGTAATTAATTGAGGATTTTAGCTCAGTCGCCCTCAGTGGAGAGAATTCCATGGCACCAGTGTGGAACACTAGAAGAGTGTCAGTGGAAAGAGAGTTGGTAAAATGAATACGGTATTAACTGCAGTGTTTCCTTTAGTCTTCTAAAGAAACGAATAACAATGAATCACTAATAATCTCTCAGGTTCTTTCTTGCTTTTATACTGTGATTTCTGTCTAGGTAAACTCAAAAGAATTAATTTTCTCTCTAACATTATACCTTTTGATCATATTAAATGTAAGATATTTTACTCTAAAGCAATATATTATTATCATTGTGAATGTTATCTTTAAAAAAGGTACACTAAAATTCAGTTTCCTTAAATATTAAAATTCACATTGTATATTCTCTGTGAAAATTATATAAAAATTTAAATTTATTGAAAACATATCAACATTGTTAAACATTCTTGTATGTTTTGGAATATCTGCAAAGTTTTGGGCTCAGTGTTTGGGGACTATGGTACACACATTAAAAGGAGACTCCCAATGAGTCCCAATGAGTACCAGTGAAACATGTGATTTGCTTTTTAACCAATCAAAATTGTCACCCACTAAATCTATCACATCATTCTATTAGAAACCTTGTCCCAGGATTTAATCCAATCTGTTTTATTGTTTCTTTGCCTTCCTGAACATAATTTCCATGAGAGAAGAGATTTGTCTGTTTTGCTCACTTCTATACTTTCTGCTTCTATAGCAATGTCCAGAATGTTGTTGGTGCTCAATAAATCTTTGTCGAATGAATTATTTATTTACATATTATTTGCTTGTTTTGCTCTTCTATCTAAACTTAATAGACTTTTTAATGGAATACTCTATGAAAGCAGGGTAATTATTTGTCTTTTTCTCTTCTATGTCAATTATATCTAGAGTACTATTAAACACATAATAAATGATAATTAAAATTTATTCAATGAATAAATGTATTCAATAAATAATAATATTTATACATCACTTTACAAATTACTATGTTATAATATTAAAATTTGCCAATATATTTACATAAAGGGCTATTTCACATAATCTGACCATACAGAGTTCATTTCTATCTGATTTATTTCTCATGGTCAATAAAGTAAGTATTACTACTTTGGGAAAACTATAGACTATTAGAGCTTTAACGAATGGAAGAGCAGACTTGAGAGCAATTAATTTTAGAAAATGAAGATTTTTTTTAAATGGACAAAAACATAGTTACTTCCTTCTTCTTTGTAGTCTTGTGTATAATCTAGACTCATTTTCCATCATCATACCCCTGAAATGATTCTTGCATCTTTTCATGAAGCCATGTTACATATAGGGTGTGACCTTAACTATATGTACCCAAATTTACTTCTGCTCCTCAGTTAATGATGTACCATAGTCATCCACTTTCTTAGTTTAAGGCCCTGAAATCATATTCAATTTGTCTTTTTCCCTTTTACCCCTCCCATCCATCCTATTGGTGAGTGCCGACAGCTCTGCCTCTAGGTTCAGCATCTCCTCTGTTACCACTTAGGACAAACCACCACTAACTTTCACATGGACACTTGTGTTATCTCCCTGACTAGTTGCCCTATTCCATACATTCTCATTCACAGTTCACTCAGCTGCTAAGCTTATGTTTTAAACATGTAATTAAAACCATATTACTTTATTTTTAAATATCAACCAATAGATTCCCATTCTTAAGCTGAAATTGTAGTCTTTCCGAAGTCTTCTGCTATGAGCTGTTTAACTTTTAAATCTCCAGTTGCTCCACTTTTATTCTCATACAATTTGTTGTATCTACATTGGCTTTCATTCCATTCCTCCAACATGCCTAGCTCTTTCTCCGGCTCTTTGTACTTGTTCTTTCTCTCGCTCCAGCCCTTTGAGTGATGACTTCCTTCTTCTCATTCTGGTCTCAAATCTGATGTTACTCTTTAGCAAGATCTTCATTTACTGTGCTATTTAGTGTTGCCAACTGTTGATCATACCCATCAATCACATGGTATGATTCTTCCTTTCATGATATTAGCACTGTCTAAAATCTTATTACTTATTTATTTACTTGTTTACTATCAAATTGTCCTGATAGATTGTCAGCTTCATGAAAAAGATTGCTTTTTGTCCTGTTCACCTTGCTATTCCGAACATCTATGAACAGTATCTGGCACATATAACAATGAGTATTTGTCAAGTAAATTAACATATAAACTTAACCTAATGAATCCAAAAAACTTCTTTAAAATGAAATCTCATAATGTCACTACCTGTTTAAAATCCTACAGTGGCTCCCTATTACTGGTAGAACCAGTAATCTGTTAATGTGTCTCATGTCAGTTTGATTCTTAGCCCAGTTAGAAGGACCTCGAAGGGGCGCCTGGGTGGCTCAGTCGTTAAGCGTCTGCCTTTGGCTCGGGTCATGGTCCCTGGGTCCTGGGATTGAGCCCCGCATCGGGCTCCCTGCTCCGCAGGAAGCCTGCTTCTCCCTCTCCCACTCCCCCTGCTTGTGTTCCCTCTCTCGCTACCTCTCTCTGTCAAATAAATAAATAAAATCTTAAAAAAAAAAGAAGGACCTCGAAGGGAACAGGAATTTTTGTTCCCACAGGTAAATGTGTTTGATTAATACTTAAATAAACTTCACAAGGTGGCAGCTGCTCTCTCTATAAAATGCTATGTATATAAAATATTATGTGCTGTGCTTTGTTGTATTCTAATCATTTTGCATGTATTAATCATTTAATTCTTGCAATTCCATGACATAATTATTTTTATAATATTTAAAGTTAAGCAAGCATTTATCTAGTACTTTTTTTATTGTTGTCTTTTGGGTTAAAAACAAAATAGAAGAAAGAGATCATGACTTCAAAGATTCTAAAACTTTAGCTGGAAATGTTATAAAATATACATATATCTATGTTCATCCTCTTACCACTCTAATTTATAACCAAGTATTGGATTTGATGTTATAGACTCAAAGGAATAAGTTTGCTTGGCATATACCTGGGTGGATATTTCTGTAATTGGGACAGTGCCAGACATCAAGTCTCTTAAGGCAGCAGGTGCTAAACCTAACTCAGGCACAGAAAAAGAAACCTGAGGCTGGCAAACAGGCTCCTGTTCAGTTTCTGTCATAGACTACTCAATTTAATTTTATTTCTTAAGGACCATGGATACAAATGTCCAGCATTTTAATTCTTAAGAATTGCTTAGATACAAAATTGGCTTCAGTTACATCAGTGTACTAAGACCTAAGCACCCAAGGCAACACCATATGGTAGGTAGGACATTCTCAGGTTTTTACAAGATGGTTAGAAATGTGATATGTGGAGAAGCAGGGTAGAATGAGCAACAGAACTTGTTTAGACATTATAGATAAAGGCATTTGAAGTATCAGTGACATATCAAATCTCTTTAAAGAAATCTTTGTAGGAAGCAGTGGAAGTCTGTATGGCTATATTATCTACATCTTTCAATTTAGTGTACATATAAAAATGCATTGTTTGGAAATACACTAGTGTAAGAAATTGCATATTTAAAGATAAAGATGTAGTTTTAAAATATTAAATTTTAATACATTCATAATAATCTCCTAATTATCTTTTAAATAGCCTTAAATTTCATGTTAGCAAAAGTTATAAATTTTTATTGAAATTCCTTGGCAAAATCAAGGGTAGATATACTCACATTGGTGTGGGTGCCTTATGTTTTCCTCAAATACTTGGATATTAAATCCTTTTGAAATCTGATTATATGTACAAAAACTGTCATGCGATTCTCCTAATTATATCGTGGCAGCCATCAATATTGACAAGAAAAATAAACTACATTAGACTTTAATAATATCTGCATCTGCAGTTATATTACTCACAAACACAATATCAAAAGACAAATATAATCTTGTCTTAAAACTAATTTGCAAAAACTAAATTAATACAAATAATTTAACAGTCTTACTTCTTTCCTTTCCTGTGAAATCATAATTATTTATGAAGTTAAATTGTCAATGCATGAATTAAATAATTTAGTTTTAGAATGTTCCTGTTTAGGAGTTCATACATTCAAGACACAGTGAATATAAGGGGTATTGTTATGAAGAAATGTGAGTGGTCTTATATTGACTTACAAGTTAAAAGAAAGTTAGTCCAGATTCTATAAAAACCTATGTGGAATGAAAACAGACCAGAGTTTTAACAATGATCTTAAATGCATACTAGTTCAGAAAATAATGATTAATATAAACATGTGATAAATACATTGAGTAGTTGATATTGTTGATATTTGAAAGCTATCTGTAGAGGTCCCATGATATCTAAAGCGGTAACAATTATTATATAAGAAAAAAGAGCACTAATGTGATATAATTAATTACTCTTTTCATTTAGACAGATTCCAAACAATGTGTTTAGTTGAATCAAAATAACCTCATATAATGGCTATTTGGCTATTTTAGTTTTTTTAGAACACATTGATTGCCATCTTCATGGTTTTAAATGTGGAACTTAAAGTTCTAATTATAAATAAAATGAAATAAAGAAGAACTTTGAATTATAAATCAGTGATATATGTATTATCACAGAATTATAGTTCACACTGTTTATGAATATATTTTATATTTGGAAAATACTTAAACAATGCTTAGATTTCATTGCTTAATCAATACATCTTACCATAAAGATTATTACATTCTTTTATTATGTCGACAGTGAAATTTTGTTTATAAGAAATCACATTTAATATTTTAATATATATAATAGGTCTTAAAATTATGAAAATTAGTATTATTTATTCTCACATAAATATAAATATTAGAAACCTGAATATATTATTAGAAATTGCATTTTATTTATTATGCAAGCCTCTGTGATACAATAACAATATATATATTTGGTCTTTGTCTTTAATTCCTTTTTTTTTTTTTTTGAAGATTTTATTTATTTGACAGAGAGAGACACAGCGAGAGAGGGAACACAAGCAGGGGGAGTGGGAGAGGGAGAAGCAGGCTTCCCGCGGAGCAGGGAGCCCGATGCGGGGCTCGATCCCAGGACCCTGGGATCATGACCCGAGCCGAAGGCAGACGCTTAACGACTGAGCCACCCAGGCGCCCCGTCTTTAATTCCTGATTCAGAGCTTCTAAAACCCTGACACAGAGTGATAGGGATGACAGGAACATCTTTTGTTATTCATAATCCCTTTTCAAAACCATACTTGTGTTTATGCTAACAAGGTGATTCTTAGACTTTTAGAGAGCCCCTAGATAGTTCAGGATAAGTGCTGGTCTGCAGAAAGACCAAGTCATGATTAGAGGGTTGGAACCTTTGGTCTCATCCCTGGCCACTAGGGAGTGCAGAGGCATTGGAGATTGAGTTCATCACCAATAGCCAATGATTTAATCAACCACGCCTATGTAATGAAATCTCCATAAAAACCCTTAACTGATGAGCATTGGAGAAGTTTTGGTTTGGTGAATTCATTGAGATGCTGGGATGGTGATGTGCTTAGAGTGAGCATAAAAACTCCATGCCTGCTCCCCACCATGCCTTGTCCTATGCATCTCTTCCATTTGGCCCTTCCTGAGTTTTATCTTTTATAATAAACTAATAATAGTAAGGAAAGCACTTTCTTGAGTTCCGTGAATCATTCTAGCAAGTGATCAAGTGGATTTATAGCAATCAGTCAGAAGTACAGGAGGCCTGAGAGTTGTTACTGGTATCTGTAGTACAAAGGCAGTTTTATGAGACTGAATCCTCAACCCCTGGGGTCTGCATTAACTCTGGATAGTTGTGTCAGAATTCAGTTGAATTGTAGGACCTGTACTTGGTGTACAGAGAGTTGGAGAATTGGTTGATGTGAGGAAAACTCCACACATTTGTTGTGGATAAAAGCAGTTAATAGCGTCTCACACTAAATTCATATAAATATTGTACGTTTATCGAGAATCAGATGTAAAAAACTGTTCTTGCTGTTCTTCAAAGGAAAAAAAAAGGCCTTGGATTAAAAATTATCATTCAGTCATATTTTTAGAAGATGTACCAGAAGGCCAAAATCTAGTCCAAAAAGTCTTCATCTATATTACCAAGAGAAATGTTTAGTTTGTCCAGCCTTACATTCTAAAAAAAGTTAAGCTCTACAGACACAATAATTGCAAAATTACTAAAACCATATCTCTTCTCCTTGCCAATATAAATTGTTTCATACCTAGATCATTATATGACGGTTAGCTTCCAGGTCCGTGATAGCTGTTTTTAAATCTCTTGAGAAAGATAGTATCTTATAAATATTAAAGAAATTCACTGAGTTAATTTTGTAAAAATATATATATAATAGAAAAATTTAGTCATTTTAACATCTTTGAAAGAGAATTTTAATCTTGTTTAGCTTAATTCAGTTGTATTATAATTTGAGAAATGGCATCCCCATGTAATCAGGTATATTTTAAAAATAAGCTTAAAATGGCATTGATAACGTTTGACTATAATGATAGTTTTATGAAAATAAAGTGAAGTATAAACAATAAAACAAAAAAGTAAACATTTATTAAAAACCTCAAAAAAAGATTTCTTGAGTTTATAAGTAAAGCAGTATTTCAAATCAATGGGACAAAGATAAACTCTTTAATAAATGGTCTGGAAAATTGGCTAAATTTGGGGAAAAGGGTTTAATTTCCTCCTATATGTCTATGCAAAATTGAATTTTAAAAGAATTGAAGAGAAAAATATAACAGTCTAAACTATAAAAATACTCACAAAAATAAGTGCAAAAATCTTGAAAATTTTGGAGTGGAAAATGTTTTCTTAAGTAAGACGCAAGTTAGAATTCATAAAGAAAAAACTAATAGAGATAATTAGTAATTTTTAGCTTATATTCATCAAAGATGGTATAAGCAATGCTAATAATAGACAAATGAGAGGCTAGAACAAATATTTACAGTGGTTATTACTAACAAAAAGTAAGAATGTATGATACGAAAATTGCTTATAGTGCTATGCAGAAAACAGAATTAACCTAGTATGAAAATGGGTAAAGGTGATATAAATGTGCAATTCTTAAAAAGCCTATAAATTCCAATAAAAATATAAAAGAATCCAAAATTTCACATATACTTATCAATGAAAACAGTAGAGACATAGCATCCCACCACTTAAATATGGGAAAATTTAAAAAAAGAGAGAGAGAAAGGTAAAAAAGAATTAAAGAAAGAAAGAAAAAATTCATACTGCTCATTTTTTTTGCTAAGAACTGGGGTTGGGATTCCCATAAGCTACTCTCCTAGTACAATCCGAGAGAATGAAAAGTTAGACATATGTATGAAAGCGCATTCCGTTCACCTCAGCAATTCTACTTTTAAAATCCATCTAATAGAAATACACATATGCACAGAGATATGTGTAAAAGGATGTTTATTGCAACACTGTTTGTAATAAAGGAAAAAAAAACACCCTAGCAATTCAATTAGAAAATGGTTAAAGAATTTATGACATATCCATGCTATAGAGTATCACGCTGCTTTAAATATAATTAATTGGACTTTCAAGTTGACACAGATGTTTCAGATCTGCTCTTAATTGAAAGAGCAAGTTGTCAAACCATATGCATTGTATGATCCTATTAGTATAAAATAGGAAATGGGTATATATGTATAAAAATGTACTTCGTGCACATAAAAAGAACTGGATAGATACACCAACTTTTATCCCTAGTTATGGAGTATAAATGGTAGGTGTGCAGGGAGGGTGCTGGCAAGAGAGGACATCCACATGCTAATACAATTCTTTATCTGAAAATTTAAAAAAATGCATGGTAGTTATGCATCCTTTATAAGAGAAAAATGAAAAGCACTTGCCCTCAATAATGTATTTAGTTGTTGTGTTAAAAACCTTAACAAAAAGCTGTCATACTTATCTCTTTTGATTATAAATGCCTTGGTATCCAATTTCCCAAAAAGGATGGCTCAATTTATTTGTCTTAATGACTCCAGGAAGATCAAGGTGAGTGAATTAAATAACTTCAATATCGCATTTGATGAATTATTACACCACTGTTTAAAAAAAACAAGTTGTAGAAAATGTGGTGCTAGTTTGGAATTCACTGGCTATGCAAATTTGTGACTTGTTTAATGTTTTCCTCCAACAAATATCCTCAGCCATTAACATGAGGGAAAAATGCTTCTTTATCAAATGTTTTTATTTCCTTCCAGTTTGTCATAATGCTTTCTCATGAAATGTTACCTAGTTGGAGCAACATGGTTGACATTTCTTTGCTAATAGGCAAATTTGCACCAGACATTTGTGTGAGTGGAATATCAGAATGACCAGCAAAATAATATCTAGTAATACTTGATATCAAGTGTGCACAAATGAACTGAAGCTAGAAAAACCTATATACATGCTAAATATTTTTTTTTTTCTGTTAGTATATAGCGCCACCCAGTGTTATTGAATTCTCTATGGAGCCCTCTACAAAGTAGGCTCTTGTGCCAAGGTGGAAAGGGACACAAATGACACTATGTGAGCTCTATAACTCTTCTCATTATGGAACTTTGTTGTTTGAAAAGAAAAAATCCAGGACAACTGTTACAGTTTTATTAATTCACTTTAAGATACTCCAAAGAGATAATTCCAGAGGCCATTAGAGATTCAGGCATACTTTACACTTCTGCATATCTAAAATGATAACTTTTCTTTTGAATTAAATTACAGATGAAAATGAGAATGCATTTACAGAAAGAAGCAGTGGAAATTTTAGTTTTCTGTAGTGGCTTTTACCATAGGGATCTGATGTTGTAGAGAGATACTATTTGGCAATTAAGCAACACAATTAGAGCATAAACATTCATATTAAGGAAGATCTAAAAATAAAATAAGTAATAAAAAAGACATTTCTTCATTACTTAATTGATGAAGTGATAAGGAAAATGTAAAATTCCATCTAAGTCCCCAGAACTTATGTAGATTTGATGAAAGTAACTAAATCTAAGATAAATTACACTTTATTTCTCATTTTATTCTGTTTCTTGAGGGTTCGTCAAGGCTATACACCCCTGGTCTTACTGCCTTTAAAAATTGTGTCTAAAGGCTTCTCCTTTAGAGTGGTATTCAGTCACATCAAACTTGGAACTCCTATAACTCAGTTTTTCTCACTGAAATTGCTCTTACTCCACATTCTGTCTCTGGCACTAACATTGTTTTATTTTCCTCTGCTTGAAATATTTCAGTCAGCACTTAGCAAACATAACCTGTTGTTGTTGTTCTTGCCAGTGTTGTCCTTGTTATTATGATCATCATATTTTACTCCTCTTTCTTATATTTCTCAGGTTTTTTCTCCTGGTATGTTGATTCCTTTTTGCTTTGTTTCTTGGTTTGCTCTTTTCATCTCTATGCCATCATCATGATTTAGACCCCTTTAATCTCATACTGTCATTACAATTTTCCATGACCTAATCTGTCCATTGCTCACATTTTCTTCTTTCAATCTAACCTGCATGGAACAAAATTAATATATTGAAAATTTTTCTCTTTGCCTTTCCAAATAGACTGCAACTCCTTAAATGTAAGAATTATGCCTTTCATTATATACTCTCAGTATTTGACACTGCATACTTATTTGACCTATGATATGTTGCCATGAAGTAACTAAACAGTAATGCAGAGCAAACTACTGATGGTCAGAGGAATTGTGTTACTTGGAAAGATTCATGGTGTTACATTGTTTTGGTTTTGGAGAGCACTCCTTAGATGAAAACCCATGTCAACTTTTTTTTTTCCCTCACCAAAGTTAGTCTAATAAATCTTTTTCTTATCCTGAGCAGAGCAGAAACACAGAGTCACCGAGAGAAATACACTTCCAGGAATCTAGCTAGAAAGAAAAAGAGAGAAATATTATCTAGCAATTACCAAGATTAAGAAAGAAAATAATAATGACTATCTGTGATTAACGATGAAAGACTCAATGCAAAACATATGTCAAGGAAACCAGGGATACACAACAGGATCAAATGTAGAAAAAATGAAGACAAGTCAGAGTCCATAGCACACTCTTAGTTCAACTAGTTTAGATCTATCCCCTATTTCTGGATAAGGAGGAAACAGAAGTAGTTATTAAAGTATATTTAATTATTATGATTCATTTTATCTATTTATACAGTGAAATTAACATGTTTCAATAACTATATTTAAACGCTTTCCTTTTTAGTGAATATTTTTGTTGTCTTTATACATTCCTTGACTAAAGATCCTTTATAGCATACAGATATCTGGAAAACTGTTGCCTGATGTTTAGAAGTCTTTGATGTCTTGATGAGGATGGGAAACATATACTTATGGGGAACATAAGTGAGCTCTCAGGAGATTTCTGGTCAAAATAACTTTGTGAATACTTCAAGCTTCCCCTTTTCTTCCAAACATGACAAAACTAAAATTTAAAAATACACACACATATATATATTTCACAGATTGTTGCTAATCCCATGAGTATGCTGGTGTTAAGGACTCTAAGTAAGCAGAGACATCATATTTCAACTCCTATGGGGTAAACTATTAAATGGGAAAACTGGGGTATAGGACAAGAACCAGTCACTCAACATGAAAATGGGAGCTGGAATAAGACTCCTTATTTGTGCAAGAAAGGAAACTAAAAAAGCTATGTCCATTTCCAGGAGCTATGTTTTGTGTGTGTGTGTGTGTGTGTGTGTGTGTGTATGTGTGTTTGTAAAGCTGCTTGAAAGAACGAAGAAAGTGAACAAGTCATCCCATACCCTGTCTACCCATTAACTCAATAACTAGATCTAGAATAGCCCTGAGTCATTACAGTATGAAAGTTGGTATAATTCCCGATTCCAGAATGGGGTCTGGGAATCTAAATAGGGGCAAATGTAAAACCACTGGACAAAGATGGAAGAAGAGGTATGGGGGGGAGGGGGTGGTTTCCCAGCTGAGATTTGCGCAAATATTCCAAGTACGTGAGGAAAGCTAACACTAAAAAAAAAAAAAAAAAAAAAAAAAAATTGATCAGCAAAATCAACAACGACAACAAATAGAAGCAATTAAATAAAATGCACACATTAGGGCAATTTCAAAATGACTTTAAAGTTTGTTGAAGATACTAAAAGAGAAAATGGAAAAACATAACATACCTAAAATCATTACAAAATTATGAAACAAAGACAGACAGACTCATACAAGAACTGATGGATATTAAAATCAAATTATAGTTTGTGGGTATTAAAATGCAGTAACTTATATAAAAATAAAACTCCCTACAGCACCATAATCTTCAGACTGAACACAAAGAAAGATATATTGAATAGGAAGGTATACCAAGTAGTTCATCTGGAATGCAGCATAGACTGATAAAGAAATTAAAAATTAGAAAGAGAAATTGAGAGTTATAGAGAATATACTTATGACTCAACCATAGCTAATATGAGAGCACAATGGAGAAGAAGCTTATCTAAAGTGAAAATGCCTAAGAATATTTCTGAATTGAGAATCATCTTAGCCTTCACATTGAAAGTACACACAGACTTCACACAGACTTCTAGAAAGGATAAATGCAGTTAATCCCAGACCACATAGTGATGCTGTAGAACATAGTAAA
Source organism: Phoca vitulina (assembly GCF_004348235.1). Taxonomy (NCBI): domain Eukaryota; kingdom Metazoa; phylum Chordata; class Mammalia; order Carnivora; family Phocidae; genus Phoca; species Phoca vitulina. The sequence continues at coordinate 45,161,945 of NW_022589706.1, forward strand.
GAGAAAAATCTTTAAAGGTATCAGAGAGAGAAAAGAAAAATTGACTACAAAGGCATGATAAGTAGTTTGAAAACAAACTTCTCATCAATAAAAAAACAGATGCCAATGGCTTATTATATTCAAAGAACTGAGAGAAAACATACACAAACGTAGATACAGGCACACAATATCATTTTTGAATGTGTCAACTGTTAGACTTCATATTTGATTTGGTTTCTTTAAATAAAAGAAAACATAAACAAAGAAAATAACATGTTAAGAAAAAATAATCCTTACCTATAGTAATATATTATTGAGAAAATAAAATTCTAAAAATCCAATTATCCAGCTGTTAAATCTAGATCCTATTTATAGTTTAGAAATTTCTATTTAGAACCAGCATTATAACTTATTTTCTGTAATTAAAAAAAATAATAGAGTAATCTATTTAAATTATAGTCACATAGGGAAATCAGTCATTAAGTTCCAGTTATTTATTGCTCTATAACAAAACCACTCCAAATTTAGTGGCTTAAAATAACAATTTATTTTGTTCATAATTTAAGGCATACGAATTTGGAAGATGAGTAGTTGGATGATTTGTATCAGAATGTGGTGTCTGTCAGGGCTATTAAGGCTGAAAGTTCTACTTTCAAGACAACCTTTTGCTTACATATCAGATTCCTTGGAGCTCCTTGGATTTATTTTTTTATTTTTTTTACTTTATTATGTTATGTTAATCACCATACATTACATCATTAGTTTTTGATGTAGTGTTCCATGATTCATTGTTTGCGTATAACACCCAGTGTGGAGCTCCTTGGATTTGATCTCTCTCCTATCATGTCATTTCATTCTCCAGGGCCTCTCCAAGTGTCTCGGTTTTTTTATAGCTTTATTAAAGAAGCCAATTAGCACATTCAACTTCCTGCCTGGGTGTCTTCTGTGGGTATATCAGTTCGTTAAAAACAGTATCTATTTTCCATGTTACTACAGACACCAGTTTCACTCAACTTTCCACAAGTACATAGTACAATCAATTTCGTCTAGGCTGAATACAGTTTTCTCACTGTCTTTCCAATCTTCCCTTGCAGGGTTCTTCTTGTTGTCTTGTAATGAGAGCATCCTGCTTCTAGTTAGCAAGCTCCACATGAGCAATTAATAACAAACCACACTGAAATATAATTGTGTAAAAATTTCATTTTGCCCAAATTTTTATGGCAGAGATTTTGGAAGAGTTCATTTAAGTGGCTTATTTTTGGTCTATGTGGTGTTGGTTGAGGTGGTTGGGGATGGAGGTTTCACTTTCAAGATGGCTTTCTTTACTCAAATGTCTGGCACCTTGATGATACTGATTTCTCCATTTCTCTGTCTCTGCACCACCTCCTCTCTCTCTACATGATAGCTCACCCTCCATGAGCCTGAACTTGAAATTTTTCACAACATGGTGGTGCCAGGGTAACTGCACTTCATAAAACTGAATGACTTCCAAGTGCAAAGCTGTAGAAAATTTCAGGCTAGTTAATGTTGACCTATGGAATTGGCACAGTTCCTCTCTATTGTATTCTATTGGTCAATGCAGTTACCAGTCCTACCAAGTTAAAAGGGATTGAGAGATAGACCATCTTTTAATGAGATAGTGACAGTGTTGCATTACAGATAAGCATGTCTGTTAGGAGGTAATGTGATCTTTCTTGGAAAATACAATCTGTCACAATTATCACTCTTTAATATAACTCAAACATGAAAATAATGAAACATTCAGGTAGACAATTGTCTTAGTCTATTAGGGCTACTTTAACAAAATACCACACACTGGGTGGCTTATAAACAACAGAGATTTATTTCTCACAGTTCTGGAGCCTAGAAGTCTGAGGTTGGGGTGCCAGCATGATTGAATTCTGGGGAAGCAGAAGCAGACTCCCCACTGAGCAGGAAACCGGATGTGGGACTTGATCCCAGGACCCTAAGATCATGATCTGAACAGATGGCAGACGCTTAACCAACTGAGCCACCCAGGTGCCCCATAAAGCACTATTATTTTCCTTGAATTACATGATTCCGTTGAATTTAGAAAGAATTAGAGATGAGGCAATGTGGATACTTTAAAAGCAAAATTGATAATCCATTTCACATCATTATTGAAATAATAATTCTGTGAATGAGATTTTACATTATTATTGGAATAATTCATTAGGTTTACCCAATTTAAAAGGATAGCAGACAGCTTTCATAGTTGGAAGATGCTCTTTATGGAATAAATGGTTATCAACATTAAGATGCGGCATTAATGGTAGATAGAAGATTTCTTACACTTGGAGTTAAGTTTTCTACATGTTTGACCTTTTTCGTTCAATTTTATAATACAGAAATATTATTTCAGCTTGTTTGGTTTCACTTTATCATTGATCATAGCCATAATATATCATCATATTGTGAAGTCACAGCGACCAATTAACATTATAGGGCTACTTTCTTACGTGCCCATTAAAATTTTGTTTCATATTCAGTGTTTTGTGGATGCAGTTATTTAATTATATTTCCACTTAAGATTTATTCATTTTATTTATTATATGCCATTATTGGAAAAAATCCACCTTATGAAATATAAAAGTAAGCAAACAATCATTAAAAATCCTCTAAAATCTCAGTTGAAATGGTTCTAATAAAATGGATAAAAACAAGTATATTCAATTTAATTTTCTAGGCACTGCTGTGTTCCAGGTAACTCACCAAGGGAATGTGGTGATTTAATTGTCTGGATGGCACAGCAAGAGATCCTCTGAAGTTAAATTGAAGTTGGCTCTGTAGTATCTTGCTTCTGTTTCAGAAAAATACACACTTTCTTGGATACTCAGCATGATATCCAGTAAGCATAGATGTGAGAGGCTAACAAAGAAGAAATGCTGTTATTTATTATTCACTACTCCCCTGGGGTCCCTTGACACTTGGAGTTAACATACTTCCATAGAAATATTTAACTGTCATTGGTTCATTCCAGGTAAAACCAAATCAGACAATGTACATGTCAAGAAAAACACCATTAAAAGCTTGAATTTTTATCAATTTAAATCCTTTTTTTGTTGTTTAATGGCTAAACAAAGGCTTTATGAATAATTCCAATGTTCATCGAAAAGATATTAGAATTTATCTCCCAAAATCTGTACAATCAATTCTCAAATTTCCATAGGCACATTATTCACCTTTAGTAAAACAAATGTTCTTGATTGCAACTTGTTTGCTTTGTTAACACTTTTTCACTCTTTATTTACAAATACTTTGAAAAGATTCTAAGACCAAGAAGAAAGGAAAACACCTACTTAACCCCATGATCTGCAAAAGATGTGAGGAAATCAGTGTTCTATGGGTATGAGCTTAAGAGAGTAAGAGAGCATTTTTTGGTCCTCCCAGGCAGATTCTGTACCCATCTTTTTTTCTGGAAGGGGGGAGTCTGTGATCATATATAGCATTTTAATTTTCACTCTCATTACTGAAAAGAAAATATATTTTTATGTTGGCTGCTGTACTAGTTTTTTCTTTTTTTTTAAGATTTTATTTATTTATTTGACAGAGAGAGAATGAGAGAGAAAGCACATGAGAGGGGGAGGGTCAGAGGGAGAAGCAGACTCCCTGCCGAGCAGGGAGCCCGATGCGGGACTCAGTCCAGGGACTCCAGGATCATGACCTGAGCCGAAGGCAGTCGCTTAACCAACTGAGCCACCCAGGCGCCCTGTACTAGTTTTTTCTTGTGATATACCAAATTACCACAAACTTAGGGGATTAAAACAATACCCTAATTATCATGGGTCAGGAGTCCAGGCAAAGCTTAGCTGTGTTAAAGAGAAACCAGAGCTGGATAGTAGTTAAAGCAATAAAAATAGATTCTACTCAGGACTATTGAATAGGGGAAAAGATAACTCATGGTAGAACTGGACTCAATTCCAAATGCAGCATGAACAAGTGGGGATTTATACCAAGGAGCAGGTGGAGGTCAGTGGATGGAAAATTACTAAGAGGTAACATCAAGGGGAAGGAGAAATTCTGGCTAAACCAACTTGACATGATTCTTATTGCAGGCAGGCTAAGTGATCAGATACTAAGGGTCAGGGGATAAAAAATTTGATCAGATATTGAAGGTGATCAGATATCAAGAGTAAAGAATCTTGCTGGGATGCCTGGATGGCTCAGTTGGTTAAGCATCTGATTCTTGATTTTGGCTCAGGTCATGATCTCAGGATCTTGAGATCAAACCCTGCAGCAGGCTCTGTGCTGGGCATAGAGCCTGCTTAATATTCTCTCTCTCCCTGTCCCTCTGTCCCTCCAACCCCTGCCCCCCCCCCCCAAACACCCCCCCCCCTTCCCAAAAAAAAAAAAAAAAAAAGACTGAGGAATCTTGCTAAACTGACTTAGCAGGGCTTCTGCTGAAATTAAGCTATGCAAAAATGGACATGGAAGTCTAATTGGTCAAGGCCTAGTTGAGAAGAGGGTTGAGAAGAATCTGACTAAAGTTTGGCCAAGGAGGGCATCTTGTCAGCAGGATCCTCTGCTTATAGTTTTATTTTGAGGCTGCCATAAAGGTTTCAGCCAGACTGAATTTTCATCAGAGTTTCCATTAGGGAAAAAAAAAAAAAAATCATTTCCAAACTCCTTCAGATTACTGGTGGAATTTATTTCCTTGTGGCTATCGAACTCATGGTGGCTCACTTGTTTGAGGCCAGGAAGAGAGTGAGTCTCTGACTTCAAGGAAGACACTAGTCCTTCTTTTAAGGGCTTTAACCTGATTAAGTCAGGACCAGTCAGGATAATGTCTCTTTTGAGAAACTCAAAATCAAGTGATTTGAGACCTTAATTGTATCTGCAAAATTCCTTCATCTTTGCCATATTCTTTTGGCTGGCAGCAAGTCATGACGGCTGTGATCCCACTCAAGAGGAAGGGGTTATACAGTCATTGGAGATTGGGGGTTACTGTAGGCTGTGTCCACTATAGCTATTTTAGGAGAGACTGCATCATAGGCAGAAGGAATCCTGACTATGAATGTTCATAAGAGTCATTTTCTTCTATGGAAAACCTATAAGTTTTAGTACTATCAAAAATTGTAATGATAAGGTAAGGAAATAGTCATGATGGGCAGTATGATACACGTTCATCTTTGCTTATAATTACACATTTAACAAATATGTATAGGTATAATTAATGAATAAGGGGCATTAACTATGTTTTTGCCTGATTTTTTTTAGTAATAAGAATATTAATGATAATACTTTCTACATCAGAACATAGATTTCAAAATAACAGCATTGATCACAATGACATCAATAAAAATCAAGAAATTTAGTTCCATTACCTCACCCATTATTATAGAATATGGCAAATGTGAAGCAGCCTAGCTTTTCTTTTCTCCCACTACTTCCCACCACCCACATTTACTGTACTCCAACTGATCTCCTCCTTCATCTGTGTCCCTTGTTTGGCGATTTCTCTATTTTACTGACAGTATTGCATCCACACAGAACGCTATATTATTCTGTCCATTTGTCCAAACCCTACCTCTTCTTCAAGGCCAACTTTTAAAGCAAGTTACCATAGGACACCATTTTTGGAGAACCTCCTGCCAATAGAAATGTCTCCCTTTTCTGAAGTCTCATTATTCTCTTTTAGAGTATCACCTTAATGCTTACAACTTTACTTTTTTTAAAAGTTTTATTTATTTATTTGTCAGAGAGGGAGAGAGAGGACATGGACAGATCAGCAGGCAGAGGGAGAAGCAAGCTCCCCACTGAGCAAGGAGCCCAATCCAGAGCTTGATCCCAGCACCCTGGATCATGACCTGAGCCAAAGGCAGATGCTTAACCAACTGAGCCACCGAGGTGCCCCCAACTTTACTTTTAATAGAGTTGTTTGCATTTGCATGAGAGAATGTAACATGTTTCATAGCAGTCCTGAGACTTATTAAGCACTCAATGACTTACAAATTTATAAATATATATATATAAAAGGTATATATATATATATATATATATATATATATACACGCATTTTTTTTTATGGCATCTATCACATTGCCTTATACAACCCTAAGTTAAGGGATAAAATATGCTTGTTTTTTAATATTTAATAGTAATGCACAGTAATGCACAATATTTTAAATTAGGACACTTTATTAATATGTAAATGTATTCTAAAATAAATTTTGTAATAAGGTGAACATGGACAAACTATATTACTAGCTGTTCTTCAAAATAATAGAGTAAAAGGTATAATGTAATTTTGGATGTTAATCATAGGCAAGTCAATAATATTTTCTCCCATTTCTGGCTCACACTGATTTATCATTGCTCCTTTACAGTCTGTAATAACATTCAAATTTAATTATTTTATTTTCTTTAAATTTAACTTGAGCTTTTTTGAAATATTTTTAAGGTACCTTTTCCTATTTTCTTCCTGACAGTATGTGTGTATGAAGAGTATGATGACTCCAATCAAGGAATTTTGTATATGTGTCTTCATATTAGGTTTTGCTCAATATTTGTACATTTATTTTTTACTTTTATTCAATTTTTCTTTTATACTTCTAATGAGAGGATTGCCTTTTGATATTTTAGGCTGTTATAATCTGGTACTTTTTTCATCATTATCTCCTGGATATTTGTTTTCTTTCAAAGCCCCAAATTCAGTAGGTAAAAAAAAAAAAAAAAAAAAATATATATATATATATATATATATATATATATATATATATATATATATATATATGGCAATCCTCTGTGTGTATGTGTGTAAAATCTATTTTGACCTTTCTCACTTTCATATCAGCCAATAGAACTTCCAGGCATATATTCACATTCCAAGTGGCAAAGTTTACTTTCCTTATCTTCCATTAGACCTTTCCCAAGCCATATGATATTAACCTCGATAGCACTTTAAAATCGCCACTTTTAGATGATTTCTCTCTGCTGATATTTTTTGCCCATTTGACTTTTATATTAGTCTTCCCAAAAGCACAGATTTCAGATTTCTGTCTATAACTTGCCACCTAAGGGAATTTTCTACTGTTATTTCTATTGTTGCTGTTCTTACATATCACTCCAAAAGGAGGAAAGTGACAGATATTTTTTTTCTGCCAACCCAGTGTTTACTCTGATTCAACTAGTTTTTTTCCTAACACTAATATTTTTACCCAAATGTGCCTTTGAATAAAAAATTATTTACCCCTTTTTAAATTCACTTTTCCTGGTTCACAATTTATCCCATTCCTCTTAACCTTTAACTTTCATTCATTATATAATTCTCATATCTCCCAGTACTTTCTCATAATTTAACATACTTTTGCAGATCTCCATACATCATTCCAGTTGTTTTCTTCGTTGTTTGATTATCTTTGCCTCTTATTCTCAGTTTCCTCTTATTCTCGTATTTTCTTTTGCTCATATCAAATCTGGAAGAGACAGCCAACTATAAAATACCAAGATGTCAGTTTGCTTCATCAGGCAACATCTGCCAAGTTTCCTTATATCTAAAAAATTGCTAACAATTTTTCTTTGCATATATGGCATTCATTTTGTGTTCAAAATACAGTCTTCTCTGGGGTAGACCATTCTTTTGGGATCCTTATTCTAGTAAACCCTGAGATACCATATTTCTGTAGTGCAGTAACACAATCATGCCGTGATAAATATTTTTTTCTCATGGGACCAGGGGCTTATTCATAATAAAACTTTGTTTTTTAATGGAAGTCTGGATTCAGAATACTAATAATTAAATCCACACTGTAATGAATAATATAAGGTATTAATTATAAAGTAATCTCACGTAAAAACACTTCTTTTAAAAAAATACTGTCACAGTTGTCCAGACTTGAAAGTAAATGCAGGATGATCATCAAATCTACGTTCATCATAGGCAAGGTCCTTTGAATTTATGAGAAAGTTATGTAATATAAATATTCATTCAATTATTTGCTGATTTAATAGAAATCCCCTACTCTCATGTAGCTATCATTTCTCCACAGATGATGAAAATAAACAAATAAAAAAGTGACTAAATAAATATGTGAAAGTGTAGTGAGCTAAATGGTCTTAAGAAATATGGAGAAATATAAAGAAAGGGAGAGGGTGTGATGTTTCAACAATGAGGATCAGGTATATGGTACTTTACACTTTTAAATAGGTTGTTCACTGAGAATGTGAAGCTTTAGCAAAGACTTAGAGCAAATGTGGGGGAATGCATGAGGATATTTTTGGATACCATGTCCGAAGCAGAGGAATAAACAAGTAAAAGAGCCCTAAAGTGGGATTAGGTGTTCAACAAACTGCAAGGAGGCCAGTGTGTGGACAGCAGAATGAACAAGGGAGAGTAAGTAGGAGATGAGATCAGATGGATAATGCTGGCCTGATAAGCTAAGTCCTTGTACATTGTTATAAGTACTTTAGGCTTAACTGTAAGTGAAACTTGAAGTCATTGCAGGTTTCAGTAGGGAAAAGACATCATTTAACTTCATTTATTTCAGAATTTTTGTTGTAGAAGGCAATATACTATAGAAAACTACGCAAAACACGAACAATGAGAAATATATGACATGTAATTGATCTATTGTACTGCAAACATCTATGTAAACAGACTTTTGCCAGATTCCCCAGAGCCAATGACTGCCTTTTGAATTAAAATCTCCTTCTTGCACTTTGAGTAATTATTATCTTGACTTTTATGGTAATCATCTCCTTGCTTTATAGGTATACTAAATAGGTGCATGTCTCTAAGCATTATAATGAACCTGTTTTGAAATTTGTGTAAGTGGGAATGAAACACTCTTCATTGATTTATGCCAATTTCCTTAACTCAGCATTTTAAAGAAATTCTCCCATCTCATGTAGAAATACATAGATGTAATTAGTTCATTTACATTGCTCTATAAATTAGGTTTCATAATTATTTTTTCTACTTTTGATAGATATTTTTAAGGCTTCCAGCTTGGGAATATTATGAACAATGCTGCTATCAGCAATTACGCATATGTATCTTGGATTACATAGCACATATTTTTACTAGCTAATACCTAGGGGTGGAATTGAGGATCCACAGGGTATGTAGTTTTACCTTTATGGTTATCGACCAACTATTTTACAAAGTGATTTTTAATTACATTCTCACATTTATCTGGCATGTCTTTTGCAAAATTTTCTTCCAATGTGTCTTGTCTTCTCAAGAAGACTTTTTATTATATATATATATATATATCATATATATATATAATATATATATTATAGTGTTTCTAATATTTTGTTGAGGATTTTTACATCTATGTTCACGAGAAATACTGGTTTGTAGTTTTCTTTTCTTAAAATGTCTGTGCCTGGTTTTGGTAACACGGTGACACTGCCTCATAGAATAAATTAGAAAGTATTCCCTTTGTTTCTATCCTCAGAAAGAGATGTAGAGAATTGCTATAATTTCTCCCTTAAATGTTTGGTAAAATATTCATCAGTAATCAGTCTGGGCCTTGTGTTTTCTGTTTTGGAAGTTTTAAAATAATTGATTTAATTTATTTAATAGGTATACGTTTATTCAGTGTGTCTGTTTCTTCTTATGTGAGTTTTGACAAATTGTGTCTTTCAAAGAATTCTAAGTTAACAAATTTGTGGGTATAGAGTTGTTCATTTTATTATTATTATTATTCTTTTAATATTTATGATCTGTAGTTATAGCCCCTCTTCCATTTATGAATTTAATAAGTTGTATCCTATCTCTTTTTTCTTAGTCTGGCTAGAGGCTTGCTGGTTTTGTTGATCTTTCAAAAAAAAAAAAAAAAAAAAGAATGGCTTTTTTTATTCATTTTTTTTCTATTAGATCCCTCCTTGGAATTTAATTGATTTCTGCTCCAATTCTTTTTTATTTATTTTTTCCTCTTTTCTTTTGCTTACTTTGGATTTGTTGGTTTTTCCTAGTTTCATTTTATGGGAACTTCAAGTATTGATTTTAGATCTTATTGGTTTCCTTTTTCTTTTTTAGAAGGGGGGAGGGCAGAGGGAGAAGGAGAGAGAGAGAGAGAATCTTAAGCAGGCTCCCCACCCAGGGCTGAGCTGAAATCAAGAGTCAGATACTTAACCGACTGAGCCACCCAGGCACCCTGATTTGTCTTGTTTTCTAATAATGAATTCAATGCTATAAATTTCCCTCTAAGCACTGTTTTCATTGTATCCTACAAATTTTGATAAGCTGTGTTTTCTTTTGTTTTAGTTCAAAATATTTTTGAATTTCTATTGAGATTACTTCTTTGCTGTATTATGTATTTATTTATTTTTAAGATTTTTATTAATTTTTAAAATTTTAATTCTAATATAGCTTAACATACAGTGTTATATTTTTTTCAGGTGTAAAATAGAGTGATTCAACACATCTATACATTACTCAGTGCTCATCATGATAAGTGTACTCTTAATCTGCATCACCTATTTCACCCATTCACCCACCCACCTCCCCTCTGGTAACTATCACTTTTTTCTCTATGGTTAAGAATATGTTTCTTGCTTTTTCTCACTCTCTTTTTTCCTTCTCTTTGTTCTGTTTCTTAAATTCCACATATGACTAATATCGTATGGTGTTTGTCTTTCTCTGACTGACTTATTTTACTTATTTCATTATACTCTCTAACTTCATCCATGTTGTTGCAAATGGCAAGATTTCATTCCTTTTTATGGTTGAATAATATTCCATTGTATACATATAACACATTTTCTTTATCCATTCATCTATTGATGGACAAGGACTGTTTCCATAATTTGGCTATTGTAATAATGCTGCTATAAACACAGGGGTGCAGGTATCCCTTTGAATTTGTGTTTTTGTATTTTTTGGATAAATACCCAATAGTGTGATTGCTGGATCGTAGGGTAGTTATATTTTTAATTTTTTTAAATATTTTATTTATTTATTTGAGAGAGACAGAGAGAGTGTGTGCAAGCACAAGAGAGGGAGGGGCAGAGGGAGAAGCAGACTCCCTACTGAGCAGGGAGCAGGGCTCAATCCCAGGACCCCGGGATCATGACCTGAGCCAAAGGCAGATGCTTAACTGACTGAGCCACCAAGGCACCCCTCTATTTCTAACTTTTTGAGGAAACTCCATACTTTTTTCTACAGTGGGTGCACCAGTTTGTATTCCCACCAACTGTGCAAGTCAGTTCCTTTTTCTCCACATCCTCCCCAACACTTGCTGTTTCTTGTGTTTTTGATTTTAGCCACTCTGATAGGTGTGAGGTGATATCTCATTGTAGTTTTGATTTGCATTTCCCTCATGATCAGTGATGTTAAGCATCTTTTCATGTGTTTGTTGGCCATCTGTATGTCTTTTTTGGAGAAATGTCTATTTGTGTCTTCTGACCATTTTTTAATTGGATTTTTTGTGGGGTTTTTTTGGCTATTGAGTTTTATAAGTTCTATATATTTTGGATACTAACCCTTTATTGGATATGTCATTGGCAAATATCTTCTCCCATTTAGTAGGTTGCCTTTCAGTTTTGATGACTGTTTCCCTTGCTGTGCAGAAGCTTTTTATTTTGATGTAGTCCCAATAGTTTATTTTTGCTTTTATTTCCCTTGCCTCAGGAGATATACCTAGAAAAATGTTGCTACAGTTGATGTCAAAGAGGTTATTGCCTGTGTTCCCTTCTAGGATTTTTATGGTTTCAGGTCTTTAATCTACTTTGAGTGTATTTTTGCATGTGGTGTAAAAAGGTGGTCCAGTTCCATTCTTTTGCATGTTGCTGTCCAGTTTTTCTAATACCATTTGTTGACGAGTCTCTCTTTTTCTCATTGTATATTCTTTCCTCCTTTTGTCAAAAATTAATTGACCATCTAATTGTGGATTTATTTTGGGATTTTCTATTTTTTTTCTATTGATCTATGTGTCTATTTTTGTGCCAGTACCAAACTGTTCTGATCACTTCAGTTTTGTAATGTAACTTGGATTCTGGAATTGTGATACTTTATTTTGTTTTTCTTTATCAAGATTGTTTTGGCTATTTGGGGTCTTTTGTGTTTCCATAAAATTTTTAGGATTGTTTATTCTAGTCCTATGAAAAATGCTGTTGGTATTTTGATAGGGAATGCATTAAATGCATAGATTGCTTTGGGTAGTATAGACATTTTAACAATATTTGTTCTTCCAACACATGAGCATGGAATGTCTTTCAATTATTTTGTGTCAACTTCAATTTCTTTTATCAATGTTTTATAGTTTTCAGAGCACAGGTCATTCACCTCTTTGGTTAAGTTTATTCCTATGTATTTCATTGTTTTGGGTGCATTTTTAAATGGGGTTGTTTTCTTAATTTCCCTTTCTGTTGCTTCATTATTAGTGTATAGAAATGCAACAGATTCCTATACATTGATTTTTATATCCTATGACTTTACTGAATTCATTTATCAGTTCTAGTATTTTTTTGGTGGAGCCTTTAGTGTTTTCTATATATAGTAGCATGTCATATTGACTGCTATATTATTTAGAAGAGAGTTGTTTAATCTTTAAATATTTGGGGATTTTTCAGTTATCTTTCTGAAATTGATGTAACTCCTTTGTGATCTGAGAGTAGATGTATGATTTTTATTTTTAAAAATTATCTAAGATATGTTTTAGGTTATTACTGATTTTTGTTTGCTGAGTCTGTCCATTTCTGAGAGAAGGTTGTTGAAATCACCAACAATGACAGTGGATTCATCTATTTCTCCTTGCAGTTCTATCAGTTTTTACCTTACATAGGTAAGGTACATACATACCATACCTTACAAAGTTTAGACATTTTTTTAGACACATACACTTCAAATATTCTTATGTCTTCTTGGATTATTCACTTCTTTATTATTACATAATTTCCTTCTTTATTGCTGATAACTTATCTTGCTTTGAAGTCTGCTCTGTCTGAAGAGCTACTCCTACTCTCTTTTGACTAGTGTTAACATAGTATATTTTTTGTCCATCCATTTACTTTTGATCCAGATGGTCCATATATTTAAAGTGAGTTTTTGGAGTCAACATATACTTTAGTCTTTTTTTTTTATCCACTCTGACAAACTCTGCTGTTTAATTGGTGTGTTTAGATTGTTGACATCCAAAGTGATTATTGATATATCTACCATATCCATTGCTCTTTTCTATTTGTTTTTGTTTCTTTTTATGTGTTCCATGTTTTTGTCATGGTATTAAATGAGCATCTTATGTAATTTCATTTTCTTTCCTTTCTTAGCATATCAGTTATACTTCCTTTTTTTACTTTTTTTTTAATTGACCTAGAATTTGCACTATATCTGTACAACTAATTCAAGTCCACTTTCAAATAACACTGTACCAATACACAGGTAGTGTAATTTATAACAAAATAACCTTAATTCCTCCCTCTTATCTCTCATATCATTGCTGTCATTCATCTTACTTATATATATGTGTATATAACCAAATATACATACATAAGATATATGCATAAGCATACATAGTCAAGTACGTTATTAATATTACTTTGAGCAAACTATCACTTAGCTCAATAAAAAATAAGAAAAATAAAACTTTTTATTTTACCTTTGCTTATTCCTTCTTTGATACTTTCTTACTGTATGTAGATCCAAGTTTCTGACCTATATTATTCCCTTCTATCTTACTGAAAATGAATTCCTTCAATTTTTGTCTGAGAATATCTCTCTCTCTTTTTTTTTTTTTCTCTTTTACTTTTGAAGGATAACTTCTCAGGTAAAATTTCTAGATTTGTGGGGGTTCATTTTTGTTTTGTTTTGTTTTGCTCTCAACACTTTAGATATTTCATTCCATTCTCTTCTTGTTTGCATGATATCTGAAACATCAGATGAATTCTTATCTTTATTCCTCCATAAATAATATTGATTTTTTTTCAGCCCCTTAGCTTCTTTCAGGATTTTTTTCTTTATCTTTGATTTTCTGTAGTTTGAAGATAATGTGCTTAGCTATAGTTTCTTTTGTTTTGTTTTGTTTTGGTTTTTTTGTGAGGGAGCATTTTTCTTACTTAGTGATCTATGGGCTTCCTGAATCTGTGGTTCGGTGTCTGATATTAATTTGGGAGAAATGTTCAGTAATTATTATTTCAAATATTTCTTTTGTTCTTTTGCCCTTTCTTCTTCTAGTATTTCTATTATGTGTATGTTATACCTTTTGTAGTTGTCCCACAGTTTTTGAATTTTCTTTTCTGTGTTCTTTAGTCTATTTGTTTTCTGTTTTTCACAGTTGTTATTGACATATCCTCTAGCTCAGAGATTCTTTCCTCAATTGTGTCCAGACTACTAATAAGCCCATCAAAGGCCTATTTTAGGGGCGCCTGGGTGGCTCAGTCATTAAGCATCTGCCTCCGGCTTGGGTCATGATCCCAGGGTCCTGAGATCGAGCCCTGCATCGGGCTCCGTGCTTGGCAGGAAGCCTGCTTCTCCCTCTCCTACTCCCCCTGCTTGTGTTCCCTCTCTCCCTGTCTCTCTCTCTCTGTCAAATAAATAGATAAAATCTTATAAAAAAAGGCCTATTTCATTTCTGTTATAGTGTTTTTTTGTTTTAAAATTTCTAGCACTTCTCTTGGTTCTTTCTAGGATTTCCATCTCTCTGCTTACATTGCTCATCTGTTCTTGTATGCTATCTACTTTATCCATCAGAGTCCTTAGCATATTAATCATAATTGTTTTAACTTCTTGGTCTGTTAATTCCAACAGCCTTACCATGACTGATTATGACACTTGCTCTGTGCCTTTAAGTTGTGGTGCTTTTTGTTTGTTTGTTTTTGCTTTTTGTTATGCATTGTGATTTTTTCTTGATATCTGGACATGATGTCCTGGGTGAAAGTAACAGTTATAAGTAGGTCTTTATTAATGTGACAGTGAGCAGTGGGGGAGAAGAATCATTCTATAGTCCTATGATTAGGTCTTAGTCTTTAGTGAGCCTATTCCTCTGGATTGTGAACTTCACAAGAGTTCCTCAGATTTTTCTCACCACTTAGGTCGGACAGGATGGCTAGAAGGGGCTGAAGTTGTATATTCCCATTCCTCCATGTGGAAGGTTGGGGCCAGCTGGAGTTGAGTAACAATTCCCCACTCGTGGGTCAGTTAGGCTCTGATAATATCTATCCTGATGTTAGGATTTAGTTAACTAGTTTCACCTGAGGGCAGGCCTTGTTAAGAACAGAGTGTTCTGGTTTATTTTAAAATGACTCTTCTTTCCCTTTTCTTGTTGGAAGCAAGAGTGAATTTTTCTCTAATATTTACAATGAGAACCTCATCAAACTCCTGGGGGTAAAAATTATGAAAATGTGCCACCCCCCTTCGTACCATGACTGGGTCCTCCTGGAGTTTTTAACTCTCAGAATTATCCATACCAAGCCTTCAGAAATTAGTCAATTATAATTCAAATTTTCCTACCTAGGTACTGGTCCCAAAGGCAGTTTCTACTCACGAGTCTCTGATCTGATGAGTCATGACTCCCTGTATTCATCTGTGTGTCTTTGCAATCCCGGGAGTAGCAGTTTGCCCTGTGTCCTCCATTTTCTTACAGATTCAGGAAAACTTTTTGATATTTTATTCTGTTTATCTGTTATTTGTTGTTAGGGCAGGCTAGTGACTTCTAAGCTCCTTCCATGAAGAATTGGAAACCAGTCTTTTTTCTTCTCCTCCTCTTCCCATAAATGTAATGGCTCAAACCACCCAACTGTATTCTTTTACAGTTCTATAACTCACACATGTGATACTGGTCTCACTGGGCTAAATTCAAAGTGTTGCAGGGACTGCCTTCCTTTCTGGGGTATCTAGAAGAGAATCTGTTTTCTGGCTTATTTACTTGATGGCAGAATTTAGTTTCTTGTGATTATAGGACTGAGAGTTGTTCTTAGCTTCTAGATACTACCTGCAATCCTTGGTTCCATCTTTAAAAGGTAGCAATATTGAGTTGAATCCCTCAGACTGAATTTCACCTACCTCTTCTTTTATGGTCACATTTCTCTCTTTTGCCATTTTATTTTTTTTTCCTATTTGTATGGGTCAGTGATTAGATTTGGCCCACCCAGATAATTGAGGATAGCCTCCTTATTATATTAGGCCAACCCAGATAATCCAGGATAATTTTCCTGTTTTAAGGTTCTTAACCTTAATCATAACTGCAAAATGCCTTTTACCATATAAAATAATATATTCGCAGTCCCTGGGAGTTAAAGCATGGAAATCTTTAGGGGAACATTGTTCTGTCTTCTGCATTGCCTAAATTACTATAACATTATAGTTAAGTCTAGAAATCTGGTAGAGTTAGTTCTTCCATTTTTTTATTCTTAGAAAGATCTTTCTTATTCTTAAATCTTGGAATAAGCTTGTTTAGTTCCACAAAAAATTATGCTGATCTTTTGATTGGGATTATATTGAATCTATAGATCAATTTTAGAATTGGTGTTTTACACTTTGAGACATAATCATAAGCATAGATTTTTCTTCACAATTATTTGTCTTTTCCAGTTTTTTGTTTGTTTTAGAGTTTCTTTAATCACTCTAAACAAAGTTTCTACTTGTCCTTAAGGATTATGTTTTGCTTGATTTATTCCTCAGGATTTCATATATTTTTTATTTTATTGTACAAGATATTTTTCAATAAATGGATTTTAACTCTGATTTCATCCTGCAGATCTGTATACTCTCATTAAAAATTACTGTTATTCCAGTTGAAAAACCCTCTGTTCTTAGTCCATTCATATACAGCTTTACCTAACCTATTTGGGGATTTTACTGTCTTTAGCACTAACTAGGTTAATGGCTCAATGTCATTGCCTTGCATGAGTATTTACCCAAATTATGTCTCTAGTTTCCTGAAATCAGGAATGCAGTATCTTCAAGATGATTTCAGTGACAGGTTTATATACTAAGAATATCACTCAATGGCTACAATTTAATGAGTAAATTATAAGTAAGAGTGTCAATGATGAAAAATGTGACATCATCATCACTGGCACTACCCTGATGTAGGTAATGATGAAGTAATGTCATTCATTTTAAATTTTATTTATTTATTTAGGCTGGGTACAGTATGATGGTATAAAACAAGGGAGGGGCCCCTGACCCCCTCCCTTCTTCAAGGGGTCTGGGATGGAAACTGGGTAGAGGTTGGGAGATTGTCAGTGTGTTGGGGGATGAGTTGTGGCAAGGACTCCCCAGCAGCTGAAGGTCTCTCTCTTCCTCTTCCTCTCTCTGGGGCTGGTGGTCCAGGGACCTCTTACTCCTTGGAGGCCATGTGGACCAAAAGGTCCACCACCCAGTTGCTATAGCCAAATTCATTGTCACACCGGGAAATGAGCTTGATAAAGTGGTCATCAAGAGCAATGTCAGCCCCAGCATAGAAGGTGGAAGAGTGGGTGTCACTGTTAAAATCACAGGAGACAACCTGGTCCTCAATGTAGCCCAGCATGCCCTGGAGCGGGCCTTCTGATGCCTGCTTCACCACTTTCTTGATGTCATCATATTTGGCAGCTTTCTTTAGGCAGCAGGTCAGATCCATGACTGACACATTGGGGATAGGGACAGAAAGGCCATGCCAGTAAGCTTCCCATTCAGCTCAGGGATGATCTTGCCTATAGCCTTGGTGGTGGCGGTAGAAGCAGGATTGATGTTCTGTGTGGCCCCTCAGCCATCACACCACAACTTCCCAGAAGCGGTGTCCATGGTCTTTTGGGTGGTAGTGATGACATGGACTGTGGTCATGAGTCCCTCCACAATGCCAAAGTTGTCATAGATGACGTTGGCTGGAGGGGCCAAGCAGTTGGTGGTGCAGGAAGCATTGCTGACAATCTTGAGGGAGTTGTCATACTTCTCATGGTTCACACTCATCACAAACATGGGGGCATCAGCAGAAGGGGCAGACATGATGACCCTCTTGGGCTTACCCTTCTAGTGAGCCCTAGCCATCTCCATGCTGGTGAAGACCCTAGTGGATTCAACATCATATTCAGCACCAGTATCACCCCATTTGATTTGGCTGGATCTTGCTCCTGGAAGATGCAGAGGGTTTTCCATTGATGACAGATTTCCCCTTTTCAGCCTTGACTGTGTGGTTGAATTTGCCATTGGTGGAATCATACTGGAATGTGTAGACCATGTAGTTCAGGTCAATGAAGGGATCATTGATGGTGACAGTGTCCATTTTGCCAGAGTTAAAAGCAGCTCTGGTGACTAGGAGCCCAGTACGGCCAAATCTGTTTACTCCGATCTTCACCATCATGTCTCAGGGATGTGGCTGGCACTGCACCAGAAGATGCAGCTGTCTGTCAAACAGGGAGGAACAGAAAGCCTCATTTTAAATTTTAATTAATACTCCAGTCTCTAATCATTACATTTCTGTCTAAAATAATTAATATCTTTCTAAATAATGACTGTTCAAATGCTTTCAAAATTTTCATTGCAAATACAGTAAAATCTATTTTCTTAAGTTTGTCATTTAAGATTAAGAAAATATATGGCTTTAAACAATTCTCTCAGTTTTCTTTTACCAACTTTTTCTTACCTATAGATCGTCTCATGACACTAAAGTTCCGTTCAAAACAATCTCCCATGAAATCCTCTAATAATCTGAGCAACTACATGCCTATATGCCTTTTCTGTGTTGTTTACTCGAGCTAGAAACCCTTTACGTCATTCAGCAAAATCACAAAGATTCTTCAATGTCTCTTCATGTGCAACCTCTACCGTCAAAATTATGCAATTCTGTTTTGTACTCCCTATAAACCTAGTTTTTGCTTTGGTTTTTAAAACTGTAAACTTTTTGAGGACCAGGATTGTTTCTTACTCAACTTTTCATTCTCTGGGAACAGCAGCTGTGCCTTGTGTGTAGTAGGCATTCATTGCTGACTTTTTTTAACAAATCAAGCTTTTGTGTATAAAATATATTAATAAACTTGGTTATATTTAACTGAACTCAAGAAATTAAAATGTCTAAATGGTTATTTTAGATTTCAGTGATCGTGGTTATCATATATAAACTAGACATAGATCAACTTTTTGTTATTCTCAATAAAACAATCTGTGCTTTGTATTCTCATGTCTTTGAACTTGAATTCTGTTAGATTTCAGAGAATAAAGAGATTCAGATCTGTCAGTTCTGGGACCTCTATGAAACATTTTTTTCTCTAAGAAATATGTCTGTGGTTTAGCTGAAGCTAATCTTTTTTACAGGCCTAAAAAGTACACTGAACCAGTGTGAAAGGGTCGGGATAAGAAGTGTAACCATCCTAAATGCAATATATAATGAAGAGTCATAAATAGAGATGTCCCCACAATTTTAAGTGTTCCTCTTCCCTGCATTATGTAAATGCAAAGCACATTCCAGGGTGGTATCCTTTTAAAATGAGGAGAATGCATATCTGAGATATATCACTATGCTAAAAAGAAATAAATTCCATTGACTCCAAGGAGACTACAGGTCTTACATCCTACAGATGAGTTGGAAAGGTAGATAAACATGAATTTCTGCATTTGACTAACTAAAGCCTTTTATAACATTATATCTTGCTCTCAAACACCCAGTTCTTGTCTTGAAAATACTTCCAATATTCTATTTAACAAAAATGTATTCTGAACAACTATATGGATAAGAGAGATTGACATGTTAAATAGTATCTCCAAATATAATGATGTAGAGAGAAATAAAAGGCAATTCAGTGAGTTAGGTAAAATGCATAAGTGGCTATTGGATAGGTAACAATTCCAAAGTAGATTAGTATGCTTTATCCCCCAACCTCCCACCCCGCCCCCTGCCCCAGGAGATTTTTATCATTCTGCTGTTTGCTTGTTTATAATGTTGAAATAGGGGCATTTTTTCCCTTTTTATTCTATTTTGGGCAATATTCATGGAAAACTGTATCTACTTCTTTAGAATCAGGGATTACCTACTTTATTATGTTCATTCATATTATTCATATTCATTACTTATGGTCTACATTCTAGGAAGAAGTGTAGATAAAAATTAATAAATATAGGGGTGCCCGGTGGCTCAATCGGTTAAGTGGCAGCCACTTGATTTTGGTTGGGGTCATGATCTCAGGGTCTTGGGATCAAGCCTCGTGTCAGACTCCATCTTAAAAAAAAAAAAAAAAAAAAGAAAGAAATATAATGAACAGATATATTGTATGTTAAAAGGAGATTAGTGCTATGGAAAAAAGAAAAACAATAGACCAAGTTAAGAAGCATGATGTACACTAATGGTGGGAAGGTATAATACTAGGTTGGAAAGTATAATACCCAACCTCAGTGTCCAATAATTATGAAAGTGAGTTTTGTAATTCAGGATAAGCATTGATAAGGTAAATTTTGAGCAAAATCTTGAAGAATGTGATTGATTTGTTCATGTGGGTTCATGGGGAAAAGCCTGATAGAGAAAGGCAATATCATGGGATCATACAACTTGCTCGTTACAAACTATTTGAAGGGAAGTGTGTTGTCTACAACGAACAAGAGTCTAACATGAAGCTCCTGCATTTTCTGACTGTTTTGAGAGTGTATTAAGTACCAGGAGACTTGCTTGATATTATACCTTCCAATTTAATAACTACCTTTCAAAGAAGGTATTATTATTATTCCTGTTTAACAGGTGAGAAAATTAGTCTTAGAGAAATGTAGGATAGTTTAATCACTCAGTACTAGTAAGTATTGGGACTAGGATTCCAATAAATTCAATTGTGTGTGTGAGTTTATTTACAAATTTGCACTTTTTATTATGCAAACTTTTTATATAAAATCCCATGAATATAGCTTATTTTTCCGACCACTGGTGATAAGTTTTTGCATGAAAAATTCAAATTCTGTTTTCAGTAGTTTTAAAATTCATTAATGGGAAGCTAGCCAATGGAATTTTATTCAAATCATCTTGTACAATTAGAGTTCAGAGTCCTTGTTACTTATCTCCTCATCTATATGAATTAAGATATACAATAGCTTTGAAACAAAATCATATTTGCATCTCTATGCATTATAACTTGGTAAGATAGAAAATATTAATATGTTTGATCATGTTAGTCATTTTGGCAATCGACGTGAAACCAATTAGCATGTCATTTTTTCTCATTGCCTGTATTTATAGAAAATCTGAGGTGTTTCCAATTTGTATTAATCAGTCATCCTTATAACACACTGGGCTATAGGTCCCTTCAGTATAGGCCCATGCAGGCCATTCCCCTTCACTTGATTTATTTCTTATACACTATATAGTGTATTTTACATGGTTATGCTTTGATTCTACTTCAAGTACTTTGTATTTTAACTTTACCAGAGAGATAGCTTATCCCCACTACAATAGATAGCTAATGGTATCCTTATTTAAGTAAAATTTATTTTGAACAGTTAAAGTCCCAGAATACAATCATATTTCTATCTTTGAGAGAATTACATTTTACCATCTAAAAAGCTAACTATAAGGTATTCAGTATACTATTTATCTAGGCAGCAAAAAATTTCAATTGTGTGATATTCTTTTTATGTATAGTCAAACACAGATTTATCTAATATAAATTGGATCTTTTGGGATTCTAGAGTATGGGGAATGAAAACGAAATTTAATCCATCTTAATTGGTGTCATGAAGGATCCAATAACTCATGCCTTTTCAATTTTTTGCTGGGTATCTTAGTGACAATAATAGACGGCTACTTTACCATACTCTAAATGTTAAATGTTGCAAATTTAAATACTTGTTTATGGTAAAGGAAGTCTCATCCACTGTTTCTCATTTGTCACCATTAGCCCCAGCCAATTCTAATTCTACCAAAGAAGTAGGGAAATATTGATTTATATTTTCTAATTATCTTTCTCCTTAACAAATGCAGTCCTATAAAAAGGATCCTAAATAGCTGACCCCTTTCCATTGTGTTCTATTCAGTGTTTTAAATGATAGCTTTAGATTAAAATATGGCTAACTTGAAACTTACAAGTAGTTTTAGCACTTGAGGAATCTGGCTGAAATTCTTTCCTTTCTTTCTGCCTTAAAAAAAACACACAAAAACTCTAGAAACTGATTTTCAGATTTGTAATTATTTTTATTAGAGCCATTCTCTCTGTAATCATTCTCTTCCTAGTTCAGGCTTTCACTAGGGGTTTGTGATTCACTGTCCCTATGCCCTTCAAACTCAGAGTGGTCAGATGCCATGAAACACTTTCCTTTACATCTTCCCATGAGAATTGTATTTTATCATCCATTCATGTTTTGTTGAATGGTACCTTCATCCACCATTTTCTCTATAAATATTCTGGAAACACTCATTATTTCTAATATTTAATTGTTATATATTATATAAATCCCTCCTTTTGTGTTTTTCATATCTATTTAATCTCTCTCCCCTCTTCTATATTTTTAAAATAGCTTCTGAACTCTTTCATATCCCTCCAATTTTTCTATACTACTGCTGATATGAAATTTCAAAATGCAAGTCTTATTTTGTTACTCTCCTGCTTACATTTCATTTGTATTATATTACCTGTAAGGAAAAAAAAAAAAAATCAATTCCTTGCTTTGGCGTCTAACGCTTTCCATGATCTAAGATCTGGCTATGCATCAATCCTCATCTCCTGCCACTAGGAAACATATCCTCTATAGTGATATTTCCTTAATTATGTTGTATTATAATTATTTCTTGAAATATGATTTCCCTTATTAGACCTTAAAGTTACTGAGAACTTGAATTTTATTCCACTCATCTTTGGATCCAGGTTTCATTCAGTGCCTGACATGTTCTTATTTTGACATGTTGAATTTTCTCATTCTTTTAATATCATATGTTTTGATTTAAGAGGTATTTTTAAAGGTCACTGGAGTTTAACAGATTATTTGATAAGGGAAAACGAACAGTGATATGAGAATCAGAGGGACTGGATTATTATTTCAGCGCTATTGGCTACTAGCCACATGACTGTATAAATACCAGGTTCGTTATCTATAGATAAAGAAGAATAATCCTGTACTGCCTACTTCCAAGTTGTTGTGACAATCACAAATAATGACATTTATAAAGATACTTTATGCATGATAAAATTCAATAAAAATAATATGCACTACTGCTATTAAAACTAGGTGAAAATACTGAAATCTATTTTACCTTCTCAGCAAACACAGTAATATGAATGACAATAAGGTTTTTCAAACAAGAGTGTTCCTCAAATATATTCCGTCTCTGAAAAGAAACTTTGTGCCTCACGACACTTTTGAAAACCTTTTACTATGTTCTCATGGCTGTGTGTATGTTTGTCCATGTGTGTGTGCACGTGTGTGGTTATTATTTACTATGATAGGGCACGGGTATGAGATTCTTCTGTATACTACTTAGGGATTTGATAAAACTATGCTCATTTGATTTATGATTTACATACGTAGAACAAAAATTTAATCATTTTTATGATTCCTTTATTATTTCTTCTATAGAAACATATTAAATAGTATTAAATAGTAAATTAAGTAGTAAATAGTATTAAATAATAAATTAAAGTTACATGAAGTGGAAGTTTCAGGATCACAGTGCCGATTCATATATAAAATTTCAGTGACAATGAAATCAGGGGAAAAGGACTAAAATGATTTTCTGTGAATTACGTAAGTTTCTAAATATCAAAGATTCAAAAGTTCTTGCCTCTCAGATACTTTTTTTTTTTTTTAAATGGGAGACAGATGGGGAGGACGGTTAAGACATTGATGGATGTCTTAATCCAGAAAGCGGGTTTCTGAGTCCTGAATATATCTTGCCAATTATCAACAGTAGCTTTGCTTCACCCTCAGTTCATTGTTGTAAGTGTGGAAAGAGAACCAACAAGTGATGTTGGTGTTGCTTGGCGACACTGACATGACCCAAGCAGTGTTGTCTGTGGGGAAGTGACGCTGGTACCACCTGTCACAGGGATGGTTAACTGCTGCGAAGTATGAGTGAGAGCATTTATCAGAATGCTAAACCTTTGAGATCAATTTTGGGAGCAGATGAAGATACTGAGTTATGATAATCACTTCCTAGCTTGTCCCATATTGCTTCCACTTTATGGTTCACTCCCAAAAATTCATTTTGCATGTGCTAATATAAAGCAAGAATAGTTCTTCTTATCGAATATTTTGCAAATATCACACCTACTCAATCTTTCTTTTCTTACTCATTTCCAAAACAATGTCCTTAATATTCACATAAACGCTACAGATTTATAATACTTGGTTACAATTTGATTTAGTGACATTGTTTTCATTTTAGTCACAATGTACTGGTTGTTTTAGAGTGATATGGAGCTGGTCAGTTCTATGTCCCTTTCTCATTTTCTTATTTTTTCCCTTTTTGAGCCTCAGTTTATAAATTAAGCAGAAAACAAAAATATACAAAACAGGCGCCGGCACTGCACCGGGAAATGACCTTAGCGGTGGCGAGGCGAGGTCGGGGCTCCGGGAGCAGGAGCGCCGGAAGTGGGACACGCGCACCCTGCCCAGCAAGCGGGGTGGCGCCGATCCTGCAGGGGCTGTCATTAGTGTCCCAGCTCAGTCAAGAGCTGCCAGGGCTGGATAGTCATGTGGGAGCCTGGCAGAGAGGACTATAAAATCCAATCTTTTGATGCAGAGACTCAGCAGCTGCTGAAGACAGCATTCAAAGATCCAGGTGCTGTAGACTTGGAGAAAGTGGCTGATGTGACTGTGGACCGTTCTCTGCAGGACTGTGTGTTCAGTAAAGAAGTGGAACGTGGTTCAGGCCGAGAGCAAGCAAGCAGGTCAGAGGCTTCTGGCGGGGACTGAACTGGCTGCCGCAGGAGTACCAGGCCTGGGAGCCGCTGTGAGCTGGGTCCCTGCAGGGATGGGTCGGCGAGGTCACTTTTATCTGCAACCTCTTTGATAAACTGAGGGTGAACAACAACCCCTGATGGCCCGGGTGGCCCCCATCTATCTCTTGCCTCTTCTAGCGGGCCAAGCCTGACAATCTGAGCATGGAGGAGGAGGTGGACCGCCTGGTGCCGCAGCTGCACCGCGTGGGGGAGCAGCTGGAGAAGATGAACAGAAAAGGCAGAGATGAGCACTGGGTCGTGATCCGGGATGGCTTCCTGCTCCCAAGCGGCCTCAGCTCCCTGGCCCAGGTACTGCTACCGGAAAATCACCGAATTTCGGACAGCCAGCTGGAAGATGACCCTGGCTGCCCACGAGGATCACTACAGTGAAGTCTCCCAGGAGGCCTCCAGATCAGGCTGCCTCGCCAGCAGCACTGGTCTTTCACCTAACCTACCTCCTAGGTTTGCGGGGGAGTCGGCCTCTCCCAAAGACTGTCCTTTCCAGACTTCCAGCAGCTCCTGAGATGCTTCCCGTTTACACTGTGGTCCTTCCCTGAGCACCTTCCTTCCCGCATTCAGGGATTGGAGAAGACACCAAACAGACTCGCCCCCACGGTCCCATCAGCCTGTCCCCCATAACCTCTCACCTGGGCCAGGCAGGGATAGGCAGCTTCTAACAACCACTGCACTGTGCACTCACTGGTGCAACAGCCATCTTGATGCCTCAGTTTCCCATCTATAAAATGGGTACCATAGCTACTGGTGGGATACTTTGGCATGTCAAGGGGTGGAACACAAACCACACCAGAAATTGCTTTTTATACATTTTGTGCAAGGACCACTTCAGAAACAAATCTATTTCCAGTGGGTTTTGATAAATGATAGTACCACGACACATGCTACACCAGTTCAGGGTGAGAAATTTCTTTTCTTTTTCTTTTTTTTAAGATTTTATTTATTTGACAGAGAGAGAGATAGTGAGAGCAGAAACACAAGCAGGTGGAGTGGGAGAGGGAGAAGCAGGCTTCCTGCGGAGCAGGGAGCCCGATGTGGGGCTCAATCCCAGGACCCTGGGATCATAACCTGAGTCGAAGGCAGACGCTTAGTGACTGAGCCACCCAGGCGCCCCCAGGGTGAGAATTTTCTGATAAACCTTTTCTAATATTAAAAATATATATAAAAAACTCGGGGCGCCTGGGTGGCTCAGTCGTTAAGCGTCTGCCTTCGGCTCAGGTCATGATCCCAGGGTCCTGGGATCGAGTCCCACATCGGGCTCCCCGCTCGGCAAGAAGCCTGCTTCTCCCTCTCCCATTCCCCCTGCTTGTGTTCCTGCTCTCGCTATCTCTCTCTCTGTCAAATAAATAAATAAAATCTTAAATTATATATATATATAAATCTTAAATTATATATATATATAAGTCTTAAATTATATATATATATATATATATATATATATATAAATATATATATATATATATAAAACAAAGAATTCCTTAGTGAAAGATTATTGAAGTCATACCCATGTCTGGAATTATTTTAGTTGACTCATTTGCAAGTTGCTTTTGGGAAAGAAACCAATATTGATATTTTTATTCTCTTCAGTTCTTATTCTGGCTCACCTTTCAGCAATAGCAATGATATTAACCTGTTAATGAGCACTTATTACCTGAGTCTGCACTCGAGGCTTTATAGGCAATTTCATATTTAATCTCACAACTATGATATAGAGGATAACATTGAGACCCAGAATGACTAATATTCCCCTAATTCACACAGTTCATCTGACTAATGGAACAGGAAATTTCATTAAGATCTGTCTGACTCCAAAACCAGTGTTCTTGGACTCTAAAACCAGAGCCTCTCCAGTTTTATCCTCTAAAATTCATTTCTATATCAGTACTCTCTTTTGTACTTTGTAAGATTTTCAAATGTGTATACACTAGAAATGAAACAGTCATTTTACCATCAACTATATATAAACTCTCATACATTTGCATGGGAAAACATCTTCAAAAAATTTAGCGTAGTTTGTAATGGAGAAGTATTGGAATCAACCTAAAGATCCATTGATAGGAAAGTGAATAAATAAGTTGTGTTGTAATCAAGACAAATCTTGCAGAATGTGAGTGAAAAAATCAAATTGCCAAAGGATACGTAGGTATGGTACAATTTATATAAAGTTTAAAATGTCTGAACTTCAATGCTAAATATTGTTCACAGAAACATATAGTTTAGGTATTAAAACATTCGTATGAATGATGAACACCAAAATACATATGTGTCATTTTGTAGGTGCCTTTTAAATCCCTGATTTTTTTCCTTCTTGATAACACTTTTTTTTTTTTTTTTTTTTTTTTTTTTTAAAGATTTTATTTATTTATTTGCGAGAGAGAGAATGAGAGACAGAGAGCACGAGAGGGAGGAGGGTCAGAGGGAGAAGCAGACTCCCCGCCGAGCAGGGAGCCCGATGTGGGACTCGATCCCGGGACTCCAGGATCATGACCTGAGCCGAAGGCAGTCGCTTAACCGACTGAGCCACCCAGGCGCCCGATAACACTTTTTTTATGCAGAGATTTCTGAAAGCGGTTGTGATGTAAGAGAACCTCTGGGAAAACATAGAAACTTGTTCCCACTATGGAGACATAAATGACAGGACTGGAGTTGAAGTCCCTGGGTAGAGAAGCATGACCATGAATAACTTCTATCCTTCTTGAATGCAGTAATTTCCATAGAGAAAGCCATTACTTTACAGATTATACATGCAAGCCCTTTAAGTTTTGATAACTTACGTATATTTTAGTTTAATCTAAGAGGCACATGTTTTTGCTGATTTCAACTCGTCAGTTAATTTGGTACTGCATGTATGTGGTTTTATGAGGCATGGGGAGATTTTTCTGAATAACATCACACTATTTTTACTTCTGAAAATTTATTAAGATTACAGTGACACAGTGTTTGAATGTCACTAGTGGGATACAGCCAGTCATGTGCTTGTAATCGTTCAGCAATCAGTTCTTCAGAAACACACACACAGAACCCTCACAACATAGGAAACCCCAGCCTTATTTTTATTTTTCTGTTTTAGCAGTCTTTCTGCTTTCTCTTTTCTCTACTCAAATTCAGTTTGCAAAGCCACAAGGTACCATTCTCAAATGCAATTTAAAAGCACTCAATGATTTTCAAGGATTTTCTACCACTTGTAGGGCACTTTACGTAACATTCAAAGGTGGCTGTGATATGCCCTCTGACTATTTCTCAGACCTGTCTTTAGTCATCTGGTGCCTTGCCTTTTATGTTTCTGAAGCCCCTTATTAGTTTGGTTTCCCCCATGTATAACATGCTACTTTTTTTTTTTTTTTTAGCATTTGCTTTTTCTTTTAAGTTTTTCTTTAAATTCCAGTTGGTTAACATTATAATGTTGATTTCAGGTGTACAATATAGTGATTCAACACTTCCAAACAACATTACTATCTTTTATTTCTGGAATATCCCCTTCTCTCTGAGTCTAAATAAATAATCCTTGCTCACCTACTGAAATTCAGCCTGGCATTTCCTTTGGGAAGCTGTTTTTAACCAACTTCAATTTGGAATCACTGTCCCATCTTCCTGTTCATATACTCTGCACACATTTGTGATCATTGCATTTATCTCCTCCACTAGGATTGGTGCTCCTTGAAAATAGGTCGAGACTTACTTCAGAATTAAGCCCTGTAAGTAACTTATGTTAGACAGCCAATTGATATTTATTTAAAAGATAAGTAAATGAAAAAGTCAATTATGCCAAAGAAAAGTTTTCTGATATTTCCCTCTGAAGCAGAATGTCTACATACATTATAAATATTTTGAAATTTTGAATAAGAAAATGGGAACAATATGCTCACCATTTTCATATTGTACACTTTAATCTTCTCTTCAG
This sequence comes from Phoca vitulina, assembly GCF_004348235.1. Taxonomy (NCBI): domain Eukaryota; kingdom Metazoa; phylum Chordata; class Mammalia; order Carnivora; family Phocidae; genus Phoca; species Phoca vitulina. The sequence continues at coordinate 45,190,635 of NW_022589706.1, forward strand.
AACTGAGAGAAACTAAAGTATTTGCCTCGACCATAAATTACTTTGGTAAATTTCAACACATAGGCATTTAGAGCATCTTTAGAAAGCCTTCTTACACACTTACTAATATTTCTAAGGATAGCCTTTTTTTCAGACAGGCACATTCAGTGTTGAGAGGTGAAGACTTTGTTAAGACCATGATTTTAGAACTCATCCTTTATCCTGAGCAGTAAATCCTCTAAAGATTCATTTTATGGTCACCAATGATTCAAGAAACCAAGGAACAACTGCTCATGTTGAACAAATCATTTTTTTTCTGGTCAAATAAACACTTTGATAACCTTTGACTAGGAGAACTCCATTCTTCTGTTTGAGGCCAAACATTCCATTCCTGGTCATATGTTTCTGCTTTTCAAAATGTTAATTGCTGAACTTAGAATTAATAAGTCAATAGGCAATAATAATAATAGTCAATAAAAAGTACCATTTAATAAGAAATTATGAGACAACAGAATTTTTTAAAGATATTTTTCCATTGTATATATATATATACCACATCTTCTTTATCCCAATGGGTTTCTTAAGCAAGCCTCTAAATTCAATACTCATGTCAGTGAAGTATTTTTGTAACAGCTCAATTTAAAATCTACAGTATGCTTTCAATGTCTGCTGTTAATCTAATGTACTTTCAATCAACAGATAACATGAGATTTTAATAAAGAAATATTTATTATAATCAAAAAATTGTACATCAGAAAAAAATACCCTAAAGCTAGCTTATTTCTTTGTGTTATCTGGAATTGTACACCATTAACTCTGACATATGGGGTTATCTCATCAAATAAAAGCATAAACCATTTTCACTTCTCCAATTTAATTGGAAAAAATCTTATTTCAAAAAAGAGATGTAGCTGAATGCTTATTAAATGGCTTTAAAAATACATTATTATCTTCCAAGATTTTGTAAGTACGTCTCTGGAATGTCAAGTTCAGGGTTTATTTATTTTTATGCTCTTGGGTAGCTAGTAAAATTGGGCATTGAACCTATTAATGCTTAATAATTATGGTACAGGATATTTCCCTTATTGTGTGTATAAATACTATACTTGAGCATTTCCTTCTGTAATTAAAGATTTTTATGCATTTTCCCTATATGATCTTACATTATTATAAAAGTATTTGTAATTTCTTATGTTAACTTTAATTCATCTAGGAAAATAATAATCACAATTTTATTATAAAAACAATATTAACATTATACAAAATAATTATATATAAAACAACAACTTATAAAAGAATAACACGGAAAGACAATTCAATATTGTTCCTGATGCTGAACTGGCAGAAAGCTAAGAAATTGACCAGTTTTTCCTTACTTACTGCTGATCCAGGGATATTAGAATATAAACATGAGCAAGGCATGATCCTCCCCTTTAATATAGTAGAGAAAGGACACATTCCCATTGTCAAGTTGGTACCCACTGTGTTGATGAAACACACACACAGCCATGCAATATACATACACATACACATAATTGGTAGTTCTAACTCAGGGGATATAAATGAGGAAAAGAGGATGTGGTGGATTTAAAGGAAGTAGGGTTTGTAGAGGCAGTAATGACTATAAGAGAGAGGCGGAAGGAATTAAAATAGCACATGTCCTAAGGTGGGAAAACATAGGCCAAATCCAGCTAAAAGTCTCTCGAAATAACCAATGCATATAATTCATTTTTCTGGGGAAGATCACGTGGAGAGGCTGATTTAGATATGAAAATAGGAGCCATGATCACCACAGTGAGTCATCGGCACATTATCTGTAGCCACGCGGGAGTGCGTAAGCTTTTTGAGCACCGACTTAATGAGATTTACTCTCTGGTAATGGCATATAGGCTGAATTCTAATAGCAATCAAATAGGTGTATACTGTTGGCAGAATATTGTTGTCTACACAGTGGCAAGCATATACATCAGTGTATTTATTACATGTTTTGTATAAGTACAGGAAGAAATTCTAGATTGTTTTTATTTAAATTTTTACCTAAATCATGACAGCATTTGGTTTTTACAACTTAATACATCTCTTTTATTGGCACTCTCACTCATTTCATAAAGCATGTGTTCTCAGGGAGGCAAAGGCTTTGTGCTGTTTTTACTGGCATAGGCTTTCAGCTTATTCAACATACTATGCTTGAATACCACATATCCCAAATATGATTAGTGTTATAATAAAATGCATTTAAATTGTAGAATTGTATTATGTTTTCTATCAAGATATCATAAACACCTTTTATAGCCCAACATTTTACTAGTTACCTCCATGTAGTTCCTAAAAGAAAAGTTGTCAAAGTTAAAGATGAATTGTATATTTTTCTTTTACAAAAAAATATTTGCTCTGAGTTTGTTGACATTTTGTTGAATGACAAGGGACTATTAGTAATAACCTATCAATGAGCTGTTATCAAATTGAAAATAAATATAAAAGTTGTGTTCTTTCAACATAAAAGTGACCTTTTTACAATGAGTGAGAAAGTTAATGTTTTTCAAAAGAAACCTGTGCTGTGGACAGTGTCATTTTGATAACAGGTGTTTGGAGTTGTGCCAGTTATGGGATTTTTATTGTCATAATAAGATTCGTAATACCTTTACAATCTCTTATATAGTGCACATAAAAAAAAGGATTATTGAAAATATAAATGTCTTATCTCTTTAAAAATCTAAATGAAAAGATTCAGGAGAGATTTAAGTCAATTTACTAACAATTTAAACACAAACAAACATTCTATTAGTTTCCAAATATTTATTAGCAACATTTCAATAAAAATCTGTGAACATTTGGTTGTTTGAGTTAAATATGCTGACCAGCATAAAGTCATCACAACCACCAAAGGCCTTCTTCCTTTTAGATATATCTCTCTCGTGGTATATTTTTCAGGTATGAAAGGTATTAAAACACAGTTGTGAAATATATTAAGGAAGGCTCATAAATTGCTAAGCCACAAATTTCTAAATAAAAATGATCAAAAATAGAGATGCAGAATCAATCACATTTCTTTCATTAAAATATTATTAATATTAGATTTTAATGAGGCCTAAAAACTTGTTTAATAATTAAAAGTGAAATATGTCATATATCCTTTAAAAATCTGATATACATGCATTATAATGCATATAATATTTATAATGACATGACATTTATAACTAAATCCATATTAATATTTGAAGAGACCACTGATCTAGCTCAGTAATGTCTAGATTTTTATAGCTATGGACTCTTTCCTTCAAATAAAATATTTGTGGAAGTCCACCCACATACATTAATAAAAAAATTATTTTGATCAAGGTGGATTTACTTTGGGCTTTAAAGTATATATGAGGAATCCCAATCATTCTGCACCCTCTTCCTTGCCTCCTCTCAACAGCTAAGAGCCCTGGATACTGGTAGCAGTTTGAGAAGCATTTATCTAAATGATAATTGAAAGATTGTTTTCAATTGGGTAATGGCATATTTAACATGTTCCATCAGTTACATCTTCTTATCAAGTCCTAGAAGTGCCTTTTTGTTCTTTTCTATTGTAACAATTCACTCTTTCTCTCACCAGCACCATCCTAACAGCATATAATCCCATCTATGAGCTACTAACTACCAACAACAAAACTTCATCTTTAATACTCACTAGTTTTCCTAAATTTGAGTTTGATCAAAACTGTGAAATTTTGGAAACAGAAACCCATGTATAGGTTATGGGGACAAATTCAGACATGCCACCTTTTGTTTCTTAACTTCCCTTCATTTGAAAGTTATTTCTGGAAATTCTCTAGCACACAGGTCTCCTTGATGTGGAAAACAGTGAATGCAACCCAATTGTTAATTGGACTGGACTCAGAAGCCAGATCCACCCTTGGACTTTATAGTTCTCTATCCAGGGGAGATATTTAGAATAATCCAGATCCCAGTAAGTTTTGTTCTATCCGAAGAACTTCATTTCAACTATCATCTCTCCTGTGCTTGATGTTGGTGCTATGGGTAATGGTTGACAGGGAGTGATTTTTAACCTTCCAGTGACAGACTATTTTAAGGCTGACCTAGAAAAAAAGTCAGTAGTTGGTCTGGCCGCCTGGGCTAATGCTCAGATGGGGGAGATACATACCTTCTACTCTGTGATTCACTATCCTTATGATTTAATTCTCTGTGCATATTTAACAAGATATAATGGTATTTTGAAAATAATTACTCTATGTATAATCCTGAGATATATTTCCCTGGCATATGTTCAAGTCACAGTTATTGTTATTTAAGCTGCAATAAGTACTGTTAAGTTTCTTATTTTTAAAATAACTATAATTCTACCTAATAGCAGGTATTAATTCAGAATACAAATAATACGAACAGGAAACACATGTAGAATGTAAAAATATCCTTTTTTTTGATAATATTATTACAACACTTATATTTTAAAGTACATGAACACAAATTTTTACCATAACTAATGTCTAATGTATCCTTTTGAGAAATATACTTCTCCCATGTAACGGAGCTGGCAGTTGAATTACATGGTCCCATCTTTCTAGCCACAGGGGTGGTTATGTGGTTCAGGCAAGCTAACCAGACACCCTTTTTTCCAAGCTACAATGTTGTTATAGGTATCGTCTTACGGCAAAGTCTCTCCATTTGAGTTATTCCATGGTGAAAGAGCAGGTGAAAGAAAGAGAGAATATGGTTTGAACACTATATCTAGCCTGGCTTGAAAACTAACTGCATGTTTCAGTTAAATTAGCCAATATATGTATTGTCTCTTTTATTTTTTTTTATTATGTTATGTTAATCAGCATACATTACATCATTAGTTTTTGATGTAGTGTTCCATGATTCATTGTTTGTGTATAACTCCCAGTGTTCCATTCAGTACGTGCCCTCTTTAATACCCATCACCAGGCTAACCCACCCCCCATCCCCTCCCCTCTAGAACCCTCAGTTTGTTTCTCAGAGTCCATAGTCTCTCATGGTTAGTCTCCCCCATCGATTTCCCTCACTTCATTTTTCCCTTCCTCTTCTTTTTTTTTTTTTTTTAACATATAATGTATTATTTGTTCCAGAGGTACAGGTCTGTGATTCAACAGTCTTTGAGCGCTGTGAATTGTGTAAGACTGTTGAATCACAGACCTGTATCGCCTCTTTTTAATCTTCTCTATAGATCTGACAATTTATTGTACACTGTTCATTTTTTTTTATTTAGAGTTTTAGATTTTCCTTAACCTATATTGAGTTTCATTTTGATTGAAAGATATCTGGCCATTTAATCAAGTACTCAAATAAACACGTATATAAATGTTGTGATGGGTTAAAAATGGTTGGGGATTTTTTGACATCCCTTCCTTCGAAAGGTGGGGGCTATATCCCATCCCCTTGAATCCAAGCTTTGAATATGACAGAACTGATGCTTGCCAGTTTGGGACCTAACCTTTAAGAGGCTTGTCAGTTTTTTCTTTTCTTTTCTTTTTTTGGGGGGTGGGTGGGTGGTGAAGGAAGCCCTGAACTTCCATTTAAGAAGTCAGATCACTCTGTGTAGGCCATACAAAAGCTCAAAGTAACCATAAGGACAGGTCGTGAGGAGTGTGGGGGAGAAACAGACAGAGACAGAGAAGCTCCAGTAGCCCCAGTCACTCACATTATCCCTGTAGAGGCTCCAGATGTTATGGAGGTGAGATATGCCTATGGTCCCTGCTCATATTTTTGGCCCACATAATACTGAAATAAAATAATGATAAATTATTGTTTTAAGCCACTTTGATAGTATGACAAAAATGGAGAAAAATTTAGTGAAATTATTAGAAATGATATTTTTATTATATTCTTATTTTCCAAGTTTTCTATCCTTTGAAAATATTATTTCTGCAAAACAATCAGAAAAATAAGCTGGTACATGTTAACAATAAATCACTTATTAGCTTTTGGTTAGCTTTAGTACTGTTCTTAAGTACTATAATTGAGAACACAACCCATTATTGGTTGCATCTGGTATAAACCACTTCTATCAGCCCTCCTTTTTTTATTCCACTTCCAGGGAATACCCAGATTCTCTACACTTTTCTCTTTCCTCTTCATATATTTACAAAATAGTATTATCTTTGTGAATATTTTGTACACCATTTTAGAACTTTTGCAATATGATGTGACTGTTTCCTTGCCAAAAATATTTTCATATAAATGATATGTATCTGCCTAGTATTTCATTATTTTGCCTAAAATCTGCTATTATTTAATATTTACTTTTTATAATTTTGGTTATTATTATCTTATGATTTCAAGATGGCTGCTGTAGGTCCAGCCATCATATTCATGTTCAATGCAAGAAGAAGAAAAAAAGGAAGAGGAGGAGGACAGGAGGAGGAGGGGGAAAAGCACTGTGTATATTTGTCAACTTTTAACAAGTAAATATTTTACAGAAATACCCAACATACTCTGCTATGTGTCATTAGCCAGAATTATGTTACATTCCTCATTCCCTCAACCTCTCTGCCCCTGGAACATAGTGGCCTGGAAAAATGAATTTTTAGTTAGGTCAATTTCTATCTCCCCAAATTCAAGATTGTTTTAACAGGAAAAATGGGGGAATTGATAATGGCTTTGTCACTCTCCACACTCAATCCAACTTAAAAGATATGTTTGAGGAGATAGATAGATAATAGGTAGGTAAGTAGAGAGAGAAATATGATAAATAAGATAGATAGATGATAGATAGATGATAGATGATAGATAGATGATAGATAGATAGGCAATATAAAATAAAATTCAGAGTATTCATGCAAATTAGATTTCTGGGAGATGAAGAATAGGGCTTTTTGCAATTTTTATTTCTTATAATTCAGCATAATTTGAAGTTCTTTTAAATATGAAGTTATATTTGATGAATTAATCATATAAATTGACTTAATTTTCTTTTGAATAATGAAAATTGAAGAGAAATTCTCATAAGTAAATAAACATGGTGCATTTTTCAGAAGGAATTTTGGATTTTTAAATTGAATAGAAGGAAAAAGTTTGACTTGAAATTTATTTCAGAAAGTCTAGATACAGAACAAGCAACTTCTCTTTGGGTTAAAATACAAAACCAAATTAAAATAAAAGAGAGAGAGAGAGAGAGAGACACCCAAACAAAACTATCTGTAAGTTCCTGAAGATGTAACATACTATAGCTCAATATTATTTCAATTGCTTTTACCCGTATTAGAGTATACTTTTTGTTTACTTATCTTGTGTCTTTGAAATTGATGTATGTAATGCAATTATAACACTTTTACTTCATTCCTGAAAACTTGGATGCTTTCAGTGTGGCACTTTAGGCTCTAAACAGCAATATGCTATATACTATTACTTAATGTTTCTGGCTCTCATCCCATGTGCTTATCTCAGTTCAGAAATTGCCTACGCTTGAAGTAGAAGTAATTTTTTTTTCTTCAGTTGTTCAAAAAAGAGCTAACCTTCAAATATTAACTGAGATTACATTTCTTGTCATCCTAAACTTTAACAGGTTTTCTGTCCCAAATATAAAGTATGGAAAAAATGTGATACTATGAGCTTTGTAGTATTGGGATAAATGTTTGACCCAAACGGTGGCTGTAGCAGCTACTGTCAGAGACAGCCCTCGTCAAAATTGAAAAAGAGAAAAGAGTGTTTTTTCCCCTTTAACTTCCTATTTTCCATTAGGAGTTCTGTCCATTCAATGCCTCACTATATTGCCTTATATTGGGTCTCATCTGGCTGAAATAATTTCACTCACATGTGTCTATGAGAAACTGCTAATAATTCATAACTCATTTGTTGGTTTCAGGCATAAAACAAGATATTGCATGTGATGCACTTAACACACAACTACTGAGAAATGAATTGGAGGTTGAAATTTAACTAATTAAGCAGTCAGTGTGTGGATTACTTTTGGTTATATACTCATATACTTAACATTATTTAGATTCCTCCTCCCTCACCTTCCCTTCAATTCCAAAATAAAAGTTTGATTTCTAGCCAGCTTATTTATTCAAATATGCATTTGTTTCTTACCTCATGTAAAATATTCTACACCTCATTTCATAGATTTGGGGCTGACATAGACCTAATACAAAATATGAGACCAACATATTACTGAATTAACACCGATTACACTTCATGAGGGATTCTTTCAGTCTGGGACATATTTCCAATAATTTTTTGTTCTTTCCACTTGCCAAGAACTCTGTCACTGTACTAGCTCAGATAGTTGAAAAGTATTAGTCGTCAGTTGATATTAATATTTTTAGGATATTTGGTAAGAAAAGAAAATTAATAATATACCTAATTAAAAAGGACTAATATTTTGTGGATAAGATTAATAAAAACAGAAAAAAATACTTCACTGATTTGCATGGGATAAGGAGAATTTTATGCTTTCCTGCATAACTCCATTCTGCTACTTGACTCATCATTGAAGAGGTTAACTTCCACCTCCTAAACTTGTTTAAAGAGAGACATAGATCTGAGCCAGAGCGGCACTATGGGATACACTGCTTCTACTTATAATTTTATATTCTTGTCATAATAATTTTCTTAGAGGCTTTAAATATATTCTTGAAAATTAGAGGGTTTTTTATTGTAAGAAGTATTTGACCAATAATCTGAACTATCATAGAGAGGCAGTATGGTAGAATGGGTTAAGAGTACAGAATTTTGCACTAAACTATATGGTTTTAAAACCTTGCTTTTATGATTTAATGCCTGGATGAACTTCAGCAAATTTCCTAATCATGTGCCTTGGTTTCCTCATCTGTAAAATGGAGATACTAACGGTACTTATCACAAGGTAAAATGTAAGATTTACAACATTTAATACTTATAAAGTACTCAGAACCATGTCTGAGCATATTAATGATGATATGATTGTCGTTATTATGATTACAATCATTATCAACTTTCTCCTCTCTCCCCAATCCTGTTCTTTTTTTTTTTTAAAGATTTATTTATTTATTTGAGAGAGAGAGAGAGAGTTTGTACATGAGAGGGGGAGGGACAAAGAGAGAGGGAGAGACTCTCAAGCAGACTCCTCCCTGAGTGCAGAACCGATGCGGGGCTTGATCCCAGGATCATGACCTGAGTCAAAATCCAGAGTCAGATGCTCAAACCACTGAGCCACCCAGAGGCCCCAAATCCTGTTCTGATTTATTTTTTCTGTTAGTGGTGTCAGTAAGAACACACAAAATATAAATTACTTATTCATTTTTAAATTTTCAACCAAGTAATTGGCTATTATTGACTTTCTCTCTTTGATAGCTCCATCATTTGTGTGTAATTTATATTTCCATCATCACTGATGTAAAGTTCAGAACTTTATTATTTTCCACTAATACAATTATATGAGCCTCTTAATTGAACTTCTGCCTGCCTTTCTTCATTCAGCATTTTTTAAGTGCCTTCTCTAAACTTTCCAATCCAAATTGCATACCACTGTCAAAGTAATTATTCCAAAGTGTGACTGTAATCATAAGAAAATCCCGTTTAAAGCAAAAACAGTTTCTTATTAGACACAGAATAAAATATAAATTACTTGGAAAGCATGAAAGTGCCTCCAGGAGCTTACCTCAATGTAATTTCTAGATTCATTTCTTACTATTCCTCTTTGTAGAGGATGTATTCCCAGACAAACGAAATTAATCAGTATTTCCAGAACACAGGAGTGTACTTATAACATGTTGTTAGATTTTTGGAATTAGTTGTGAATATTATATATATAAGAATTTAAGCACAAACTGGAAAATAAAAAGAACAAAGAGGTAAATTAAAATATTATTTTGTAAGTTGTAAAAAACTAATGCTGAGACTTCCAAGAGATGCCTTCAAGTATATGAAAGGCTATTCCGTGAATGAGGAGTTAAAGATCAGTCTTTAAGATCTCAATAAATGGACATAGATGATGGGACATACAGGGAGATCAATTTCAGTTCAAGTGAAGGAAAAACTTTTTGACAGTAGAAGTCTGCAGAAAGACCACACCTCATGGAATAATTTATATTTCTTTAACTGAAAGTGTTTTGTTTTTTTTTTTTAATGTTTTCTGTTCACATGATAGAGTTTCAGGAAAAGAGAGATTTGAGTCAAATTGCCCGGATAATTTGCCTAAAGTGTGCTTAAAATAGTATGCATTCTATGTAAATCCATTATAAGAAATTTTAAGGAATGTAATATGTGTCTGTGTATGTGCACTTTCTTTTTTATAGAAAGGGGGATGGTTTTCAGTACTCTCAAGGGCTCACCAAGTACATCCATGCATTTCTTTTTTTTTTTTCAAGATTTATTTATCTATTTGAGAGAGAGGGGGTGGGGCAGAGGGAGAGAATCTCCAAGCAGACTCACCCCTAAGCAGGGAGCCCAAGGCAAGGCTTCATCCCACAACTGATAAGATCATGACCTGAGCTGAAACCAAGAGTCTGACGCTTAACTGACTGAGCCACCAAGGCGCCCCCATCCACGCATTTCTATATCCGTTTTATTATCTAGAAAGACAGGAAATGAAAATGGCATATATTATTAATGGGTGAATTTGCATACTAATATTATTTATATAATTATTTATGTTGCTTCCTTCTAATACTTTTTTTTTAATTTTTTTATTGTTATGTTAATCCCCATACATTACATCATTAGTTTTAGATATAGTGTTCCATGATTCATTGTTTGTGCATAACACCCAGTGCTCCATGCAGAACGTGCCCTCCTCAATACCCATCACCAGGCTAACCCATCCTCCCAACCCCCTCCCCTCTAGAACCCTCAGTTTGTTTTTCAGAGTCCATCGTCTCTCATGGTTCTTCTCCCCCTCCGATTTCTCCCCCTTCATTCTTCCCCTCCTGCTACATTCCTCTTCTTCTTTTTTTCTTTCTTAACATATATTGCATTATTTGTTTCAGAGGTACAGATCTGAGATTCAACAGTCTTGCACAATTCACAGCGCTTACCAGAACACATACCCTCCCCAGTGTCCATCACCCAGTCACCCCATCCCTCCCACCCCACCCCCCACTCCAGCAACCCTCAGTTTGTTTCCTGAGATTAAGAATTCCTCATATCAGTGAGGTCATATGATACATGTCTTTCTCTGTTTGACTTATTTCGCTCAGCATAATACCCTCCAGTTCCATCCACGTCGTTGCAAATGGCAAGATCTCATTCCTTTTGATGGCTGCATAATATTCCATTGTATATATATAGCACATCTTCTTTATCCATTCATCTGTTGATGGACATCTTGGCTCTTTCCACAGTTTGGCTATTGTGGACATTGCTGCTATAAACATCAGGGTGCACGTACCCTTTCGGGTCCCTACTTTTGTATCTTTGGGGTAAATACCCAGGAGTGCAATTGCTGGATCATATGGTAGCTCTATTTTCAACTTTTTGAGGAACCTCCATACTGTTTTCCAGAGTGGCTGCACCAGCTTGCATTCCCACCAACAGTGTAGGAGGGTTCCCCTTTCTCAGCATCCCCGCCAACATCTGTCATTTCCTGACTTGTTAATTTTAGCCATTCTGACTGGTGTGAGGTGGTATCTCATTGAGGTTTTGATTTGGATTTCCCTGATGCTGAGCGATATTGAACACTTTTTCATGTGTCTGTTGGCCATTTGGATGTCTTCTTTGGAAAAATGTCTGTTCATGTCTTCTGCCCATTTCTTGATTGGATTCTTTGTTCTTTTGGTGTTGAGTTTGATGAGTTCTTTATAGATTTTGGATACTAGCCCTTTATCTGATATGTCATTTGCAAATATCTTCTCCCATTCTGTCAGTTGTCTTTTGGTTTTGTTGACTGTTTCCTTTGCTTTGCAAAAGCTTTTTATCTTGATGAAGTCCCAATAGTTCATTTTTGCCCTTGCTTCCCTTGCCTTTGGCGATGTTTCTAGGAAGAAGTTGCTGCGGCTGAGGTCGAAGAGGTTGCTGCCTGTGTTCTCCTTTAGGATTTTGATGGACTCCTGTCTCACATTGAGGTCTTTCAACCATTTGGAGTCTATTTTTGTGTGCGGTGTAAGGAAATGGTCCAGTTTCATTCTTCTGCATGTGGTTGTCCAATTTTCCCGACACCATTTGTTGAAGAGACTGTCTTTTTTCCATTGGACATTCTTTCCTGCTTTGTCAAAGATGAGTTGACCATAGAGTTGAGGGTCCATTTCTGGGCTCTCTATTCTGTTCCATTGATCTATGTACCTGTTTTTGTGCCAGTACCATACTGTCTTGATGATGACAGCTTTGTAGTAGAGCTGGAAGTCCGGAATTGTGATGCCACCAGCTTTGCTTTTCTTTTTCAAGATTCCTCTGGCTATGCGGGGTCTTTTCTGGTTCCATACAAATTTTAGGATTATTTGTTCCATTTCTTTGAAAAAAGTGGATGGTATTTTGATGGGGATTGCATTGAATGTGTAGATTGCTCTAGGTAGGATTGACATCTTCACAATATTTGTTCTTCCAATCCATGAGCATGGAACGTTTTTCCATTTCTTTGTGTCTTCCTCAATTTCTTTCATAGTATTTTATAGTTTTCTGAGTACAGATCCTTTGCCTCTTTGGTTAGATTTATTCCTAGGTATCTTATGGTTCTGGGTGCAATTGTAAATGGGATCGACTCCTTAATTTCTCTTTCTTCTGACTTGTTGTTGGTGTATAGGAATGCCACTGACTTCTGTGCATTGATTTTGTATCCTGCCACTTTACTGAATTCCTGTATGAGTTCTAGCAGTTTTGGGGTGGAGTCTTTGGGATTTTCCACATAAAGTATCATATTATCTGCAAAGAGTGAGAGTTTGACTTCTTCTTTGCCGATTTGGATGCCTTTTATTTCTTTTTGTTGTCTGATTGCTGTGGCTAGGACTTCCAATACTATGTTGAATAGCAGTGGTGATAGTGGACATCCCTGCCGCGTTCCTGACCTTAGGGGGAAAGCTCTCAGTCTTTCCCCATTGAGAATGATATTCGCTGTAGGTTTTTCATAGATGGCTTTTATGATATTGAGGTATGTACCCTCTATGCCTATACTCTGAAGAGTTTTGATCAAGAAAGGATGCTGTACTTTGTCAAATGCTTTTTCTGCATCTATTGAGAGGATCATATGATTCTTGTTCTTTCTTTTGTTAATGTATTGTATCACGTTGATTGATTTGCGGATGTTGAACCAACCTTGCAGCCCAGGGATAAATCCGACTTGGTCGTGGTGAATAATCCTTTTAATGTACTGTTGGATCCTATTGGCTAGTATTTTGGTGAGAATTTTTGCATCCATGTTCATCAGGGATATTGGTCTGTAATTCTCCTTTTTGATGGGGTCTTTGTCTGGTTTTGGGATCAAGGTAATGGTGGTCTCATAAAACGAGTTTGGAAGTTTCCCTTCCATTTTATTTTTTGGAACAGTTTCAGAAGAATACGTATTAATTCTTCTCTAAATGTTTGGTAGAATTCCCCTGGGAAGCCATCTGGCCCTGGGCTTTTGTGTTTTGGGAGATTTTTGATGACTGCTTCAATTTCCTTAGTGGTTATAGGTCTGTTCAGGTTTTCTATTTCTTCCTGGTTCAGTTTTGGTAGTTGATACATCTCTAGGAATGCATCCATTTCTTCCAGGTTATCTAATTTGCTGCATTGAGTTGCTCATAATATGTTCTTATAATTGTTTGTATTTCTTTGGTGTTGGTTGTGATTTCTCCTCTTTCATTCATGATTTTGTTGATTTGGGTCATTTCTCTTTTCTTTTTGATAAGTCTGGCCAGGGGTTTATCAATCTTGTTAATTCTTTCAAAGAACCAGCTCCTAGTTTCGTTGATCTGTTCTACTGTTCTTTTGGTTTCTATTTCATTGATTTCTGCTCTGATCTTTATTATTTCTCTTCTCCTGCTGGGTTTAGGCTTTGTTTGCTCTTCTTTCTCCAGCTCCTTTAGGTGTAGGGTTAGGTTGTGTACTTGAGACCTTTCTTGTTTCTTGAGAAAGGCTTGTATTGCTATATACTTTCCTCTCAGGACTGCCTTTGCTGTATCCCAAAGATTTTGAACAGTTGTGTTTTCATTTTCATTGGTTTCCATGAATTTTTTTAATTCTTCTTTAATTTCCTGGTTGACCCATTCATTCTTCAGTAGGATGCTCTTTAGCCTCCATGTATTTGAGTTCTTTCCGACTTTCCTCTTGTGATTGAGTTCTAGTTTCAAAGCATTGTGGTCTGAAAATATGCAGGGAATGATCCCAATCTTTTGGTACTGGTTGAGACCTGATTTATGACCTAGGATGTGATCTATTCTGGAGAATGTTCCATGGGCACTAGAGAAGAATGTGTATTCTGTTGCTTTGGGATGCAATGTTCTGAATATGTCTGTGAAGTCCATTTGGTCCAGTGTGTCATTTAAAGTCTTTATTTCCTTGTTGATCTTTTGCTTAGACGATCTGTCCATTTCAGTGAGGGGGGTGTTAAAGTCCCCCACTATTATTGTATTGTTGTCGATGTGTTTCTTTGCTTTTGTTATTAATTGCCTTATATAATTGGCTGCTCCCATGTTAAGGGTATAGATATTTACAATTGTTAGATCTTCTTGTTGGATAGACCCTTTAAGTAGGATATAGTGTCCTTCCTCATCTCTTATTACAGTCTTTGGTTTAAAATCTAATTTGTCTGATATAAGGATTGCCACCCCAGCTTTCTTTTGGTGTCCATTAGCATGGTAAATGGTTTTCCACCCCCTCGCTTTAAATCTGGAGGTGTCTTTGGTTCTAAAATGAGTCTCTTGCAGACAGCATATCGATGGGTCTTGTTTTTTAATCCAATCTGATAGCCTTTGTCTTTTGATTGGGGCATTTAGCCCATTTACATTCAGGGTAACTATTGAAAGATAGGAATTTAGTGTCATTGTATTGCCTGTAAGGTGACTGTTACTGTATATTGTCTGTGTTCCTTTCTGGTCTATGTTGCTTTTAGGCTCTCTCTTTGCTTAGAGGACCCCTTTCAATATTTGTTGTAGGGCTGGTTTCGTGTTTGCAAATTCCTTTAGTTTTTGTTTGTCCTGGAAGCTTTTTATCTCTCCTTCAATTTTCAATTTTCTCTTTGTCTCTGAGACTCGTAAGTTTTACTATTAGATGTCAGGGTGAGGACCTATTTTTATTGATTTTGAGAGGGGTTCTCTGTGCTCCCTGGATTTTGATGCCTGTTTCCTTCCCCAAATTAGGGAAGTTCTCTGCTATAATTTGCTCCATTATACCTTCTGCCCCTCTCTCTCTTCTTCTTCTGGGATCCCAATTATTCTAATGTTGTTTCGTCTTATGGTATCGTTTATCTCTCGAATTCTGCCCTCGTGATCCAGTAGTTGTTTATCTCTCTTTTTCTCAGCTTCTTTATTTTCCATCATTTGGTCTTCTATCTCACTGATTCTTTCTTCTGCCTCATTTATCCTAGCAGTTAGCGCCCCCATATTTGATTGCACCTCATTAATAGCCTTTTTGATTTCTACTTGGTTAGATTTTAGTTCTTTTACTTCTCCAGAAAGGGTTTCTCTAATAACTTCCATGCTTTTTTCAAGCCCAGCTAGTATCTTTAAAGTGATGATTCTAAATTCTAGATCTGACATCGTACTAATGTCTGTATTGAGTAGGTCCCTGGCAGTCGGTACTACCTCTTGTTCTTTTTGTTGAGGTGATTTTTTCTGTCTTGTCATTTTGTGCAGAGGAGAATAGATTAATGAGAGAACAAAGTGCTAGCAGGGTAACAACGTCCCCAGAAAATATACTCTAAACAAATCAGAAAAGACCTGAAGCAGTGGGAAAAGAAAGGGAAAGAGAGAAAAAAGAAAAAGAAAGAAAAAAATAAAAAATAAAAAATAAAGATAAAGATAAAAACAAACAAAAACAGAACAAAACAAAACAGAACAAAAACAGAATGTGATCAAGTATGATCAGGCTGGTTTATAGATCAGTGCCACACACTAGATTTTGGGTGTATTTTGGTCTGTTAAAAGAAAGTGCCTCCCAAAATTTTAAAGAAAGAAAAACTTATATATGTACAAAAATAAGGGTTGATATGATGAAGGGATGGAATATGACTGTAAAGATGGAAATTATAAAAAATTTTATAAAAGGATTTGATAAGTTGTTTGAAAAAAGAAAGAAGAGGATTTAAAAAAAAAAAAGAAAGAAAAAAGGGAGAGAATGTGATCAGGCAGGGGAGTAGAAAAAAACCATACACTAGAGATTTAGAGTATATTTTGATCTGTTAGAAGAAACTATCCCCAAATTTTAAAGAGAGAACAACTTATATATATATGCCAAAAATATGGGTAACTACTATGAAGGGATAGAATATGACTCTAAAAATGAAAAATAAAAATGTTTTTTTTTAAAAAAGGGATTGATAAGATGTTGGTTGAAAAAGGGAAAAAGAAAAATTCAAAAAAAAAAAAAAGAAAAAAGTAAAAAAGACAGTTAAAAAAAATAAAAAAAAATAATTTACTTTGAAAGACTAAAGAATCATGGTAAAAAAGCCATGAATTCTATGTGCAGTATTCCCCTAGCGCTGGAGTTCTGCCGTTCTCACTGATCGGTAAACCTGCTCTTGGCTGGCTGTTCTCGCTGATCTTCTGGGGGAGGGGCCTGTTGCCGTGGTTCCCAAATGTCTTTGCCGGAGGCGGAATTGCCCCGCCCTTGCCCGGTCCGGGCTAAGTAATCTGCTCGGGTCTGCTCTCGGGACCTTTTTTTCCCTGCAGCTTTTGTTCCCTGCAAGCTTTCCGTACAGCTTTGGAGGCGGAGAGTGAAAATGGCGGCCTCCCCCCAAAAAAAAAAAAAGAAAAGAAAATGGCGGCCTCCCAGTCTCCGCCCTGGAGGAGCCGAGAACTCGGGGCCCCGCTCCTCAGTGAGCCCCCAGAGAAAAGCAGTCAGTCACTCCCGTCTCCCCGGTCTCCGGCTGCACTCCGTGTTCACCCGGCCTCTGATGGCGCGTTTCTATCTCTGGCACCCGACCCTGGGTGGAGTCTCCAAACCCAGCAGATCCCCTTGGTGCACTCCCGCACCTCTTCTCCTGGGGGAAGAAGGTGAGTCTCCCCGGATCTGCCGCTTGTTGGGTCCCTGCTGGAGGAGCAGTGGCCCGACTGTACCACGGATCACAGTTTATGGCAACCCCAAGCTGAGAGCCCGCGCCTGGGCTCCGTCTCTGCAGCCGGCTTCCCTGCTCCGATACCTGGGAGCTCTGCCGCACTCAGGCACCCCCGGTCTTCCTGTGACCCCGAGGGTCCTGAGACCACACTGTCCCGCGAGGGTTCCACCTCCCACTTAGCCACCAGAGTGACGTCCCTCAGCGGAGCAGACTTCTAAAAGTTCTGATTTTGTGCTCCGTGGCTCTATCACTTGCCAGAAGCAGCCGATGGAGGCCCCTCCCCCGCCGTCTATCCTCCTGAATATCGCCTCGTTTTCACTTCTCCGCACGTCCTACCTTTCAGAAAGTGGTTGCTTTTCTGTTCAGAGAGTTGTTGCTATTCTTTTCTTCGATCTCCTGTTGAGTTTGTAGGTGTTCAGAATGGTTTGATCCCTATCCAGCTGAATTCCTGAGAGGAGACGAAATCCAGGTCTCCTACTCCTCTGCCATCTTGCTCCCTCCTTCTAATACTTTTTATAAAAATTGAAGAAAATGGAGAGCAAGTGGATGAAATTAATTTTTATTTTTTAAATTTTTTAAAGTTTTTGTTTAAATTCCATTTAGTTAACATGCAGTGTAATATTAGATTCAGGTGTACAATATAGTGATTCAACACTTCCATACAACACCTGGTGCTCATTACAAGTGCTCTTCTTAATCCCCATCACTTATTTCCCACCCCTCTCCCCTCTGATAACCATCAGTTTGTTCTCTATGGTTAAGAGTCTGTTTCTTGGTTTGCCTCTCTCTCTTCTCTTTTTTTTCCCTTTGTGTGTTTGTTTTTTAAATTCCACATATGAGTGAAGTCATAGTATTTGTCTTTCTCTGACTTATTTTGCTTAGCATAATACTATCTATCTCCATTCATGTCATTGCAAATGGCAAGATCTCATTCCTTTCATGGCTGAGAAATATTCCATTGTATATATATACCATATCTTTTATCCATGGATCAGTTGATGGATACTTGGGCTTTTTCCATAATTTGACTATTGTAGATCATGGTGCTATAAACATCGGGGTGAATTCAAAGGGATTTTGAATTTGTATTTTTGTATTCTTTGGGTAAATACATGGTAGTGTGATTGTTGGATTGTAGGGTAGTTCTATTTTTAACTTTTTGAGGAAACTCCATACTGGCTGCACCAGTTTGCATTCCACCAACGGTGCAAGATGGTTCCCTTTTCTCTACATCCTCACCAACACCTGTTTCTTGGGTTGTTGATTTTAGCCACTCTGACTGGTGTGAGGTGGTATCTCATTGTAGTTTGGATTTGCATTTCCCTCATGATCAGTGATGTTGAGAATCTTTTCATGTGTCTGTTGGCCATCTGTATGTCTTTGGAGAAATGTCTATTCATGTCTTCTTTAATTGGATTATTTGATTTTTGGGTATTCAGTTTTATAAGTTCTTTATATATTTAGGATACTAAGCCATTACTGGATGTGTCATTTGCAAATAGCTTCTCCCATTCAGCAGGTTGCCTTTTAGTTTTGTTGATTGTTTGCTTTGCTGTGTGGAAGTTTTTTTATTTTGATAAATTCCCAATAGTTTATTTTTGCTTTTGTTTCCCTTGCCTCAGGAGGCCTATCTAGAAAAACAGTTGCTACAGCCAATGTCAGAGAAATTACTACCCGGGCTTTCTTCAAGGACTTCTATGGTTTTAGGTCTCACATTTAGGTCTTTAATCCCCTTTGAGTTTATTTTTATGTACGGTGAAAGAGAATGGTCCACTTCCCTTTTGCTTGTAGCTGTCCAGTTTTCTACACAATTATTGAAGAGACTGTCATTTTCCTACCAAATATCCTTTCCTCCTTTGTCAAAGATTAATTGACCATATAATTGTGGGTTCATTTCTGGGTTTTCTGTTCTGTTCCATTGATCTATGTGTCTTTTTTTTTTTTTTGTCCAGTACCCTACTCTTTTGATTACTACAACTTTTGATTACTACAACTTTGTAATATAAGTTGAAGTCTGGAATTGTGACAACTTCAGCTTTGCCTTTCTTCTTCTAGGTTGCTTTGGCTATTCTAGATCTTATGTGGTTCCATAAAAAATTTAGAATTGCTTTTTCTAGCTCTGTGAAAAATGTTGTGGTATTTTTGGTTTTTCACATATAGTATCATGTTATCTGCAAATAGCAAGAGTTTTACCTCTTCTTTGCTGATTTAAATGCCTTTTATTTCTTTCTGTTGTCTGATTGCTGTGGCTAGGACTTCCATTTCTATGTTGAATAAAAATGGTAAGAGTGAACATCCATGTCTTGTTCCTGACCATAGGGGAAAAACTCTGTTTTACTCCATTGAGGATGATATTAGCTATGGGTTTTCATATGTGGCCTTTATTGTGTTGAGATACATTCCCCTAAACCCACTTTATTGAGGGTTTTTATCATGAATAGATGCTGTACTGTGTCAAATGTTTTTTCTGCATCTTTTGAAATGATCATGTGGTTCTTACCCTTTCTTTTATTAATGTGATGTGCCACATTGATTTGCGAATATCGAACCACCTATGCAACTGAGGAATAAATCCCACTAGATTGTGGTGAATATATTTTTTTGATGTATTGTTGGATTTAGTTTGCTAGTATTTGTTGAGGATTTTTGTATCTATGTTCATCAGAGATATTGGCCTGTAGTTACCTTTTTTAATAGAGTCTTTATCTGGTTTTGGTATCAGTGTAATGTTGGTCTCAGAGTGAATTTGGAAGTTTTCCCTCCTCTTGTATTTTTTGGAATAGTTTGAAAGAATAGGTATTATCTTCTTTAAATGTTTGGTAGAATTCAACTGTAAAGCCATCTGCCCCTGGACTTTTGTTTATTGGGAGTTTTTTGACCATTGATTCAATTTCTTTGCTGGTTATCAGTCTGTTCAAATTTTCTATTTCTTCCTGTTTCAGTTTTGGTAGGTTATATATTTCTAGGAATTTATCCATTTCTTTGGCATATAGTTCTCATAATAGTGTCTTCCAATTGTTTATATTTCTATGGTGCTGGTTGTTACTTCTCTCTCATTTGTGATTTTATTTATTTTGGCCCTTTTTCTTTTCCTTTTGATAAATTGGGCTGGAGGTTTATCAATTTTATTATTTTTTTCAAAAAAACAGCTCCTGGTTTTATTGATGTGTTTTATTGTTTGTTTGTTTTTTCGTTTGTTTTGTTTTTTAGTTTTCATATGATTAATTTTTACTCTAATATTTATTATTTTCTTCCTTCTCCTGGGCTTAGGCTTCATTTGTTTTTCTTTTTCTAGGTCCATTAGGTAGGAAGATTAAGTTGTTTATTTACGATTTTTTTTTCATCTTGAGATAGGCGTGTATTGCTAAATGCATCCTTCTTAGAATCACCTTTGCTGTATCCCAAAGGTTTTTTGTTTTTTTTTTTTACCGTTGTGTTTTCATTTTCATTTGTTCCATGTAATTTTTTATTTCTTCTTTCATTTTCTGGTTTACCCATTCATTGTTTAGTAGCATGCTATTTGACCTCTGTGTATTTGTGGTCTTTCCAGATTTTTTTCTTGCGGTTAACTTCTAGTTTCATAGCATTGTGGTCAGAAAAGATGCATGGTATGAATTTGATCTTCTTGAATTTGTTGAGGCCTGTTTTGTGGCCTAATATGTAATCTATTCTGGAGAATGTTCCATGTGCACTTGTAAAGAATGTGTATTTTGCTGTTTTAGGATGGAATGTTCTGAATATATCTGTTAAGACCATCTTGTCCACTGTGTCATTCAAAGTCATTGTTTTCTTCTGAATTTTCTGTTTAGATGATCTGTCCATTGATGTAAGTGGGGTGTTAAAGTCCCCTTCTATTAGTATATTGTTATTCATTATTCATTTATGTTTGTTATTAATTTTTTTATGTTTTTGGGTGCTCCCATGTTGGGCTCATAAATATTTACAGTTGTTAGATCTTCTTGTTGGATTCTCTCCTTTATTATTATATAGTGTCCTTCTTTGTCTCTTGTTACAATCTTTGTTTTAACATCTAGTTTTTCCAATATAAATATTGTTACTCTGGCTTTCTTTTGACATCCATTTGCATGATAAATGTTTCTCCATCCCCTCACTTTCAATCTGCAGATGATGTCTTTAGGTATAAAATGAATCTCTTGTAGGCAGCATATAGATGTGTCTTTGTTGTTGTTGTTGTTGTTGTTGTTTTGTTGTTGTTTTTATCCCTTCTGTCACCTCATGTCTTTTGATTTGAGTGTTTAGTCCACCTACATTCAAAGTAATTATTGATAGATATTTATATATTGCCATTATGTTACTTGTTTTGTCATTGTTTCTGGAGATTTTCTCTGATTCTTTCTTGTCTTTCTTCATGTTTTGCTGGTTTTCTTTAGTGATATATTTGGATTTCATTCTCTTTATTTTTTGCATGTTCATTAGTGGTTTTTGGTATATGGTTACCCCATTAGGTTTTTATATAACCTCTTCTGAATATAGCAGTCTATATTAGATTTATGGTTAAGTTTGAACCCATTCTTTTTTCCTCTCCTCCCCACATTTTAGGTATGTTAATACATTTTATATAATTTTTTTGTGAGTTCCTTGACTAATTTTTTACAGAAATATATATTTTTACTGCTTTGTGTTTCCTACCTCTATACTGTCACTTTTGCTCTCTCCTTTCTACTCAAAAAGTCCCCTTTAATATTTTTTGAAGGTCTGGTTTAGCAGCCACAAATTCCTTTAGTTTTTGTTTGTCTGGGAAACTCTTTTTCTCTTCTTCTTCTTAATGATAGCCTTGCTGGATAGAGTATTCATGGTTGCAGTTTTTCCTATTCAGCACTTTGAATATATCATGCCACTCTCTCTGGCTTACCAAGGTTCTGTTGAAAATCTTCAGCTAGCCTTATGGGTTTTCCTTATTTAGTCTTGTTGCTTTTAAGATTTTTTTTCTTTATTGTTATATTTTTCAAATTTAATTATAATATGTCTTGGTTTGGCCTGTTTTTGGTGATTTTCATGGGAGTTCTCTGCGCCTCCTGGATGTTTCTTTCCCCATATTAGGGAAGTTTTCTGCTATTATTTCTTCAAATAAATATTCTGCCCCCTTTCTCTCTCTTCTGGGACACTTAGAATATGAATGTTACTATGCTATGTTTGATGGAGTCACTGAGTTCTTTAAGTCTATTCTCATTTTGCATAATTCTTTCTCTCTTTTGTTTAGTCATTGCTTTCCATTACTTTGTCTTCTGGTCATTAATTCATTCCTCTGCTTCTTCCAGACTGCTGTTCATTGCATCAAGCCTGTTTTTAATCTTGTTCATTGCACTTTTCATTCCTGATTCCTTTTTAACTCTTTTATCTCTGTGGTAAGAGTCTCACTGATGTCTTCTATTCTTTCTCAAGCCCAGTGAGTATCCTTATGGTCATTGCTTTAAATTCTCCCTCAAGCATATTACTTATATCTGTTTTGCTTAGTTCTCTGGCCATGGCCTTACCTTGTTCTTCCATTTGGGATAAATTCCTCTGTCTTTACATTTGGCTAAATCTCTGCCTTCTTCTCTGTGGTAGAAAAACCAGTTATAGTTCCTGCTCCTGAAAGTAATGGCCTTATGAAAAAGAGGTCATGTAGTGCCCAGGGCTGGTGCTTTCAGGGAGTATCTCTGCTGTATGCTGTGTCCACTCTGCTCTTGTGTTCTGGCTGTTCTATCATTCAGGCCATTTATTTGCAGAAGCTCTCCTTGCCTTCTGAGGGCAGAGTTTTGTCCCTGGCCTAAAGGTGGTGAGTTTTAACTAGGTGTGCTCTGGTCTTCTTGTGAAATGAGACCTGTCACCACCTCCACCAGAGCAAAACTCTCTGGTTGGGTGACAAGTTCTGGGCATGGGTTTTTGCTGGTCTTCTTGGGGGGAGAGGTCTGCCACATTGGGACTGAAGTAAGTGTGACTGAGAAGGGCAGTTCACTGGAGTACATGGGAGCTCAATTTAAGCAATTTAGACAGCCACTGTGAGCACTGCACTGTCTATAGGTGACTCTGTTTATGCTGAATGGTGAGGGAGGGAAATGTGACTGGTCAGCATTTTTGTCCTCAGAGAGGTGTCTTCCTGATTGCTGCCTCTCAGGGCCATGCTCTGAGAAGAGCAACTAATCTCCCCAGTGTGTGCCCCAAGCACTTTTCAGATGGCTGTTTCCACAATGCATGCCCCCAGGTTGTTTGCCTGTCTTCTCTCCAAGAACAGCACAGTGCCATTAGGGCTCTATCCCAGCCAAGCCCACTGACCTTTAAAACCCCAGTCTTTAAGCCCCACTGTTTGCAAGAACTCATGCAATTCAGCCTTTTCACTTTCCAAGCAATGGCTATGTGCATTCCCTTTCACTTTCCAAGCAATGGCTATGTGCATTCCTTTATGTGCTCCATTCTCTCTTCTCCATAATCATGGCTCCCTCCCCTTTGTAGCAGCCAGGATCCTAAACCACAACTCCACACTTCCTACTTTCTTTGATGTGGCTTCTTCTCTACTTTTAGTTGTGGCATTTGTTCTGCTAGTCTTCAGGTTGATTTCTGGGGTGTTTAGGATGATATGATTGCTATATAGTTGTATTCATGGGACAAGATGAGCCTAGGGTTCTCCTACTCCACCATCTTCACCCTCTCCAAATTGAATTTTTAAATATTATTAAAGAGGTGTATTTATTTTTTTATTATTTAGTATGTTACATGGGAGAAAAATAATACCTTCACTCTTATAATCTTTTTACCATAGAAATAAATAAAAATGATCTGCTTGTGGCCATGTTGGAGTAACTGGTACCAGCCATGCTCTTCTGATGCAGCTATAAAACTAGGTAAAAAATATGAGTCAATTGTTTTAGACATTAATAAATAGGAAGTAATAAACTGCATTTTTGTGGAGACAGCTATATGCTTACCTTGACTCTCTTCCTGGAGGCACATTCAGAGTACATGAAGATAAAACGAAGCAGAGTACAGTAGTATAATGAGGTGAGGAGGCTAAAATGGTTAGAATTTGTGGAGCAGCATATTGTAGAGAGGGGAACTATGAAGCAGAAGACTTCAGATGCTGTGTGAGGTACACTGTATGTTTTTTGCAAAAGTTTGGAACATGCATACACAGACTCTCCAGTGCTTAGGACAAAGCAGTTATTACAGAAATGAGAGGTAAATGAAGACACCCAAGTGTGCACAGTGCTGAGATATGTTGCACTTTTAACAAGACAGAGTAGAGAGCATAATTACGTGTATCCCAGGCATTTTGTTGAGATTTCAAAAAGGTCATATTTTAGGAGAAATAATCATGCACCTAAGAATAAGACAAACTGCAACATGCCTAAATAAATTATAAATAAATAAATACCTGGAAATATTGGAAGAATCCGCCAGTAATTTAATGCTTGCAAGAATATAATTCAATATCCTTCAAAGGAAGGTCACACAATTCAAGCTCTACCCAATGTGTCACACAATGTTCAGCATGTAATCACAAATCATTATACATGTAAAGAAGCAGGAAAATAGGCCCATAATCAAGATCTCAATGTGACCTAGCATTAGAATTGGCACACAGACTTTAAACATCCATTATAAATATATTCTAGGAATAAAGGGAATAATATGACATAATGAGGTAATGAATAAGAAATGTCAGCAGAGAAATGAAACTGTCAAAAAGAACAGAAAAGAAGTTCTAGAGTAGAATATTATATTATCTGAAATTAAAAGAAAAATTCACTTGATAGGCTTAGTCAAAGATTTCAGACTATAGGTGGAAAAATTGTGAACTTGGGCATAGATCAACATAAATTATGCCACTGGAGAATAGAAAAAAAAAAATAAGTAAATGTGAATAGACCCTCAGTAACCTATAGGACAATTCATATGCTATAAAAAGGGTTTTAGAAAGAAAAGAAATATGGAGGGGGGGGCTAGAACAAAATAATGGCTTAAAATTTCCCAAATTTTTGGGAAAATATTTGGTAAAAAATACCAAATCATAGATTCAAGAATCAGAGTTAACACCAAGTTTAAACAATACTAAGAAAATCACACCAGTGTACATTATAGTGAAACTGTTATAAACCACAAAAGAGAGAAACTGTAAATCCATCAGAGGGGAAAATAATGAAGCATTACACAGATGGGAATGTGGTATATTTACTAGCTAACTTCTCATCAGGAATGATGAGAGTCAAAGACAAAATAATGGCATCTTCAAAATGTTGAAACAAACAAAACTCTCATCCTGGATTCTATATTCAGTAAATGTATTCTTCAGAATTAAGGATAAAATAAAGATGTTTTCAAATAAATGGGAGGAAATTTGTTACCAATCAAATTGTATCATAAGACAAGATAAAGGGGCTCCTGGGTGGCTCAGTCATTAAGCGTCTGCCTTCGGCTCAGGTCATGATCCCAGGGCCCTGGGATGGAGCCCCGCATGGGGCTTCCTGCTCAGCAGGAAGCCTGCTTCTCCCTCTTCCACTCTCCCTGCTTGTGTTCCGTCTCTCGCTGTGTCTCTCTCTGTCAAATAAATAAATAAAATTTTTAAAACAAAAAATAAGACAAGATTAAGGAAGTTCCTCAGCAGGCAAATGATACCAAGTAAAAACTCAGATGTTCAAGAAGAATGAAAAGCACCAGAAAAGTAACTATGTGAATATTTTTTTTAAATACAAGTGACCTTTATTTGTTATCGTTTAGTTCTATAAGGGAAAAAAGTGACTTCATATCAAAAATATAAATATGTATTTTGTATTAGTAATATAGGTAGAAATATATGACTGCATTAGATAAAAAAGAAAGACTAGAAATGGAATTATACTGGTGTATAGCTACTACATGATGTGGTATAATATTCAATTTAAGCAGACAGAATAAACCTATTAAAATAAAAATATATGAAGAGCAAAATCTTAAAACTAATAGAAAAAAGAATTGAAGACTAAAAGTAATGAAAAACAAAAGGAGACACAGAAGTTGAAAGTAAAGGAATGGGTAGAAAAAGATGTATCATGCTCAGGGTAACTACAGGAGAGCTGATATGTGTATACTATTATTAGTTAAAGTAGATGTAAAGACAAGGAGTTTTGGGGTGCGTGGGTGGCTCAGTCATTAAGCATCTGCCTTTGGCTCAGATCATGATCCCAGGGTCCTTGGATCAAGCCCCATATCAGGCTCCCTGCTGCACGGGAAGCCTGCTTCTCCCTCTCCCACTCCCCC
Organism: Phoca vitulina; assembly: GCF_004348235.1. Taxonomy (NCBI): domain Eukaryota; kingdom Metazoa; phylum Chordata; class Mammalia; order Carnivora; family Phocidae; genus Phoca; species Phoca vitulina. Next base: position 45,216,976 of record NW_022589706.1, read on the forward strand.
TGCTTGTGTTCCCTCTCTCAGGATGTCTCTCTCTGTCAAATAAATAAATAAAATCTTTAAAAAAAAAAAAAAGACAAGGAGTGTTATCAGAAATAAAAATTGACATCTCATTATGATAAAAAGAAAAAATTCTGACGGTTTCATGGGGGTCTGTCCCTAACTTTAGAATACCAAAGTATTTGAAATGTTTATTGACAGAACTAAAGGGAGAGAAAAACAATAATAGTTGATTTAAACAGAGCTCTCTCCCTAACTGACAGAATAAGTATAAAAATGACCAGTAAGGAATTCCAGGGCTAACAACATCTGTGGGAAAGTACAAAAGAGGCTCTCAGAAAGGACAGGACTGAGGTAGTGAGGGCTGAGAAAGCCAGCAAAGTCAGCAAAACCATAGTTTAGATGTTTGGGGGCCAAGGAGGAGACTGATGGTTTAGGGAGACTGGAGACTATATTGTGTTTTTGTTTGTGTGAGAGAGATCAAATCAGAAAAATATAATGAGGATAAAGGGAACCAGGGTTTTCACTTTCAGAGAAGATATATATAAGGAAAAGACAAACAATAAATGAACATTGCTGTGTTGGCTTAGAATTGGAGATATCAATGCAAAATTATGGTTTTAAACTATGCATATGGACATATAAATAAAATTACACATACATACATAATTTTCTAATTCTCTCTGTTGAGAGAGCCTAATAGCAAAAGCACAACTAGAACTTAGATTTTAGTTTGTAAGTACCATTCTCCACTAAATGGAAATTGAGATCCTGGGAGAAATGGCTGATCCCAGAACTGGGACAGGCAAAGAAAAAAGATGAGGATGTATTGCTGTGCCAAAATGTAAGGAAATACTCAGTGTTTATCCTGTTAATAAGTCATTGCTTACCTTAAAGTTATGGAAATTTTTTCCTTTGTTTTCTTCTGGAAACTTGACAGACTTAGTTTTTATGCACGGATACATTATATATCTCTAATTTCGGTGAAAGCTGTGATGTTAGAGGTCAAGGTGTTATTTATTTTTTTTTCTTTTTTCTTTTCTTTTTTTTTTTTTTTTTTAAAGATTTTATTTATTTGACAGAGAGAGACACAGCGAGAGAGGGAACACAAGCAAGGGGAGTGGGAGAGGGAGAAGCAGGCTTCCCGCGGAGCAGGGAGCCCAATGTGGGGCTCGATCCCAGGACCCTGAGATCATGACCTGAGCCGAAGGCAGACGCTTAACAGCTGAGGCACCCAGGCGCCCCTCTTTTCTTTTTCCAAATGGATATTCAGTTCTAGAAAATTTTTTCTCAGAAAGATTGTAATTTTACCATTTCACCAAAAAAGTGAAATCTTCAGTGCCTTTGTTTAATATCAACTAAATAATCTTATATAAACACACATTTCTGGGCTCCATTTTGGATATTTGTCTATTTCTACGTCTGTAGCATACTCTTTTGATCACTGAAGCTTTAGATCAAATGGGATAATATTTTTTCCTTCTTTTTCAAAGAAAAGTATTCCTGTCCAGACTCTAATCCAGTATCATTTTCTTTTTTCCATTTCATTGATATCTTTCAGTCTCCTTCAATAGAAAACATCTTCTCAGATGGATCTTTTTTTGTGTAACCCTGAAATCTTTAAAGATCAAAGGCTATTCATTTTGCAGAATGCCCTTCAATTAGATTTTGTTTGATATTTCTTCAAATTTTTGTTAAGAATATTCATTTTTAATGTTTTTGTTTTGTTTTTTTTCCAAATTTTTATTTAAATTCTGGTTAGTTAACACATAGTGTAATATTGGTTTTAGGAGTAGAATTCGGTGATTCATCACTTATATGTAACACCCAGTTTTCATCATAACAAGTACCCTCCTTAATACCCATCACCCATTTAGCCCAACCCCACCCAACTCCTGCTATTAACCCCCAGTGTGTTCTTTTTTTAAAATTTTTTTATTGTGTTATGTTAATCACCGTACATTACATCATTAGTCCTTGATGTAGTGTTCCATGATTCATTCTTTGCGCCCAACACCCAGTGTTCCATTCAATATGTGCCCTCTTTAATACCCATCACCAGGCTAACCATACCCCCCACGACCCTCCCCTCTAGAACCCTCAGTTTGTTTCTCAGAGTCCATAGTCTGTCATGGTTCATCTCCCCCTCCAATTCCCCCTCTTCATTTTTCCCTTCCTAATATCTTCTTCTTTTTTTTTAACATATAATGTATTACTTGTTTCAGAGGCACAGGTCTGTGCTTCAACAGTTACACAATTCACAGTGCTCACCACAGCACATACCCTCCCCAGTGTCTATCACCCAGCCACCCAATGCCTCCTACCCCCCACCACTCCAGGTACCCTCAGTTTGATTCCTAAGATTAAGAGTTCCTCATATCAGTGAGATACTATGATACATGTCTTTCTCTGATTGACTTATTTCGCTAGGCATAATACACTCCAGATCCATCCACATCATTGCAAATGGCAAGATTTCATTCCTTTTGATGGCTGAATAATATTCCATCGTGGTGTGTGTGTGTGTGTGTGTGTGTGTGTAATGAAATTATGCAGCCATCAAAAGGATGGCTTCTTTATCCATTCATCTGTTGATGGACATCTTGGCTCTTTCCATAGTTTGGCTATTGTGGACATTGCTGCTATAAACATCGGGGTGTACATACCCCTTCAGATCACTACATTTGTATCTTTGGGGTACATTCCCACTAGTGCATTTGCTGGGTCATAAGGTAGCTCTATTTTCAACTTTTTGAGGAACCTCCATACTGTTTTCCAGAGTGGCTACACCAGCTTGCATTCCCACCAACAGTGTAGGAGGGATCCCCTTTCTCCACATCCCTGCCAACATCTGTAGATTCCTGACTTGTTAATTTTAGCCATTCTGACAGGTGTGAGGTGGTATCTCATTGAGGTTTTGATTTGGATTTCCCTGATGCTGAGCGATGTTGAGCACTTTTTCATGTGTCTGTTGGCCATTTGGATGTCTTCTTTGGAAAAATGTCTGTTCATGTCTTCTGCCCATTTCTTGATTGCATCATTTGTTCTTTGGGTGTTGAGTTTGATAAGTTCTTTATAGATTTTGGATACTAGCCCTTTATCTGATATGTCATTTGCAAATATCTTCTCCCATTCTGTCGGCTGTCTTTTGGTTTTGTTGACTGTTTCCTTTGCTTTGCAAAAGCTTTTTATCTTGATGAAGTCCCAATAGTTCATTTTGCCCTTGCTTCCCTTGCCTTTAGCGATGTTTCTAGGAAGAGGTTGCTGCAGCTGAGGTCGAAGAGGTTGCTGCCTGTGTTCTCCTTTATGATTTTGATGGACTCCTGCCTCACATTTAGGTCTTTGATCCATTTTGAGGCTATTTTTGTGTGTGGTGTAAGGAAATGGTCCAGTTTCATTCTTCTG